>NW_017731832.1:534085-542559 GCF_001890085.2 Hipposideros armiger
TTGTTGTTCAGCATCTTAGCTGTGGAGGGCAGTGTCACTGGCCCTCATATGTGGGATCCGAACCGGGGCCCTCTGGCGTCCCAAGCCAGTTCTTAACCACCGCGCCACTCGGCCGGCCCTGAGCAAAGATTTTAAAAATATGGATTTCCTCTGCCTGGAACAATCTAAAGATGGGGCAAAATGGAGTTGTCCCCCTACCCTGCAGACACATGATGTGTGTGCACAGGCCCCCTTCCCTCACACACCCCTTTGAATGGCCTGAGATCCAAGACTCGGATTCCCAGGTTCTGTCCTTAATGGGGAGATAGCCCAGGAACGTAATAGAATGGGTGGCACCGGGCAGCTCCCAGATGCTGCCCAAGGCCTGGGACTGACTCCAGCTCATGAAGGCTTCTAACTGGCCCTGGGAGTGGCCAGGCCAGCCAGGGGCTCCTGAGGGAGCCTGGCACCTTCAGGCCAGCTGCCTCGTGTAACACATGGTGTCACCACCTACCTGTGCTGTGCCTCTCCCCTTGCTCCCCAGTGAAGCTGAGAGACTTCGAGTCGGCTGTGAACAACTTTGAGAAAGCTCTGGAGAAAGCGAAGCTCGTCCACAACAACGAGGCGCAGCAGGCTATCATCAGCGTGAGTCTTTCCCCCAGCTGGGCCGGCTGTGGGGCGTGGGGCAGGCGGTCCTTCAGCCCCCTCAGCCTTCCCAGTCGGCCATTCCACAGACACTGGCTACACCCACCTCCTGCAGGACGCGTTCTAGGGAGGGCAGTGGCTTTCACACGTTTGCCACTGCCATCAGTTTATATAGCAACCCAATAACACAGTTTTATTTGACATAAACAAAAAATAGAAATGAAAGTTTTACCTTTCACAAAGGTAAACATATTTACCTTTCTTATGTATGCTGCTATTTCCTATTCTGTTCTGGTTTATTTTTTCATTTCCTTTTATTTAATGCTGGTTGAGACCTTCTAAATTGAGCTCACAACTTGCAGTTTGAAAAATGCTGCCCTCTCCAGGAGACAACAAGAAATACAGTGTGATTGCCTCCCTCCCTGCACTGCTCAATAAGGCAGCCGCTGGCCAGGGGTGGCTATTTAGATGAAAAAGAATTATAAGTAAATAAAATTTAAAATTCCAATTCTCAGTCACACCAGCCACATTTCCAGGGCTCCCTAGCTGCACGTGGCTGTGGGGGCCACGCAGTGCAGACCTCGGGTTTCCCCATCTGGGGCTGGGACTTGGGTGAAAGGGGAAGCTATGTGCCAAACAGGGGTTAGGAGAGTTTACCGGTTCCTCTACCACCCACAGGCTTTGGACGATGCCAACAAGGGCATCATTGATGAGCTGAAGAAAACAAACTACAGGGACTTGCTCAAAGAAAAGAAAGAGAAAGGTAAGTTCCTGGAGCCCCTGAGATGGCAGCCTCAGAATTTTCCCTCTGTCAGTCCCAGCTGCACTTTCCAGTCGCTTATCCAGTCCCAGGACTTAGCACTGTCTACCGAACATTCTGATTTCAATGGCACCAGCACCCCCTACCCTTTCTCTGGCGCAGGCGAGGGAGGTGATCTAGCCCACCTCTGCTGGGGTCTGAGCCCAGGCTGTCAGCCCTGAGAGCCCACTCCTGTATTTCTTCAATTAATTCATCCACTATTTGCTGAGCACTGGTCACACACCAGGAAGGTGTGAGATTTGGGGGAGACAGGCTCGGCCCCCCGCCCTGGAGGAGCCCACTGCCCAGTGGGAAAGCCAGACCATTAGAGTTGTCCACAGATTGGGCTCCTGCAGGCGAGTCCTGAATGGGAGGAGCTGTTCTGCGTAAACTCAAGCAAAGCCCTCCGACTTCTCTGGGGAGCCGGGGAAGGCTCCAGGCGGGAAGAAGCATCCGCTTCAGGCTCCAAGATGCCCAAGGCTTTTCCAGGTGCGAGGTGGAAAAGGGTGGGCATATCTGGCAGAGAACAGCAGGAGCAAAGACAGAGGCAGAATGACAGTAACTTATACTTTTGGGGCTCCTCCTGCACGCCAGGCGCTGGGTTAGGCATCAGACAGGGTGATCTCCTTCAGTCCTCACCACCCTAGGAGGTAGGTACTGTTTCGGAGGCAGTGGAGGCTGAGAGGGGTTGAGTGATCTGCCATGTCACACAGCAGTCTGACTCGGAGCCACACTGTCTTCCTGCTGTGGGGCACTGCACTTTAGAGCCAGCATGGGTAGGGCAGGGGCGGGGGCAGAGAGGGCACAAGAGTGAACTGAGGTGCAGAGGTGGATCTGCCTTATCAGATTCTTTCTCCCAAGGCCTCGAGGAGTAAAGAAGCTTTTGATCCCCCCACCCCCACCCCCAGGCTCTCTGAAGGAAGTAAGGGAAGAGGAGGTAGCTGGGACCCTGGGACCCCAAGCCCCACAGACTCAGCAGGGACAGCCCCAGAGGAGATGGGTAGTAAGAGAAGCTGATCTCCATTCATTGTTTCCTATGTGTCAGGCACTCTTCTCAGGACTTTATATCTTGAGGACTCAGGACTTACCTGATCCCTCAAGAACACTATGAAATAAGCTTTAGTATTCGCTTGCCTTTATGGATAACACGGAGGCAGAGGTTTCGAAGTCCCACAGTGGTTTTCTGTGTCCAGGCTTTTCCCATGATTCTACACTGTTCCTAGTAACAAGACAGCCTCTGTCTGGCCCTGGCGGTGCCCTTCCCCTCCCTAGCTGTATCACAGTGAAGGGGAGCCAGGGCGGGGACACCGTACACCCAGGGGGACAGACCCCCTTCAGACACCAAGGCCGAAGCCCTCTCTGATCCAGGCATGGTCGTGGGAATCTGGGTGTGGGGCTTGGGGGCACTCAAGCAGCTCTTTATTATCTAGCCCCTGCCATGTGGTAGCTGGATTCCCCCAGAGAGAGAGTGCCTCTGTCCCACATGACCTTGGAGCCACAGGAGCCACAGGAGCAATAGACATGAAGGGACTCAGCCGGGAAACATCAGATGCTCCAAGCAGCCTCCCTCATACCACCCTCCCCAACCTTGGCAGCCACGTGTTGGGGAAGGTGTTCTCCCGGAAAACTGGGAAGCCAGTGGCAGCTGCCAGGCACTTCCTTCCCAGAACAGCAGGTGGCAGCATTGCATATGTTTTCACCACCAAGTGGAGCCTTTTTCCCAGCTGTGAACCCAGATACTCTGTAGGCACCACAGAGACCAGAGGCTTCCAGGAAGAGAATGTGGGAGCGACTCAGGAGGGGATTGGTGCCTTTCCTCTGTAGCTGGTAAAAACATGGAGCAAGTGTCCCTCTGGTTGCAAATAGCTCTCCAGCTGAATTTGCTGCTAGCCGTCTGCTCATATTTCTACAGGGAACCTCCCAACAAATGATGAATGTGCTCCCCAGGGACAAAGAGAAACGCAGAATGAAGCTGCTGGAGAAGAGACCCCTTTCTGTCCTTTCCCAGCACCCACGCTGTGTCTCGTAGGAAAAGAGAATGTGCCCTGGGGGCAGAATATCCTGGGTTCAAACTCTGGCTCTGCATTTATTTATTTGCAGTGTGACCACGGTGTGCGATTTCTCTGTATCAATCTTGGGTCCCTTGACTGCAAACTCAAATCAATGACACTATGCACTTTGATGACAACCGAATGATATAATGTGTGCAGCTCACACGATGCCTGGCACAGGGCTGACGTTCAGTAATGGAAGATTCCCTTTCTCTCCTTTTGGAAAGGGGTGCTTCTCTTAGAAGCGCAGGCCCCCACAAGTCGGGGTTCACCCAGGCCCAGGGATGGACCAACTTTTATCTTTCTTTGCTCCTTTCTTGTGTTTTTCAGAAGAGGCTGCTGAATTGGATAATACATCTGCGATGACAAGGGAGAAGGAAACAGTGAGGAGAGAGAGAGGCAGACCTGAGAAGATGATAAAGCAGTGGGAGAGAAGGCAAACTGACAATGAGAAAGATACAGAGGATGATCTGTCTAACGAAGCTTTCACAACCACAGGGAGTGAAGAAGAAGAAAAGAGGCAGAGAAAAAAAGGCAGCTCTTTAAGAGAGCTGGAAGCCACGGGGAGAGATTCAGGAGACATTGCCAAGAGACTGTCCAGAGAACTAGCCATAAAAAGATTGGGAGAAGCAGGCAGGAAACTATCAGAAGTGAGCAGAAGGGAATCCAGGGAAATTTACAGGAAACCGTCCGATCTGGACCAAAAATTCTCAGAGGATTTAATCGGAAGGCAATCGAAAGAACTAAGGGAGAGGCTTTCAGAAGCCAGCAGAAGAGAGTCGGAAGAACTGGAGGAAATAGAATCAGGAGAAATAGGAGAAATGAAAACAGAAAATGCTGGAAAAATGGAAAAAGGTGAAAAGGAAGATGAATGAAGCCATCGTTAGTAGGCATTAGGATTAGGAGGCTGGTGTTTGCAGGGCCCATGGGGATCTTACTAAACTAGACTTTCAAGTTGAGGGAAAAATGTGGACTGGGCTCCCATAGGTGGTCACCTTTGCCTCCTTCTGTTACTGTTTTCCCTTTAAATATACATCGTTCACTCTTACAAACCCTGGTCTGTCATTTTGCCTCCTCAGCCCCACCCATTCTTGAAAGAGCCTTAGAGAATGAATGACCTGGCACGTCCCAAGCAGAACTGTGAGAAACACAGAAACCCTCCAACAAGGCCCAACCCAGAGTGTGTGTGATCAAGGGGTGAAGCGTGGAGCTCTTCCACAGGGCCTGTCCAAAAACCTCAGGGAAGAATGAGAAAGGTACTCCGACAGGGTTTCAGGAGGGTGAAGAAACAGATGAGGTCCAAGGAACCAGGACAGCTTAAAGGGGAGGAAAGAGAAAGGAGTAGAGGTATGTCTGCCCAGTTGCTGGCCATTGGTTCATCTTGCTGAGTACCTGCTGTGTGCCGGCACCCTGGGAGGCTCTATGGAAGAAATCATGATGGGACAGCCTCAGCCCTCAGTGAGGGAGACCTGCTTGTAAACCTCTAAGCCCTGAAAGCAGAATGAAATGAGTGCTGGCACTGATGGGTACCGTGCTCTAGGAGCCCAGAAGAAGAAGGTTCCTCCCAAGAACGGGGAGTAGCCTGGGTTTAGGAGATGCAGCTAGTTCACCTGCGCCACCTCTGCGGGTACAATCAAGTCCATCAGGCGCCCAAGGTTGTTTCCTCCTGGTAGAGTGGGGTACCTGCCCCAGGGGTTTCTGGGAGGACTGTATGAGTCTTAAGCACAGCACTTGGTACACAGGAAGCTCTCCAAAAACCATGGAGCTTCCAGTGGCTTCAGAGGAAGTGACGGCTGTGCAGCTAGCTGCCTCAGAGGATGAGTTAGGATTTCACTACCGTTCTTCATCTGTCTCTTCGGCCATTGGTTCTGTTCCCACAATTCCCGGCAGGGCTGGGCTGAGGCTGAATTTGGGCTGGGACAGGGCCTGGACTAGGGTGAGGCAAGTGGGGCATTTCAGTCGCAGCATTTCACAGGTCTCCAAAAAACTCAGTAAGCAAGATAAACAGTGTTTTATCTTGTAACAGAAACGTTAATGCAAAAACCCATGATGAATGAAATATTAAAAATTTAAATAAAGATCCGACTTGCACTTGCACGACCTTGCCTCCTTTGCCTCATCCTAATTCCGGTGCAGAACCCGGGAAGGGTGACTGTTTTCCTACATGAAAAAAGGGGCCAGCCAAGCTCCCTCCCAAAACCCCCGCCGGTGCCGGCTCTTCCCGGAACCGGTGCGCCGCAGGTGTGCCCTCGCACAGGCGGCCAAGAGCGTGGCCGTTTCCCCTTAGCGCCAGGTCAGTTTCGCTTTTCGATTTGCCGCGCCTGCGCAGAGCGGGCGCGCCCCGGCCAGCCCCGTCCCGCCCCGTCTCTGGCCCACGCGAGCACTAGCGTGATCCCCCCGCCCCCCGGGCTATGTAAGGCAGCCCAGCGAGGGGTCGCGTCATCACTAGACTCCGTGTCCCTCCGCGCAGGCGGGCGGCCCCGGAGAGCCAGTGCCTGCGAAGGCGGCGACGGCGGCGCCCCCTCCCCATCATGGTGAGCAGGCGCGGGAAGGCCGGGAGGCGAGGGAGCGGGCCGAGCACTGGGTAAACCGGAGCACTGGGGCATTTTCGGGAGGAAGTGGCATGCAAACGAGGCCCCGAGCTTCCGGAGTTGAGTTGAGGCTTTCTTGGCAGTCCGCTGCAGCCCTGAGGTAGGGGAGACATCGGGGCTGGAGAGGCGGGGGGAGGAGACTCTGGAGCTGCAGACCAGATGGCTTGTGGGGCCCGGGCTGGTGCCCGCGCCGATGGGGCCCGAGCTGGGCGTGCGGTCCTCGCCTTTTCCTGCCCTAGGGCCTTGCTTGAGAACAGTATGCCAGCTTAGCTCTCAGGGTGCTGATGGGAGGCGGAGCTGGTGTAGAAGAGAAGAATGTTTACAGTAAAAATTCGTTGGTTTTAGCAGGCAGGAAAACAAGTCACTCAGAGAGGTGCTGCCGACACACAGCAAAGTGGTGGGTAGAGCTAGACCCTGAACTCAGGTGCCCAGTACCGCCCAGTCCTGGGGCAGGCACAAAGACCAGTACTTTGTGGGGGGCCGAGGGCAGAGGAGGAGGTGGCATGCGTGGTGAATGAGGCCCTTTGTCCAGTTCTCGCCTTCCCTGCCCCCCACCAGCCCTTCTGTGGGACCATTGTCCCCCCATCCCAGACAAGAGAGTATTATCTGTTGCTGCCATTGTTGGGGGAAGGGAGGAAGTCTTTGGGTAACCCTTCTCCACCCTCCCCTCTCAGAACCAGGGCAGCTGTGGCTTTACCCAGACATAAGAACCCTACCTTCAAAGAGGTCATTCTTAACAGATGCCCAGAATATAAAAGCTAGGAGGTCCGCTCTAGAACCACAGCCTTCAGGCCCTCCCTGCATGCACTTCCAGCACGTTTTCCTTTAGAGGCGGCAGCAGTGAGTGATCCTTGGTTCTACAGCTCTAAGTAGAGAAACGTGAGTTTAGAAAGCTCAGACAAGACTGCTCGCTCTCCATCCTCCACAACCAGCAGCAGTCGGTACGGAAGGACCGAGAAGGAGAGAAAGTCCACCATTCCACAGCTTGGAAGGCACCCACGATACCCAGGGTGCCTATAAATCAGGGCTGGAGAGCTCCAGGCAGGGGTTCCTGGTAAGGAGGAGGCCAGAAGCAGGGGGGCAAGGTGGCCACAAGTGACCTGGCTGACATCTACTCTTCCCCCTCCTCACACAGAATAGAGGCTTCTCTCGAAAGAGCCACACATTCCTGCCCAAGATCTTCTTCCGCAAGATGTCATCCGCAGGGGCCAAGGACAAGCCTGAGCTGCAGTTTCCCTTCCTGCAGGATGAGGAGACAGTGGGCACATTGCAAGAGTGCAAGACGCTCTTCATCCTGCGAGGCCTGCCAGGGAGTGGCAAGTCCACTCTGGCACAGATCATCACGGACAGGTACCGTGACAGCGCCAAGATGGTGTCTGCCGACGCTTTCAAGATTATCCCTGCTCGAGGAGACTTCTCTGAGGAGTACAAGCGGCTGGACAAGGAACTGGCTGACTGCTGCCGCCGGGACATCCGAGTCCTTGTGCTGGATGACACCAACCAAGAGCGGGAGCGGCTGGAGCAGCTCTTTGACATAGCTGACCAGTACCAGTACCAGGTGGTGCTGGTGGAGCCCAAGACAGCATGGCGGCTGGACTGTGCCCAGCTCAAGGAGAAGAGCCATTGGCAGCTGTCGGTCGACGAGCTGAAGAAGCTGAAGCCTGGGCTGGAAAAGGACTTCCTGCCACTCTACTTCGGCTGGTTCCTGACCAAGAAGAGTTCCGAGAACCTCCGCAAAGTCAGCCAGACCTTCCTGGATGAGCTGGGGGACCACAAGGCCTTCAAGAAGGAGCTGCGACACTGTAGGTGGTGGGGCGGGCAAGGCGGGGGCAGTTAGCCTCATTCATAAGTCCCTCTTGCTGGGCACAAGGTGCTGTGTGCACAGGACCACGGTGTCCTCAGAGCACTGGGAGCTAAGGGAGGAAGCAGGTACGAGGCTGAGGTAGCACAGTGGGGTACAAGGAGAGGCCAGAGCACCTTCCCTCCTACTGCACCCTTCCTTCCTGCCCTCTTTTCCCCAGGTCCCTTCTCCCAGCCTGAATCTAGACCACTGACCCTGTATTAGAGGTGGGAAAAACAAATTACTGTTGCAACAATGTCAGCATTTCATACAGCTTCAGAGAATCTTGCCCAGTGTTCTCAAATTTTTAGCAGTAGAACCGTTTTCTAAAATTAAATATTCTACAGGATCCTGAGCTGCAAAAACATAACTAGAACTATTACAACTTCACTGGGGATGGTTCCCAGGCATTGGGCTACCTAGTGCACCTCCTGTGGCATCCCACGGTTCAGAGAAAAACTTCATTTTGCAGCTGGGAAAACAGGCCCAGAAGGGATATGGGGTTTGCCCAAAGCCATAGTGAGAGCCGGGACTCTGTCCACTGCAGCAGGGGTCTCCCCAGGGTTCTC
>NW_017731832.1:543950-551022 GCF_001890085.2 Hipposideros armiger
CGGTGGTCTTGGTGATAGATGTTGGGATGCCCCTGCTTTCCTGCCCTGATGACCCCATTCTCCCTGCAGTTGTCTCTGGTGATGAGCCCAGGGAGAAGATTGACCTGGTCACCTACTTTGGGAAGAGACCCCCGGGTGTGCTGCACTGCACAACCAAGTTCTGTGACTTCGGGAAGGCCACCGGGGCAGAAGAGTACGCCCAGCAGGACGTGAGTGCCCCCCAGGGACACCAGTGGAGGCGGGGAGGGGCAGGGTTCTGGAATCGGGCACTGGCGGAAGACAGGGACCAGAAACCGGACAGCAGCTTAGGAAAAATGACATCTGCTCCAGCTCACCCCTCGGGGTGGCTTCGTTACACAGGCCTCAGGCGCCCTCCGGGGAGCCCGTCCTCCAGTGCTGCCAGCCTGCGCATCCGTTCCCAGGCCTGCCCACTCTTCTGTAGATTGATGGAGAATGGTGGTTGGCAACAGGCTCCTGCTCGGCCTCTCTAAGCTTGTGTTAAGTCCCAAAGGCTAGGAGTCCCTGTGCCCAGGGAGCCTGGTGCTCTGAGGTTCCTGTCCCCAGGTCTGAGGCCTGGCCTTGCCCCAAAGTAGGGAGTATCCAGAGATAGTGAGGCCTGTTGGCTTAGGGGTACCAGAGCCTCCCCACCTCACAGCTGGCCTCCTTGCCACAGCCTCTGATCGTGACCTTGTTGCCTGGATGCACAGAGCTGCCTCTAGCCTCCTCAGGTCGCCTTTTCAGTAGAGCCTTCCCTGACCCTCCACCCATCTCCCCTGACTTCTGTCTAGGTTAATGCAGCCAGTGTCCTGCTGTCATTGAGCTCCTCCCACTCAATGGAAGCTCCCTGAAGGGGAGATTTTCTGTTTTGGTTCACCTGTGTATTCCCAGCACCTAGCAGAACTGCATGAATGGATGTGTTAACCCCCTTCCACCACCTCTGACCATTTGTTCACTTAGCAATGTGTGTTAAGCACCTTCTGTGTGCTAGATACCATTGGGACAAAGGACGGTAAGCAAAAGTGGACAAGCTTTCATGGTCAGATGACAGATGGGTTTTTTTTAAAACACAAAAGCCACTCAGACTGCGTTCTCTCCCTCTTACTCTCCCAAAGGAAGAGACGAACGATCATCAACGGCGAATGGCAGTTGCAAAAGCAACACCAAGAGACGGCTTCACACTGAGATGGGCTTTTTCAGAGAATCAGATATAACCAGATATGCAGTCAGATTTTACATCAACCAAGAGATTTTGCTCGAGGGCATTTATTTCTCACTTTGCCCTGCCCTCCAGGATATGGCCTGGCTACCAGGGTGACTTCCCAGGGGGAGCAGAGTAGTAGTGACAGTAGCACTTTTTATGTGCCTGACGCTGTTCTAAGCCCTTCACCCAGTCACTCCTTTAATTCTCACACACAGGCGGGTTTGCGTCATCCCCATTTTACAGGTAAATAAGCCAAAGTGGAGAGGTTCAATGGCTGGCGCACAGCCCTGCAGCTGTTGGGATGTTGGAAAAGTCATGACGTATTTTTTCTCTGTTTTTTGTTGCAAAAGTGCGTCATGACTTTTCCGACAACCCAATAGTAAGGGGGAACTAGGTTCTGAACTAGGAAGCCTGGCTGTACCCCTGCCTCTCGGGCACCTTTGTTTTTTCACATCAGCCCGAACAGTGTCAGTGGAAAGACCCAAACACCACACAGACTGCGTGTTGTGGATGTTTGTGGGGGACATGCCTTTGCCAAACAGCAGTGCTCAGTTGTGCTCACCTGTTAGACGCACCCCTGGCAGCTGTCCTTTCTGGAGGCCTCCCCCTCTAGCTTGGTCCTCTCCTCCTCCATCTCTGCAGGTGGTGAGGAAGTCTTACAGCAAGGCCTTCACGCTGACCATTTCTGCCCTCTTTGTGACGCCCAAGACGACAGGAGCCCAGGTGGAGCTGAGCGAGCAGGAGCTGCTGCTGTGGCCCAGTGACGTGGACAAGCTGTCTCCCTCCGACACCCTGCCCCGGGGGAGCCGCGCCCACGTCACCCTAGGCTGCGCGGATGGCGTGGATGCCGTGCAGACAGGCATTGATCTCCTGGAGATTGTGCGGCAGGAGAAGGGGGGCAGCCGAGGTGAGGAGGTGGGTGAGCTAGCCCGGGGCAAGCTCCTCTCCATGGGCCACGGGCGCTGGATGCTGAACCTGGCGAAGACGCTGAAGGTCAGGGCCATCTTCACGGGGTACTACGGGAAGGGCAAACTTGTGCCCACGCACGGCAGCCGCAGGGGGCGTGCCTTTCAGTCCTGCACCATCAACTGAGTATTCTCAACACCCCTCACGTGCCCCTCTTTAGAAGGGCAGGGGGAGGAGGGGGAAACACACCCTCTACTTGATCTTTGAAGATTTTTCTTTTTTTTTACTCAAGGTTAACCTTCCTGTAACTTTTTAAAAACTTGTAAAATAACTGTCCCTCTTTTCTGCCCCCCACCCCCTTCCCCTCTAACACTCAAGCTCTCAACACAAAGCGGGGTGGGCAGGTGCCATTCGGGAATCTGGACCAAAGCTGGTAAGGCTGGGCCGAGCTGGCCTGGAGCCGCAGCCACAACCCCGAGCCCTGCTTTCTGTTACTGGTGCCCCCAGTCCCCAGTCCAGGTCCGCTGCCCTGCCCAGAGCTGGGTAATGGGAGAGACCTCAGTACACAGGGCCATCGCCATGGCCATGGAGCACTGGTGGTGGATGTGAGGGGCAGGCTCCCTGGGCTTTGACCCCATTTCTTAATCAGTGTAGCCCCAGGAAGGCTGGAGCTGTTGACCAGGGTAGAAAAAGGGGTTTACCTCCCACCTTGGGTCCTAAGTGCCTGTCCCCTCTTTCACATTGTAGCTAGGTAACAGTTTGGTAACTAGGGAAGAAAAGAGAATAAGCAGCATCCACACCCCAGGAAGGGGATGGGGTGGCCATCTTTCCAGCGAGATGACTGCTGTGTGTGGGAGACCAAGGCCGGAGACGGTGTCTCGGTGGGGAAGCTCGACTCTTGCGGTCCGCCCAGCCCACTTCGCCTCCTTGGTGCCTCTGGAGGCCTGTGTGCCTCCTCTAAAGGGGGCCGGTGGGTACTAAGAGCCAATGGAGTGGACTCCCGGCTGTCAAGGGCTGAGCCCCACCTGATGCCTCTGGGAAGGGATTTTTAACATTGCTACGTGGGCTGTGGTTCCTGGGGTGCCCTCCACTGCCCTCTGCTCAGTAACAGGCTTGCTAATTAGGTTGTCACTAGACAAAAAAGTGCTTGGGATTTGAGTTACTATCCTGGCTTTGACCAACCTCAGCAACTTGTAAGACTGATCATGAAATAAATCGTGTTAATCCTAGCTGCGTGCAGTCTCTCTCTCTCCTGTGCCCTGCACATATTCCCTGGGGTGAGGGCTGGGTGTTAGGAGGGCTGGCTTTGTCCCACAGCTTGGGGCCATCGGTCCTGTCTCCCCGCTGCTGGCTGGGCACAGCTGTGGCGAGGTTGGGCAGCTGAACAGTGTTGGCTTTCATAAGGAGGCAGAAAGGAGAGAGGCTGGTCTTAGACGCCCATAGAAAGTGGGGGTTAGCTGGGTATGAGGGCCGCAGAGCACAGAGCCTCTCGTCCTCCATTAACTGCTGAAACAGGCCCACAGATGTGCCCAGCCCAGTCTAATCAGAAAGACTTCTCAGAGAAGCAAGACCCCAAACTCCTAGTATGAGCTTCCCAGTTCTCTAGGGAAAGCCACCCTCAGATCAGTGCTGCCTTAAATGCAAGGGAAGACCTGACATTCAGAATCTCTTCCAGCCAACAAGGGCCTGGACGGCTACATAGGGAACTTCCCAGGCCTTACTTAGTCATCACCATGGCCTTGGCACCTAAGGGGGAAGACTGGAAAGAAAAGGGCAAGGGCTCCAAAGAAGAGAAAACATGTATTTGGTCCAAAGTCTTGCCTCACCATTTCTACCACCAAAGCACAGGAGAGAAATCTGTTTCCGCCAAAGCTTCTGGTGTCTCTGCCTGGAACTCCCAATAAGATTCCTCGCCACAAACACCAAGCTTGACCTGAACAGCATGACATAAGGCATGGTTCCTTCCCCAGCAGAAAGGGGCACCCATGGAGAAGCGGGGGCGTTTGCTAAGAATGGTGTTTCCAACCGTGCGAGCTGATGTCAGGGACCAGGCCCCTGGGCCCAGGAGCTGCCTGTCCCACTTGCACAGGGTCTGGGGGGTTGACGAGGCAGGATTTCGCCTCGTCTCCATCTCCCTCAAGCCTGCATTCGCAGCAGGAACTGGGTGAGTCCATGTAAACCTCCTGTTTAGGTTAGCCTGGCCTGACCCTTAGCACCCATGCTCAGTGTGAGCTTTGGACACACACAGCTGCTTGTGATTTCTGGCGGCCCCACCCTAAACTAAGCAAGTTTTCTGAACTCAGTTCCCCCTGACACATCAGGCTGGGCCCAGCAGCATCTCGACGCTCACATGCTAAATAGGTTTGGGAGAGGCAGCCAGCACCCGACCTGCCACCAGGCTCTGGGTGCCCCCACCCCTGTGGGGCACCCTGCTGAGCCCAAAGTCCATGTCAGCATCAGTTCCATGCTGGGGGCTCATCTCTGGCCCACTGACTCTGGAGTGACATAAAGCAGCTGCCAGAGTAAAGTGCCAGAAAGGGTCAAAACATTTTATTCTCTTAATTTTTTTCTTTTTTAATAAAGTTAAACAGTAAAACAAAAATTCACAAGCTGCCTCCCTGTCCACCCCCCGCCTCCCTCCCCTCCCCGCAGTCTTCGGCGCTGGCTCCCTTTCCTTCACCCCACTCACAGACACAGGGCATCCAACTGAGAAAATGAAACTGCTCTAAGTACATGGAGACATGATGAAGGGAGGAGGTGAATTGTGTCCACATTCAAGGTTACACTGAGCAAGTCTGCATTTGCTGGGTTCCGGATGATTTCATTAGCCAAACTGAAAGAAGAAATTCCCTGGACCAGATGCTGTAAGGGAAAGAAGGGCTTGTGAGCTGACTGGGTTTTCCAGGGAAGATCACTTTGCTCTGATTATGGTAAAGTCTCCAAGGGCTGCTTCCAACTCAGAGAGAGAGACCTCTGAGGGTATCAAACAGTCTGGGCCCTGGGGTGGAAGGGAGCTCATGAGCCTGTTGGGCAGCTTCCAACACCTTCCCTCATGCAGAGAAGCCTGGGTGCCGGGCAGCTTACTTAGTGCTGCCTCCCTGGCTCCCTGGCTCTGTGGCCCGAAGGTATGCCGGGAAGCTCCCCTCCCCCATCCTCAGCAACACCTGAGGGGACAGAGGCCCTGCCAGATGGGAACTCAGCTGCCTCCACTCATGAGCCCCCCTGACTCAAAGAGCTGCCTGGGCAGGCAGTTGCTGTGTCAGCTGGTGATACGGGAACTCCCAGGAACAGCGGGCACACCCACCTTCAAAGCTGAAGCCCCCAGGGCCACCGAAGAANGGCAGGTAATTTGTGCCTGTACGTGTTCTCAGAGAACTCTTCACTCAGCTTGAATGCTGGGAAACCAGGGAATAGTGGAGCTGCAGCGACACTGGCCAGGTGTGAGCCCTGTACCTGTGAATAGCTTGAGACAAAGGCAAACTAGAGGTGGGGCTCCTGGTTAGAGCTGGTGGCTCTGCCCTGGAGAGTGACTGCCTCTTGAAGCTAAACATTAAAAACTGGAATCCTAGGGCCGGCCAAGTGGCTCAGCTCTGGGCAACAGCAGTTCGATGCCCGGCCCGAGCTGAGCTGCCCCTGAACTGCCAACAGGTGGCAGGATGGCTCAGCTAAAAAAAAAAAAAAAATTCCCCCAAAACTGGAATCCTTTTCTGCCTGGGATACAGCAGAAGTGTACCGGGCCAATAAGGCCTGCTCTGAGTGGAGGCCTCCCTCCCCTGTGGAGAGTGAGTGAGGTCCTCGCAGGGACTGGATTCTGGGAATAAACAGGAAACCTAGTTTCTCTGAAGCGAGCCACAAGGCTGGAAATTGAAATCAAGATACTCCACACCTCGTCCTGTCTACCAGCCATGTAATATCCCATTATACACCAAGACCTATTATCTCCCAGACCTCATGTAGGCTCTCATCCACCAAACAAGCCTGCAAGGTGGGCCCCTGAGTGAAATGGGGTGCCATTAAGAGTTACCCAGGTGGTTGTGGAAAAGCTGGGGTGGTCACCCTAATTGTTGTACTTGACAGTTAAGGGTCAGTCATTTATCCCCGGTCAAAAGGCTTATAAATGGGCTGGGATGTTAATTATGTTTTTCTGGCTCCTTCCATCATACCACATAGTTCCCAACCGTCTTTTTTCTTTTTACCCCACTTTTTATTACTTGTGGATTCGTCCTTATAGATGTGATGCTGGTGAATCTGATTTCCTTGGCTTATGTTGCCTACCTGTGGTTTAAAGTGCCTTCGTTTTCAAGTGTGGGGAAGAGATGTAAAAATCTACATAACCTAAAGCCAGGGAATTGAAGCACCACTTTATAGCTCTGCAGTTGCAATTAGTTTGACCAACTAATGAATAAATGAATTAGTGGACTGGTCAAGAATTTGTTTAATGTCCTTTTTTTCCCCCTCTGGGTCCCGGTGGTCTTGGTGATAGATGTTGGGATGCCCCTGCTTTCCTGCCCTGATGACCCCATTCTTCCTGCAGTTGTCTCTGGTGATGAGCCCAGGGAGAAGATTGACCTGGTCACCTACTTTGGGAAGAGACCCCCGGGTGTGCTGCACTGCACAACCAAGTTCTGTGACTTCGGGAAGGCCACCGGGGCAGAAGAGTACGCCCAGCAGGACGTGAGTGCCCCCCAGGGACACCAGTGGAGGCGGGGAGGGGCAGGGTTCTGGAATCGGGCACTGGCGGAAGACAGGGACCAGAAACCGGACAGCAGCTTAGGAAAAATGACATCTGCTCCAGCTCACCCCTCGGGGTGGCTTCGTTACACAGGCCTCAGGCGCCCTCCGGGGAGCCCGTCCTCCAGTGCTGCCAGCCTGCGCATCCGTTCCCAGGCCTGCCCACTCTTCTGTAGATTGATGGAGAATGGTGGTTGGCAACAGGCTCCTGCTCGGCCTCTCTAAGCTTGTGTT
>NW_017731832.1:554437-584152 GCF_001890085.2 Hipposideros armiger
AGGTTGGGCAGCTGAACAGTGTTGGCTTTCATAAGGAGGCAGAAAGGAGAGAGGCTGGTCTTAGACGCCCATAGAAAGTGGGGGTTAGCTGGGTATGAGGGCCGCAGAGCACAGAGCCTCTCGTCCTCCATTAACTGCTGAAACAGGCCCACAGATGTGCCCAGCCCAGTCCAATCAGAAAGACTTCTCAGAGAAGCAAGACCCCAAACTCCTAGTATGAGCTTCCCAGTTCTCTAGGGAAAGCCACCCTCAGATCAGTGCTGCCTTAAATGCAAGGGAAGACCTGACATTCAGAATCTCTTCCAGCCAACAAGGGCCTGGACGGCTACATAGGGAACTTCCCAGGCCTTACTTAGTCATCACCATGGCCTTGGCACCTAAGGGGGAAGACTGGAAAGAAAAGGGCAAGGGCTCCAAAGAAGAGAAAACATGTATTTGGTCCAAAGTCTTGCCTCACCATTTCTACCACCAAAGCACAGGAGAGAAATCTGTTTCCGCCAAAGCTTCTGGTGTCTCTGCCTGGAACTCCCAATAAGATTCCTCGCCACAAACACCAAGCTTGACCTGAACAGCATGACATAAGGCATGGTTCCTTCCCCAGCAGAAAGGGGCACCCATGGAGAAGCGGGGGCGTTTGCTAAGAATGGTGTTTCCAACCGTGTGAGCTGATGTCAGGGACCAGGCCCCTGGGCCCAGGAGCTGCCTGTCCCACTTGCACAGGGTCTGGGGGGTTGACGAGGCAGGATTTCGCCTCGTCTCCATCTCCCTCAAGCCTGCATTCGCAGCAGGAACTGGGTGAGTCCATGTAAACCTCCTGTTTAGGTTAGCCTGGCCTGACCCTTAGCACCCATGCTCAGTGTGAGCTTTGGACACACACAGCTGCTTGTGATTTCTGGCGGCCCCACCCTAAACTAAGCAAGTTTTCTGAACTCAGTTCCCCCTGACACATCAGGCTGGGCTCAGCAGCGTCTCGACACTCACATGCTAAATAGGTTTGGGAGAGGCAGCCAGCACCCGACCTGCCACCAGGCTCTGGGTGCCCCCACCCCTGTGGGGCACCCTGCTGAGCCCAAAGTCCATGTCAGCATCAGTTCCATGCTGGGGGCTCATCTCTGGCCCACTGACTCTGGAGTGACATAAAGCAGCTGCCAGAGTAAAGTGCCAGAAAGGGTCAAAACATTTTATTCTCTTAATTTTTTTCTTTTTTAATAAAGTTAAACAGTAAAACAAAAATTCACAAGCTGCCTCCCTGTCCACCCCCCGCCTCCCTCCCCTCCCCGCAGTCTTCGGCGCTGGCTCCCTTTCCTTCACCCCACTCACAGACACAGGGCATCCAACTGAGAAAATGAAACTGCTCTAAGTACATGGAGACATGATGAAGGGAGGAGGTGAATTGTGTCCACATTCAAGGTTACACTGAGCAAGTCTGCATTTGCTGGGTTCCGGATGATTTCATTAGCCAAACTGAAAGAAGAAATTCCCTGGACCAGATGCTGTAAGGGAAAGAAGGGCTTGTGAGCTGACTGGGTTTTCCAGGGAAGATCACTTTGCTCTGATTATGGTAAAGTCTCCAAGGGCTGCTTCCAACTCAGAGAGAGAGACCTCTGAGGGTATCAAACAGTCTGGGCCCTGGGGTGGAAGGGAGCTCATGAGCCTGTTGGGCAGCTTCCAACACCTTCCCTCATGCAGAGAAGCCTGGGTGCCGGGCAGCTTACTTAGTGCTGCCTCCCTGGCTCCCTGGCTCTGTGGCCCGAAGGTATGCCGGGAAGCTCCCCTCCCCCATCCTCAGCAACACCTGAGGGGACAGAGGCCCTGCCAGATGGGAACTCAGCTGCCTCCACTCATGAGCCCCCCTGACTCAAAGAGCTGCCTCGGCAGGCAGTTGCTGTGTCAGCTGGTGATACGGGAACTCCCAGGAACAGCGGGCACACCCACCTTCAAAGCTGAAGCCCCCAGGGCCACCGAAGAACGCCTTGAAGATATTGTTTGCATCAAAATCTGTGGAGCAAGGTGAGAAACAGGGAAGAAACAAAAAGGTGGAAAAAAGTGTTTGAAGGGGAACTTATCACAACAATGAGAATGGGTATCCAAAGCTTCCCCAGAGAGGATCATTCCCTCCTTTCCCAAAACTTCAGACTAGAGGTGAGCAAATCTGCCCCACCCTGTGCAAAACTTCCCACTCGATCCCACTCCTAGGGTATGCGCCCTTCTCTTTCCAAGTGCGCTGCCAAAGGAAAGCGTCCCTTGCCTCCACCCACTTTGCTGGCCCCCTTCTCCACAGCTGGGAATGCCACTGCACTACGGACAGACATTCCCCACACTGTCCCTATAGCGCTGGGGCTGCTACTGCAAAGGCTGAAACTTATCTGTCACTTACATACTACCAAGAATAAGACCAATGATTTATTATGTGTTTGATTCCATGCTGTGTCTAGGCTGTATGACAGGAAAAAAAAAAGCTGTAGTTTATTAAAGCACCTACTAGGTGCCAATCATGGTGCTGGGTACTTTCCATACATTATATCATTTAATCCTAATAAGTTTGTCAGGGTATTATTCCCAATTTATACTCAACAAAACATAAGGAGGGAGTTCAAGTACCTTGCCCAAGATTGCATGGCCAAAGCAACAGAACTGAAAACTCCAATTTGTCTGACTCCAGCACTTGACTCCTCGTCACCAGGCCACAGCAGGTCGGTCTGATGTCCCCACCCATGTGAGACTACCTAAGCTGCACAGATTTAGCGCCACCAGCTGATCCCACAGGCACACTGTGTCCAAAAGTGAATTCTTTGCCAGCATAGCTCCCTGGGTCCGCTCGCTCAGTGAATGGCCCCACTGAGTCAGCCATGCCGAAGCCATTCTCAACTGAGTCCTTTCCCAACACTCTCAGCAACCAACTCCCACTGAGTCCACCACTGTCTCCCAGCTGTGCCCTCCAGCCCTCCCCTATCTGCTATGACTTCCCTCCATTGCTACCTTCCACCTCTCCTTCCAAACACCTCTCCTCGCTGCCATCACAAATGTATTTCTAGAGCCTAAATCTGGTCCATAGCTCCCCTACTTAAAACGCTTCAATAGCTTTCGACTGCTTATAGCTGTTCTCAACTGCTGGGCAGAAAGAGCCATGTTTATTATTGGTAAGTCTAGGTTTTTAAGTCGCTCTCTCTAAAACGGAGAGGTCAGGATTATCTATATATCATCAATCTTATTTTAAATTCCAACAGGTTTTCTCAGTGGAAGGGGAAAGGATGGCATTAGAGACAGGGTCTGAGAGCCGGGCATAGTTCAGGGCCTCGTATCTTGGACAGCGCAGTGAGCACCGATGCTGAAAGCCGTTCTTTACTTCACTCGAAGTCTTTTGGGGAAATTGAAAACTGTGAGGGCGTACAGGAATGTGTGACGCACATAAAAATCAGCATACATTTTACAGTGGGGGACGAAAGAACTTCCAGCCAATAGGAAATACTCCTATTCCTTACTCCAGTCCCCAAGGCCTTCTGAGGTCCGCCCCAGCTACCTTCTGGCCTGGTGTCTCCCCGCTGCCTGCCTCAAGCACCCTCTAGCCTCCTAGACTGAGCCCCTTGCAGCTCCCAAGGGTGCTATGCCATCTGCATGTCCATGCCTTCTCTTGCTTATTCCTTGGTGCCTATTCTGCACCCTGGGTGCCTGCTACACCTGACTATACTGCCTGGATTCCATGTCTGTTAGATCAGGGGTCAGATTTGGTCTGTGGGCCAGAGTTTGCAAACCCCTAGTCTGGGTTCCCGGAGGTCAGGGAACCTGTCTGATTCATCTTTGTTATTTCCAGCACCCAACATGGTGCCTCACACATTACAGGTCTTCACCAAGGACGCACTTTTTGAATCACTCACTGCACATCACTGGCTGATTACACAGACTCTCCCTCTGGAGTGTCTTTTGAAAAAATTCTAACATCTCACAGCTGTCAGGTTCATCCCGGGCTGCCCCAACCAACTCACCACCCATATTCATGCCCTCCTCATCCAGGTCCTGTCCACTGTCATAGCGAGTCTTTTTCTTGGGATCAGAGAGGATGGTAAAAGCTTCTCCGACTTCCTTGAATTTTTTCTCCTCCTCCTTCTGAACTTCGGCACTGGCTCCACTGTGCCGATCTAAAGGGAGAAGTACAGGGAGACGTTCTCTCAAGAGTCACAGGAAAGAGCACTTTATGTCTGACTTTAGAATTTCGTACTCCCCAAAATCTGGAGCGCACTGAACTTAGCAACACCTTCTTCCCAGCTGCGTCCCCGCCCCCACGGCTCTACCTGGATGGTGCATCAAGGCCCGTTTCCGATACGCTTTCTTAATCTCATCCTCAGAGGCATTCTTGTCCACTCCCAGGATTTTGTAGTAATCTTTCCTCTTGCTCTTCTTCAATTCCAGCTGTGCATTCTTCAGGAGCTGTTTGTGTTCTAGAGGGAGACACGCGGCATCAGGCACAGATCGGATTCTGGCGTCCCTTACCAGGCCCCAGCCCAGACGCCTTCGGGTCAGAAGCCTTGTGAACATACCAGAGGCTTTTATGGTTTTTTTCTTTTTTCTTTTTTTTCCCCTGGAGATTAAAAACATCTACTCATCCTTAGGTTCCTCACATCAACCTCATCACACAGAAAAGAAAGCGGAAGTGACAGGGAGGATTTGGGACCAGAAAATAGGTGTCTTGTCCCAGACTCAGGATCTCTGTTTATTTCTTCCTGGCTGGTGATCCAATAAGCTCCAGCTACAACCCTGGTCCCTGAATCAAACTTCTCCTGTGTCCAGTTTTTGGGGCCTACAAGTAGGATCACACAGTTCCCTGAGAAACATGCTCCCAAATGCCTTTACCTTTTGTCTTTTCCGTCTGATACACTTTTTCATAGTCTCGCACTGCTTCTTCATACTGTTCCGTGTCCAAGTAACTGAGAAGGAAATACAGGGCAGTACAGTGACATAAATAGCAATAGCCTTCAGTATCACTCTAGCGGAAGAGGCATTGGCTCAAGCAAGAGATACAGGCTTTTGGTTGAGATGCTTCATGAAACAGGAGTCCTTAAGCTACAGCCGTGAGAAAAAATTAACTACCAGTAGCTCATGAAAAAAAGAGGTCTCATGCCACTTGCACCCAACCAGCAGTGATTTTCTGCTCTGAGCAGAAAGCAACCAAGAAGAGAAAGTCCTGATTTCACCAAGAGGCATCTGGCCTGCTTGTGTGGAGACACGGACTTGATTACTTGGTATTGAAACACACGCAAAAAATTATCAAGTGAGATCAATGGATATGGAAGAGTTTTGAAACCTATAGTGCCATAAACATGCAGGGCCAGCTCCAATCCAGGGTAGAAGTGGGATTAGTGAGCCGCTATAAGGATCAAGGTCAAGGTGGTGGCTGCTGGCAAATGCTTCCATCAAGACCAATCAATCTGAGAGTTGTAGGTGAGACAGAAAAAGACACTCTAAACTTAACAGGCTTGCTTCCATTCTGATAGCACAAATGAAAGGAGCGGCCCTGGCCCAAGATGGGAAAAATCGAGCTTGATAGGCTGACTGCCAGACCTAGAAGCAAAGCGCCATCTTCCGTGTCCTGATAAGATCACTGGCGCCAAGACTGGCCTACTGATTAAACAGACTGTGGCAGGAGTTCCAGAGACAGATACCACCACTGGAGAGAGGAGTGGGAAGCGACCACATGGTGCAGCTAGCTGTTGCACGACAGATTCAATTTACTCCAGCGCTCACATAGGCCTCATCTTCGCCAACACCACAGAGCCCCACCAGGCTCCAAGGCCAGGCAGAGGGACTGTTACTGACGCGGCTGACCAAAGACAAGCCCAACATCTCAGGCATCTCTGATTTCCTGGCAACATCTTGATTCACAATTTTAAAAAGATGATGAAATCATGTCCTGTGGACACAGGGCGCAAATGCTACTAGGAGCTCAGAGAACCCATTTACAGGATGAAGTATAATATAAACTGAAGTAAAAGAAAGTTGGTAACTGATAGCCCTAGGTGTAGAATGATCTGACAAACAAGCAACCATGCGGAACTTTCCAGGCCCATATGTAATGTGTTCAACAAGCTTATGTTACAGTGATTTGCATTTTCACTTCATACTTTCAAAAAAATTCTAGGACATCCTTACATTTAAATTTCTTTTTCTAAAGTTGAAGGAAAAGGAGAGAAGTAAGTAGAACTTTAGGGAAAACAAGAAACCCCAGCCCACGATGGGAGATGTAGCAAAGATATGACATCTCCCCAACTTTAGGGGTAAGTTGAGGCAGGCTGGGGCAGCAGTCGGGCCTCTGGGGAGGCTGTGGTCTGCGCTAATCTCCAATTCCTCTTGTTAATCATAGCTGCTTGAGGGGACTGTTACCAAGTTCTCAGCCAACTGTGCCAAACACTGCATGCTGTCACCTGTGGTGGGATCTCAAAGGCAGAGGCACTCAGAGAACAGTTCTGTTTCTACCACAAAGATAGGGAGTTGTCTGATCAAAGCAACTCCTGATTTTTGTTAATTGTACATATATGGAGAAAATAATCCTCCATCCCGTCATCCTCCAACAAATCAAGAACGTTCTGTTCTCTCTTTATTGCTGAGTATTCCAAAAGTGATACTGTATCATGTATCTAGACATACAGGCAATTCTTTTTTTGCTATTATTACAGATAAAACTGTAGTAAACATGTATACAGCATTTTGCATTTGTTAGATCTTTAGCTGGGTCAAAGGGTACTCCTGTCTTCCAAAGCTTCCACATTGTCTGCGGTGGTTTGCAAAAATGAGGTAAACAACTGACAGTTGCTCTCACAGAATCTGTAATATAATTCCGTGTGTTTCTGTTTGGCAGGCTTAATCATCTTAGAAATTCACTCACACTCACACACACCCACCACACACACCACAGTAGCAGTTTTCCCTTTTTACAAAAATGTGGATAATTTGGGAAAAACTAAATGGGAGGTTGGCCACGTTCTGCACCACGGATGAGACCCGGAAGCTTAAAGGACGACGGGCTCATCAGGTGTCAGTACAGCACCTGTTCTTTAGATGCCACATTTCATAACGAGGAAGGGAAAGGGTATTTAGAGGGTTGGTATACAACAAATAGGTCTTCCATCAGCAACTTTAATCATGGGAGGGTCTTCTCTGTCTGGGAAAGAATCGGAAATAAGAGAAGATGAGTTTTTGAGAGGGGCCTTGCTAATGTTCCTGTGTGGAGAAGAGTAATATGAACAAGTATGCTGAGAAGCACCCCAACTCTGAAGGCAAATCTGGGCACTAGAAGCAGGCATATCCTGGCTCGGAAATCACCTAGCCAGACAGGGGTCCTTCGAAAGGGGGTTCCTAATACTGCTGGGAAGCTGGATTAGATTAAATTCCTCCTAACTTGAAGACTGTCTTCTCTAACCCAGAAACAGGATAAACATGACTCTCAACAGTCTCCAAGAGATACTTCATTTCTTCTTCTTCCAAGCACCACCCATTCATCCAACAAAACATTTATTGAGTGAGCACCTACTATGTGCCAAGCACTGTGCCAAGTTAGAGCAGAAGTGTACAACACGATACAAAATCTCCAAAGGAAATGGATTTAAACTTTTAACAAAAGGAATTTGGGTCAGGCATCAGAGGAAACTTACTGACCGTGAGGGGCGTAAGACACAGGCATGGGAGACTGAGGGAGCTTGTGCAATCTCCTCCGCTGGGGGTCTATAAAGATAGTCTAGGGCTGGAGCAATCCCACCTAGAGGCAGGGGGAAGGACCAAATGACCTCACAACATCCCCGGGGCTGCTTCATCATCCATAATGCCATTCCCCTGGCAGGCCAGCAGCAACCCCCTCTTCCCCTCACCCACCAGAGGCACTCACCACTGAGCTCTTCTCAAGTAGGCTTTTATATAAGTGTCATCGAGCTTCACTGCATTTGTGCAGTCTTCTATTGCATCATCTAGTTTCCTAAGCTTCAGGAGAGAGAGAGCAGTCATACTTCACATTGCGGTGATTGAGGGAGCCCAGAAGCTGTGTGCATGGCTTCAACATTCTAACAGGATCAGTCCTGCGGGCTCCCTAACTATCATACTTGTTCTCGGTCACTGGGAAAGCCAGAATCTCACAGGGCTAAGGATACCAAATTTGAAATTGGTTTCTTTTCTAAGTAATGGAAGCCAGGCACACTTATCTACAAGGATAAAACCACCTCTACCATTCCAGATTAGTGCTCGGCCAAGACGTGGAAACAGTAAGGGTGGTTCCTGCCCTTCATGCTTCCGGAGACCAACTAGAGGGATCAGAATTATTGGAATTCTTAACAGCAAGGGCAAGGGGCCTACTCTTGTTTCTAATGGTGTGCAGGACCACAGGGGCACTCAGACTATTTTCAACTGAGCATGGTGACTGTCAGTTGTGCTGAAGAAAAACCCAAGCCTGCCTTATATTCTCACTTCCTCTAAATCACTCTTACAAAAGAAATAATCACTTGCTTAGGCAAAAAGCAACAATGTTTGCTAAAAAAAAATCATCCTAAAGCCTCCAGTCATTCTCTTATTGGAGGAAAGGGTCCTTGAGGAAGAACAGGTGGGACTATCCTTCCGAATTATCCCTCAAGTGCCCCTAAATTCCATAGAAAAGATAAAAGTTTGCCTCTCAGAAGGAAGTTCCTAACAAGTTGAGGCATCAATCCAAATAACTCTTCCTCCTGACATGTGGTTAACCCTCATTGGGCAGATTGCCCAAGACCTCTTCGATGTCCCTTAAAAATATCTCCATAGGCCCCAAGACCCAGACCAAGTGCTTACCTTGGAATTAACCGTACCCCGATTACAGTAGAGTTTAGCATTTGTTTTTATATTGTTGGGGTCTATCCCCAGGGCTTCTGTGTACAGTTCATATGCTAACTTGTAATTTCCTTCTTTAAAGGCTTTATTTCCATCTTCTTTCTTTGCTTTAAGTGCTTTAGCATTCTACAGAGAAAAGCAAGGGGAGGTCAGTGCACATCCAGAAAGCCTCAGGCCGCATTGCACAGAGAGGCCAGAGTCTATATCCAATTTCTTAGATCCCAGCAGGTTCGCATCACACAGCCCCCAGGGGATGCCCTGGGCTACGGGTACCTCACTGCGCTTCCTACAGAATAGATGGGGAACCAAGATTTACAAAAGAATTCCAAGGAGACCTGCGTTTCCTCGGCTCCCCAGCACAAGCATTACTATATTTTCTTCACTGAGGGAAGAACAAAAGACAAAAACACTTCAGACATTAAAAGGATCTGACCTTATACAATCACATTTACCTTTAGGCAAAAAGCAGCCCTGAAATCACTGCTAAGGACCCAGCATTCTGGCAAGGGGTGAAGAGAACTATCACGTTCCTTGTGATTCTAAAACCTTCCAATTCCAACTCTCTTAAAGACTCAAAAAGGAAGCTTTCTTTCCCACCCAGATCTGGTGCCTAGAACTTACTCTGCAAGCAACACAGGCCTTCTCGTGGTCAGGAGCCATCCTGAGAGCCTGTACAAAAAACTGAACCGCCTTCTCAATACAATCTTCATAATAAAGGCAAAGACCTCGTACGTACAGAGCATCTGCATTGGTGGAATCCATTCGCAAAATGTCACTGCAAGAGTCAGAAAGGGGCACAGTCAGCTGTGGTTTGGACCTCGCCACCATTCCCAACATTGGTGGCCACGTTTTCTTCTTAACCACGTGTCTAGTATGGAAAACACCCAAAAGCAGCCAGGTTCCCTAGAATTCTTCCCAAACCTTCCGCACATAAACTGCCTCTATTTATCTTTAATACGCTTATGTTTCTCAATCTTTATTAGAACAGGGGTTGGCAAACTACAGCCCACAAGGCCAAATCCTGCCTGCCACTGGCGTTTGTAAATAAAATTTGGTTAAAGCCTAGTCACCTCATTTATTTATCTATCATCTATGGCTGCTTTTACATAACAGCAAAGTTGAATAGCCACATCAGAGACTATATGGCTGGCAAAGCCTAAAATATTTACTATTTGGCCCTTTATAGAGTTTGCAAACCCCTGGAGTAGATAGGAAAGGATATTTTAAAAATAAAAACAAACAGGGCCGGCCGAGTGGCTCAGTTGGTTAAGAGCTCGCTCAAGAGTTTGAGCTCTGAGCAACAGCGGATCGATGCCTGGTCCGAGCTGAGCAGCCGCTGAGCTGCCAACAGGTGGCAGGATAGCTCAGCTTAAAAAAATAATAAAATAAATAAATAAAATAAAAACAAACAAACAAATGTACACATCTATCCTTTCACATACAGCTCAAGTACCTACTATATCCCTATATTCCCTATGCATTTTCAAATTCCATCTCATCTTTGGCTGTAAGTACCAGGAAGGTTCGCTTAGCCCTACCTGGCCTACCCACAGGACACGTGGTAGCTCCTGCTATAGAGAGCCACCAGACAGTACATGTCCTGTGGAATCTGGCATTTCAGTGCAGAACTGGCCTGGCTTTATACCTGGCCACAGACTGTGCTTCTGGATAACGACCCAGCATTGCTAAACATTCTGCTTTGAGGATTTTGAAGCGATGACAGGCAGGGGCAAATTCTAGGGCACGGTCCATGCAGAAAACCACCTACAGAAAGGAAGAAAGCAAATAAGGTTCATTATCCTGGATTCCAGAAACGTCTTTGTTTAAATTTGGTCACAGGCAACAGGCAGATTCAAAGGAGAGTAATAACAAAGTTTAAGAACATACCTAATTCATTTGATTAAACCATTGAAATGAGGAGAGCAGTTGATTCTGACAATAACGATGACAGCAAACATTTATTGAGTACTTTAATATTATTACCCTTATTTTACTGATGAGAAAACTAAAGCAGAGATTAAGTAACTTGTGCAAGGTCAACAAAGCTAGTAAATGATAAAAACAGGATTTGATCATAGACACTAGGACTCCAGAGCCTATAACCTTAATCACCATGCTAAGCTGTCTCCACAGTGAGTCATGTCAACAATGACTGTGATCAAAACTTATTTTTCTAGTGTAGAAACTATTACTTGCTGCTTTGCATAGTTCATCATGCTTAGCCTAGTAAGAAAAGGAGTACCAAAAATAACCTCGTACAGAAACACTGCTCTCTAAATTACTGAAATTGCTCAATCCTCTCCTTCCTGTGCCATGAACCTCACATCTCAGAGTACCTTGGTGGCCACTCTTATTTTAGTACAGAAATACAACAATAAAACAGTTCATTTTAAATGGTCCTAAATAGACTACATCAGATTATTATATCTAACATGGTGCTATACAAACCAAAAGCCAAGTCTGTCTCTCTCTCACTCTCTCACACACACACACACACACACACACACACACACACACACACACACACACAGAGGATTCACTCTTTCAGTTTCATAAAGGCTTTCCATATATTTCCATTTTCTCTTAGAAGTTTGTTCTCTGAGCTTTCACGTTTGGTTTAGCTGCTATTCCTGGAAGATCCTTGCTCAAACATATTCTCCTCCAAGAATAACTGACTGAGAGGAGAAATCTGTGGAGTTAAGGGACACCCATTCCCTCTAAGAAAATGGCCATGGAGGTTAGGAAAAGGCTGAAAACCTGTAAGCAGAAATAACAAATTCCATCCACAGAAGGCTGGTTAGATAACATAGACCTCCTTATAATGGAATACGATGTGGCTCTGAACTAGAACGAAGCAGTTCTCCATGTACTAACATGGAAAAGACTTCCGAATCCATCAAATGGAAAAAAGCAAGGTACGAGCTATGTATAATAGAACATATTATCTTTCAGGCAAAAAAATAAAATAAAAATTAAGAATCTGTATTTGCATTTGCTTACACATAGAGAACAAAACTACGGAAGGAAGTAGAAGAAACAAGAACAGCGGTTACCTTAGGGTTAGAACTAGGCAGGTGGAGGACAGTGTATTACCGAACATCTGTTTATACTTTCTAGCTTTTAAACCACAAAAAGCACCTATTTGAAAATTAAATTTAAAAGTCTGGGGAAGTAGGTAAACACGATGAACTGCTTCACTCAGTGTCAACAGAACAGTGGAGGGATGTCTCTCTTTCAATGGCACAGGTTACTGTCCTAGAAGTTCTAAAGACAGTATGAAAATTCAGGTATTATGCAGGGCAGAGTCACGGTGCTAATTTTTCCCCCTTAAGTGGAAAAAGAATGGGGTGGGGAAGCAGTCAGTCAAATTCTCAGCAGCCACACCCTGCTGCCTTCACAAGGTTCTATATGGAGATGGTTCTGTCATCGTGGGGGGTGTGAGTTGGAGGCTCAGCGCTTCACTTCCCACCCCCACTTCCCCATGACTAGGGACAGCTGCAGGCAAAGAAGATCTTTGTTTCTTCCAACTCATCTGTTTCGCCTGCCAGGATCATAATTCTTCATTTGTGATATCACCATGAGCTACAGTGGGGAGAGGGGGGCCTGGGATGTCACAAACAGAGGATTCTGTCACTAACTGGGGATTCTGGTTCCAGAGTGGGCAAGAGAGAAAAGAAACCCAAAGACCGCCTTTCGAGACAAAGCTTTTGCCTATACAAACCTCAGAAAACATGACAGGAGACAGAACTGCTTTCCAAACACACACACACACACAACAAAACTTATGAATCATACTACAAAGACACTGTGATTATTAAAACCAATGGACAGAAGAGGGATGCTAATAAGTTAATGCTGGGACTCTGCATAGCTAATCAGGTATATTTATTATCAAATAAAAGACCGTAACAATGTGTGACTTAAGAATGCTTTTTTTTTTAAGCTGAGCCATCCTGCCACCTGTCGGCAGCTCAGCGGCAGCTCAGCTCGGGCCAGGCATCGAACCACTGTTGCTCAGAGCTCAAACTCTTGAGCGAGCTTTAAGAATGATTCTTAACTGTACCTTTTTAATCAAAACGCATGGAGCAAATTCCCACATATGCAGTAACAACTGCATTCCTTGGATGGTACTCACGAACGTCTTTTAAGGGATCCTGAAAATCAATCCTGATCAGTGGTTTTTAACCTTTTTGGGGGCCATTTATCTCCCCTTTTGAAACTCTAGTAAAATCTACTTCTAAGTACTATCTAAAGAAGGGAGGCCTAATCACTACAAAGACATAGAAAGATATCTAGAACTTCTATACTTTCCCCATGCTTCAGACTTGTCGACCCCTTTGGATTTAAATTTCCAGGAACTGTCACACAGCCTCATAAAGGACAGTAGTGTGCTAGAGCTTTTGAAGAAAGGTCTAACATCAAAAAGGTAGTGATGACAGGTTAGGTAAATTCTATTCAGAATGTATAAGGCGCCTCTAGTTTTGATTTCTAGCTCCATCCAGTTCCCATAAAACAGGAGTTAAAGCTAGCTCTCTTTATTCAAATAAAAGGGATTATCCAATTCAATATTTAATTCCAACTGGCTTTTCTTTTTTTTCCTAAAAGCACACTTTTAGGCCACTATTTTACATCAAAAACAGAAAAAACTCAAGTAACAAACTCATTTTCCTTTTTATCATAAAGCTAAATATAATTAAGAAAAAAGTACCCTAGTAAAAAATAATTTTAAATGCTGGTGGGAATGCAAAATAGTACAGCCACTTTGGAAGACAGTTTGGCAGTTTCCTGTAAAACTAAACATACTCTTACCATACAATCCAGCAATCATACACTTCCTGGTATTTACCTAAAGGAGTTGAAAACATGTCCACACAAAAATCTGCACATGTAACAGCTTTATTCACAATTGCCAAAAACTGGGTTGTAACAAATGTACCTCCGGTGAGGGATGCTGACAATAGGGGAGGCTGTGGTTATGTGGGGGCAGAGGGTATACGGGAACTCTCTGCACCTTCTTCTCAATTTGCTGTGAACTTAAAACTGTTCTAAAAAAAGTTAGAAAGTCTTAAAAAAAAAAGTCAAAGTCAAATTAAAGTGATAATTTACTATCCTAGATCTTCTGTACCATACTACTCGTCTTAATTTCCTCTCTCCCTCTCTCTCTCTCTTTCTCTCTCTCACACACACACTCACACACACACACACACACACATACACACAGAGTGAGAAACGGTAGATGAGATTTATTTCCTCACGGTTATACTTTACCTTCCGAAAATCCCGCTTCTCATAATCCGTTTCTGCTATTTTCTCATACTCTATGACTGCATTAGCATTCTTGAACTATATCAGAAAATCAGATAAGGGAAAGTTTTAATGAAGGTGAAGATTCAACCACCACAAAAACCAGTAAGGCCTTGATGAATTTGTAACATCAAGAAAATCAGAACCACAGACTTTTCACAAATCAAGTTGGTGAAGATGCAGCCAAGACTCACTGAACAGAAAGGCTAAGGCCCAAACCTCACCCTCAGTGTGAACTTAAAGTCAGGAATATAAGAGTCATGCCTTGACATATACAAAATAAAGGCACGGCATTGTCAGGGACTGAGCAGAAGTTTGGAGACTCACTAAAATGCATCCAGGGGTAAACTGAGCATGTATGGAGATGGAATTATAATAAAACATATTCCACTTGCTACCAATTTAATCAGGAGTTGAAATTACTCAAATTCTTTAACCTTGCTCAAATCAGTTCTTAATGCATCAGCTTATCCCTCCAGCTGACTCAGAGACCTTCCAATTTTCACAGATTTCTAAAGTTGTAAAATCATATTTAAAACTCCTTTGACAGGTAAGGGAGCCGAGGCTCAGAGAGACCGTGAGCCAGTCACCCAGGTGTGGCTGATGGCAGAAGTGAGACTAGATCTCAGTTTTGACTCTCAATTCACTCTTCTTCCCAAACATACCACACCGCCTCTTTTGATCCAGACAGGACAGATCCATACCTCCTGCTGTGCCTGAGCATTTTTGTGATCCAGTTCTAGGGCTCTCTGGAAACTGCGACATGCCGCCATGGCATTCCCTAAAGAGAGGTGGCATTTGCCCTCTCGTAGATGTCCCTAGGAGAAACACAAAGAGGAAAGACAAGGCACATGAGTGGCCAAGCAGAAAGAAATCAACAGCAGCAACAAACACCCACACAAAACCCATACGGGATGAAAATGGCCAGAGCAGTGGTTCTCAGCCAGGGCTGAGTCTGCCTTTCCCGGGACATTCAGCAATGGTGGCAACATTTCTGACTGTTACAACTGGCGAGGGAGGGGGGGTGCACTGATACCTACTGGTTAAAGGCCAGGAATGCTGCTAAACATCCTACAACGTACAAGACAGGCCCCCACCCTCCGCAACAAAGCACTGCCTGGCCCAAAATGTCAATAGCGTTGACAATGAGAAAACCTGGGCTGGAGAAACTCAGCTGCAGCAGCTCAGTTCCTCCCCAAAGAGCCCTATCACATACCCGGACGAAACTGTCATCCAACCTCACTGACTGCTGTGCATCTCCAAGAGCTTCCCGGAACCTTCCGAGCATCATCAAGGTGGCTGCTCGATTTCCATAATAGCTAGCATTTTTAGGACACATATCTACAGGCAAGGCAGAAGGATGTAAAACAAAGTTTAGCATGGGTCATTGCTTCAAAAACTCACAGGCCATCTCTCTAAGAACTATATCGAGGCAATCAAACTACACTAGGAATGATGATACACTCTTTTTAAATGGCCATGGCCAAATTTTTTACTATCTGGGCAGATGGACAGCAACAATGATGCAATCAATTTAAAAAGAAAACAAGTTGTTAAAAAATCATTTATACTTAGCTCTAAAGTGCACTGAGTATCTTTTGAGGGAGGGGTCAGCATACTTATTTTCTTAATGAACTGTGCTTTATGTAATAAGATATGAAAAATGTATTTGCATTTGTTTACATGGGGGTGGGGAGCCTGTAAAGCAAGTCAGGTGAGAAAAATGCTGACACAGGATTAAAATATGCTGACAAATTAAGCTTGGAGGTAACTACGCCCTGACAATATTTACGAAGGCCATTTTTAAGACAGTAAATGAACTGAAAATGACCAAAATGCATTTAGGTGGGCATCTCCCTGCCATAATAGCTAGAATTCCTGGAATTGCTTTTAATTTCTCAAAAGAACCATTCACTTAAGCTAGAAAAAGTAATTCCCTCATGAAGTCATTAAACGGTGTTTACACAGTAACAGTTATCAATCCACTAGCAAAAGGCTACTTCTGAGAGAGGAGTTGTTTCTAACAGTATTTGGCAAATTGTTTTCCAGCATAAGCACCAGGTCCTTCTCACCTATGGCTTTTGTATAATAGTTATAAGCTTCATTGTAATCTTTCTTGGCATAGTATGCATTTCCTTGTTCCTTGAAAGACTCTGCTTCCCTGAAAAGGAAAGAGAAAGAGAGAATCAGGTTACTATCTATACCTAGGCAGTAACCTCTATCGCAGCGGTTCTCAACCTTCCTAATGCTGCGACCCCTTAATACAGTTCCTCATGTTGTGGTGACCCCCAACCATCAAATTATTTTCGTTGCTACTCTATAATGTAATTTTGCGACTGTTATGAATCGTAATGTTAATATTTTTGTTTTCCGTTGGTCTTAGGCGACCCCTGTGAAAGGGTCGTTCAACCCCCAAAGGGGTCATGACCCACTGGTTGAGAACTGCTGCTCTATAGTCTCATGGGAACAATCTTTGGTCTAGAGCCCCTGGCACATTGAGTTGAAAGTTAGTGTGATACTTGAAGGAATTTACAGATTTGTTCAATTGGCTGATGGACCAAAAGGAGGTGCTAGTGAAAGAATGCAGGTTGTTCAGATGCTATTTTTTGTTACTTAGATACATTCAAGCTAAATCAAGAAATCCTCTCATTCTCCTTACAACAGGCAAATTCAGACATTCTCTCACAGAGACCAAATCTTTATATTTCCTTTCCACCATGTCACAACTGCTGCCACTTGAGCAAACTTACAAAAAATGAGCTACAGGTAATTTCATTCGGGGGCAACTGATTTCTCAGTGTGAAGTGGGCCATTATCCTTAAGAGTTTTAATGATATCTTCTTTTGAAAAGTGGCTCATGCGTTTGTCACTGGAAGGACAAGCAGAGCAAAAACAGATGGCAAAGGAATTACAAGCATAGCATACAGATGTTTAAGATGGAGGACAAAGTTGAGTGACAGCGGAGATCAAGAACTTGGATGACAGGGAAATATGAGGCAGAGGCGCCAGTGCCATGCTCTAAGAAGTACCCATCTACTGGTGTTCCCTCTGCCCATCACATCTATCTGGGTACTTATTGCCCCCTCTAACATGCCTATAATACCTTGTAAACCACCAAGTGAGTAGTATAATTTTTGCCGTAACCCAAGATCCATTTTTTGAAGCTGTTTTATTAGAGAAATTGTACTTTCAAAAAGGAACAATGTTCTATCACTGGGAATTACATTCCTGACCAAGGAACTAAAATCAAATCATACACGACCAACAATGTTTTAAAAGAACTGGTAGATACCCAAAATCATTTTAATGACCAACTTGAGTGACAAAGATAATTCTTTGCCAAAATTATTACTGAAACGTAACTAAACATCTGAGCATTTTTGTGATAAAGAGTAATTTGTTTCTTTTCTTGTCCTCCACACATGCAAAAAAGAACTGCGTTCAAGAGCTGCCTGAAGTGGAGACAAAGGTACATAGTTCTTAACCTTGGTGATGGTATGGGAGTTTACATCGGGGAGATTTGTGATTTACTGTATTTCCCCATGTATAAGATGCACCTTAATTTGGGGGCCCGAAATTTGAAGAAAAAAAAAATGCATTACATAAAGTTATTGAACTCAAGTTTTATTCATCATAAAATTCATACAACTCCTTATCACTGTAAAAAAAAAAACTACCACTGGATAAGATGCACCCAGTTTTTAGACCCCAAATTTTTTCAAAAAAGGGTGCGTCTTATACATGGGGAAATACGGTCTTTACGGATGTATTTTAAACTACAAACTGGCAAAGCTGCCCTTTTATTGAGGCGATCGCCCTTTCCAGTCTTCTCCATCACTGACCTGATAAGCCCCGCTAACATGAAAAGGCTGCTAGACGAAAGGAGAAGGAAAATGGGACTGACCTATGAATGTTGACAGATTTGAACCGCGATGAATATAAATCTGTTTGAGTAATTTTATTATACCAACTGTCACAATGCTGTAAAGTGGCCATCTGCTATTAAAAGTCCTCAAGAAGGATGCCCCAACTGCAAGGCTTATGGGACCCACCACATGGTGCACACCATCCTGTAACTCAAAATGAAGCAAGGCACTATAAAAACTATGAGAGCCCATCCTTACAGAGCAGACATGCCAAGAGAATTGAATAAATGGCTTCCCCAACAATGGATGTCAGAAGCTGAGTGAAATTCCTGAAGAAATGGGAGTAGTAAATTCAAAGGATACATCAGGCCCGCACGGTACCTGGGAAAACCTAGGCTTCTCTTTGGTTGGCAAGTGGCTAAAAATACACAATTCCTTGAGGAAAACCAAAGGCATCTAAACACTTGGACAGACGTTGTGTCGACAGCATAAAGCTTGTTAGCCAAAGGTGAAACAATCTGTAGCATAACTGAAAGGTGCTCTGTCTCTTGGGAAACACTAATCCAATGGAGGCAGGGGAGTGCAGCACTGGCTTCTAGTAAAAACGCAAAGGGTGATTTCTGTGGAAGATTAGTGATAATCATTGAGACCAGGTACTTTCCATACATTATCGTCTTATCACGTGCATTTCATTATTCCCATTTTTCAAATTAAGGCTTAGAGGTTAAAACTGGCCCAAGGTCAGGATGTCAGCTCACATCTGTGAGATTCCAAAGCTGTGCACTTCCTACTATGCTATGCCTTCTCTCTAATGCTTACCTCTACCTACTGCCTAAGACTTTAAAAATTAATCTGTACCGCCAGAAACAAAAGACACGGGCAATGAATATGAATTTCTTTAAACTAAGACACAAAATAGCCCAGCGTATAAAATCCAACTTCAGAACTGCAACCTGGATTTAAACAAGCTAAATGACATTCCTAACAATTAGTCACAGAGAGAGCCGGTCTTCTTTCTCTTTAAGATGCAAGAGCTAGTGAACTGGACTTGGCCTCCCCCAAGAAGTGCATTTCATTTTAGTAAATGGTGAGTAGATTCCATTCTAGAGCAAACAAAGCGAGTAATGTAGAGTCAGCCCACAGCAGAAAGAACAAGAAGAATTGTGTTGTGACAAGTTACCATGTTTTTCACCTCACACTGCACAACATCAGGCCAGAATGAGCTATTCCCACACAACTGCCTCATGAAAAGGACTTATTTTCACAGAAACATGGTTGACTAACAGCTGCCTAAACAATGGTACTTGATGCTTTTAGGCTGAATGCTTATTTTTTGCCTCCAGGTCCAACGATCAAAGTGGAGTCCCTCCTTCAGTTTGAACCTCCCCACCAAATACACGACAAGCTTTAACCAATGGGCCTGACCCTGTGAGACCAGTCGAGGAAAGAGTGGATCTTTGGCATCCAGCACGGTAGCAGCAAGAACTGAACAACGCTGCGTCAGGAGCAATTCCAGGGTCAAACCCATTCAAGTCCTGCCCTGGGAGGTCTGAGAAAGGGCTAAAGCTTGTTCAAGTCATCCTTACAGCAAAGGGACTGAAGGATGCGATGTCAATGGCGTGGGACTGAAAAAGAAGAGCTGGTTAACCCTGGAAGTGAGGGCAATCTGGCGGTGGCGGCTGTCACTCCACTCACTGCCAAGGTCAATTCATTTGATAATCAAGTGAGGTTAAACCTACTAAAACACGTCAGTCCCAAGAAAGGAAGAACTAGGATGAACTGCATTCACTGGGACCATGTAAAAAAAGAAAAGGATTCCAAAAGGGACTAAATTAAACTACAGATTATCTTCTATGGCCACAAAATAAAATTCAGACTAAACTCTGAAATCTAATACCACAGCAAAATAGAGACTTGGCCATAACCGACCTGATGGCACTAGTAACAGCTATACTACACCTCTAGTGCTTTTTCAGATTCTCAAAGCATTTCTAATGAAAATCTTTGAAATGGCCTTCTGAAGTGGTTATGGTGATAACATGTGTCCTCCCACAGAGGCAGAGCTACCGAGGCACCCAAGGTGGCTGCACAGGTTTCCTAACTCTTAATTAAGAGTTCTATGCTTTCTCCTCCAGACCCTGTTAAGTGTCAAGGTCTTTAGAATAAAACTAATTTATCCAGTTCCATAACCAGTCCTTGGGTCAACTCTAAGCAGAATTAGCTTTATCTCTCTGATTCACCAAAAGATACTGGAAATGACTTTACTTCTGTCAAACCATTCCTTTCACTTTAACAGCCAACAACAAATTCTTATGAAAACAACTACTGAAAAGTTTTCAAAAATTCTGTCTTCTTTGGACACGTGAGAGGGTCTCCTACAACAGGAGCAGTGCTGGAGGGCTGCGGCAGCCCTCCCTCAGACAGATAGAGGGAAGGAGAACACGTTCCACTCTTGGTCTGCTTTGCTATTTTAAAAATGCATTTCTTTGTTTTTCAGATATCACTTTATCAGTCAGAAAACTGCAGCTCTGCAAACCTGCTCTTCTGCATTACACGTGTATTAAAAATCTGTATATCCTCTGATCATACAGTCACATTCTCTCTCCCAGTTTAGCACTCACTCATCACAGATGCTAATTACTCCACAAACCCTGCCAAGGGAATCATTTGGTATCACACAGGTCTTAGCAGGGCTCAGCATCATGTGATCTAATAGACAACTTGGGCTTCGGCTCACCAGCCAACTTTGCACGTTTACAGCTCAGCTAAATTAAAAACACATTAAAACACCATAGTTGACATTGCAATGTGCCCCAAATTAGATGCCCTATAAAATTTCTATTTTCTCTCTATAAATACTTCCAAGTTGTACATTTAAGCAAGATCTTTTGCCTTAGGCCAACCAGTCTATCTTTTAGCAATTAAAGAGGTATTCAGAAATTTTAATCAGCTTTCACTAATGCAGGATTCGTGGGGTGGTAGTTTTTGAAAAACATCCTCCGTGTGGCTGGGTTTGGCTTTGCCCTGGAACTGCTTCACATACTGCTTGTTAGTAGATTATTAAAATAGGGATGAAATACTTCATCATTCCTACAGTATCATTTGAAGATGTGTTCCACCTCAGGGCATGAAAATCAAAGTCCAGCATCGTTTCACTATTCTGCAACATTCTTAACCTAGGAAATGCTGATTAGATTTTTATATGACAAAAAACCCCACCACACTGCTTTTATGTATTTCCAGTATTTGGCTAGAATAATATATTTTTAATGAAGTTCAGCTCTTCCGATAGCATTAATAATAGTTTAAATCAAAACAGATTGCAGCAGATTGAATAAGGTTTTTTTTTCATTTTCTTGGAAGAAAAAAAAATCTAGCTTTGCTAAAATTACAACTCAGGGCAAAATTATTTCTTTTGTTAGTACACAGGGGTGTTAGGGGCCTTTGATTTTGAAGACTATTTTATTGGCAGGAAGAACCACCTTTCCTTTTCTTACTCTCAGGCTAATAATAATATTTTATACTGTCAGTGAGCCAGTATCCTTTAGGCATTCCTACTATATTTACTACTTCCAAATGTCACCCTTACTCTATGATTGTTGCACCAATTTCTATTCAGTTAAATGTACTAATTGCCCACTGATCTAGAAATGTCCTCCACCCTTCAGAATTCATGGGATCTTGGCCAGCGTCAGAGTAGAAATTCCTTCCTGCTTCCCACAGACTGAGACCTCTTGTCCCCAAAGGCATGTCACAGGGCCTGTTTCATGTTGTACTCTCTCTGACCTTCATGACAGAATAAAGTAAAAGGAGCCCAGAAGTCTAACTTTTATTCCACCTTACCAAATACATATTATTCTCTTTCACTTTTATCTTATAACTAGTCAAGGGGTGAAACATCAATCTGAGTTTCAGAGATAAGTTTTAATAGAAGCCACACGTGACTTAGTACAATTCCACAGATTGAGTGCTTGATAAATGCAAGGTACTGCACGCTGACTACAAATAAAGGCTTAATAATAGTCCAGAGAAAACAGAGAGCGGGCTCTGTCCAATTGCTACCTGTTAGGAAAGGTGGACACCCCAGCTTCCTTTACCCAATTTCCCACAGAGTAGACCGCTTCTGCTTTCACTTTAAAACACCTGCCCTCCCCAAAAGAGGCGCGATGAAGAGCAAAACTTACGAACATACCAATTCAAATTGTTTTCTGGCTGGATATTCAGAGGGAAGCCTCAACAAGGGCACAACCAGAGGGACCAGGAGGACCAAGTGGAGTCACAGATCCAGTTTACACAAGGCAGCAGCACTCTCTACTGCTCAAGTAGGGAAGGACGCCAGGCAACATGCTGGAGTTGGCGCTCTCTCATTCGTTAGGGGGTGAGGGGGTGGGGGTGGGGGGCAAGAAACCAATCAATCTGCATGGACATCCCAGCAGTAGAGGCAGAAGGATATTCATTCCTACAGCAACAGCTGCTTCAGCTGTGAGTTATAAACTTATGCTAGTTCCTTAGGTGGAAGATGTCACAATCTGTGGCATCTACCTAACCTTCCATTATCCCTGGGGAAAGGACACCCAACCATCAAGCTGCTTCTGAGAAACAAGCTTCCCTGAAGACACTCTGAGGCTTTTCAGGATTAGCCAGAGGCTTGTTTTCATAACATATCTCAAAACCCACCATTTTCTATTCCTTGGTTCCCCATTCTACGACATCTCCCACCCTCATGGGGATACTAGCACCCATCAAAAATATAGAAATGAGGAACTATAAGAAAAAGGTTGCTTTCTGAAGTTTTGTTTTTGGGGGGGAGAGGATAAAGATGGGAACCAGAGTAGGGAATCTGGATTTTCAACTGGTATTTGCTTCCAAAATTCTCTAGGTTCCTCAAGTTCAACAGAAAACTGCCTGAGAAAGAACTCTCATGACAGAAGCTCCAACAATGCTTGCCTCACTGCCCCGCACCCCCACCCCGACCCAAAGCTTAAGACTAGAATCAGGAGAGATGGTTCACATTTTGCTTATCCGGCAGTCTGGCCTTCCCCCACACACATTAAGTTATATGTCAAAAGAATATTAGGTCTCAGAATCAGACTTTAAAAGTCAAATATTTCTCCTCATATGGCCATTCTCAAAAGCCTCAACCACTCATAACCCTGCCAATGGTGGGGTAAAAGACAGGAACTGCCGTTTTGATCTGGCTGGGGAGAAAAACATGGTCAATCCAATAAAATGAATAGACTACTGGGATAACGTGCACTCTGAATCCTGCTCTTACTGCTGAAATTCAGACAGTTTAAAAGAATACCTGGAACGACCTCTAAGTAACTTCCACATCACTCAGCACTGGAGAAAGGGGACCAAACATTAGTGGAGTAAGGGAGAAATGGGCTCTCAGAGGGACTTTGCATCAGATCACAAGGCTCCTAGGCAGCAGATGACCATTGTTCTCCAATCTTCTAAAGTCCTAGAGAAAGAAAGCAAACGCAAGTGCCCAGTACTCAGCTTTTTAAAACTTTTAAAATACTAGCTTTGATGACTAAACTAATCCCTGATTGGCTGGAATGTATGATACGCTGGGCTATAAGCCAATCAGAATTCTGGTCGTTGGGCATGGACTAGGCACCAGAGCAACTGCCACTCGGCCTAACATTTTATTAAAATCATTTAATTTACCTGGTTCTGGTTAATATGTAGATCCAAATTAGAGCAGAAAGGAACAGAGAGGCTCTTCCTCTGTATTCTACCTTTGCTCCAGTTATGATTATTTAACAATTTTGTCACTTGTTAATTAGGGTTCAATAAATTGGCTGGTATTCAGGATACTGTATTCCTAGGGTCATACCTTCCTTAACCATGATTTATTGGTTCCATCTCCCATTTCTTTATCTCTGACCTCAAAATGAAAACAAGAGTGGAGAGCAGTGTTTCTCACTCATCTGGGTTCAGGGTCAAAGATAAATTCCCACTCAACTTGCAGACTTATTGAAATGTCTAGCTACCTGCCCTAGAACCTCAAGAAAGTTTAGGGGAATAGATGCCTAAGAATTTAAAACAGGGTGAGGAAGAGGAGGAGGGAAAGGCATCCCACAAGCTCTTCACTGAAGACTACAAACTCCAAAATGTCCCAAGAAGCCTGTAAACAAACAGCAACTACAGCAGACCCTGGGATACAGATTCAGGGTTCAATGCTTCCCACCAACAATACGGGCAGAGAAATAAAAGGCAAAATCCACAAAGGCTTTACAATACCTAGGTACTAAGAAAGGGGCTACAAATAATTGTTCTTGCTTGCGTCCATCAGGAAAAGATACAGAGGAGTTAAGATTATCGGCTCAAGTAATCAGGTAAGGATGTCCTGGCTCCTCAGTCTATGGTTCCCATTGGTTCCTTTAGGCCTCACTGTCCAGTGGTGCCAGGCACACGCTGAGACACAGAAGTGTTTCTTTCCTCTATTAGCGAACAACATGAAATCCTTTGATTTTACAATACAGACCTCTGGAGACCAAGCAGCTCCCCAGCCCCGGAAATGTGACCAGAGCCTTCACTCCAGAAAGGTATTCATATACTGGGTAAAGGAATCAGCAACTTCCCAGGAAAATGTAAGGCTTTAAATCAGCTGAAACGTAAAAGCTCTGAAATTAGCCCTCTGGCTCCCAAGTCACTTTATCTGTTCTGGTGGACAAAGAGAAATAAATTTCCAAGTACAGAACGCTGATCTATTTTGGAGTGGCAAGTAATACATTTTTTATTTTAGCCTCTCAGCTGCTACGGGGGACAAAGAACTTTGTCAGAGTGACAGGCAAAAAAATGAAGTCTATTTCTTTTCTCTTTAGAGGCACTAAAGCTAAGGAAATAAAACATGCAGCCATTTAAAATGCTGTAATCATGAGGTCTAGTGTCTTGAAAGCTCCAATCATTTTGCCCCCTGTGGAACTGTAACAATTTAGAAGCGCAGCAGGATGTCCCTTAGCCAATATGCAAGGAAGGAAGGACTCCTTGCTGTGCTTCACAAAAACCCAAGAGGCCCATCAACTCTCAGTGTCCCCAAGTGAACTGGTAGTAGCACTGTAATGAGAGACATGAACTTGGCCAAATGACAAACCAAGTCAATTGTAAAGGGCACTTGTAAGCGATGTCCCCATCCCTGCCCTCTGCTATGACTACATAGGATTCCAGGATACATGAAAAATATAAACAACCTTCTTCCAAAACTTCTAAATTCCCACTCCATTTTCAGCATTGGAAAACCATACATAAATAAGGCTTTTTGTTACTAACAGATCCCAATATTTACCCCTCGAAGGATGGAAGAAAGTTAAACTGTAATTTAAAATTTCTTCCCTATTTTCCTTTTAATTTGTTCACCTAAGTGGAATATAATAAGCATCTATGTTTTAGTATACCTAAAAGAGGTCTATATAAATATGTGTAACATATAAGTCTATTTGGTAAGAATGCATTTTTCATAGTTATTTTAATTATTTATTTAATTTTAAGATTTTATTGGGTAACTGTGGAAGGGAAACAGCCAAGTTGTTGTCCATCAATCTTAGCTGTGGAGGGCGCAGCTAGCTCAGCTCAAAGTACAGTCGCCATCTGGCCGCAGCTCACGGTGTCCTGTTCAATCTTAGTTGGCGAGGGGGGGTGAGGGGGTACAGCCCACCATCCCATGCGGGAGTTGAACCGGCAACCTTGTTGTTAGGAGCACGTTCTAACCACTGAACCATCCTGCCGCCTGTTGGCAGTTCAGTGGCAGCTCAGCTTGGGCGCAGCTCACTGGCCCAGGGAATCGAACTGGCCACCCTGTTGCTCAGAGTTCGCGCTCTTAACCAACTGTGCCACATGGTTATTTTAAAATTATAGTTATTTTTTCTTAGTGGTAGATAAAATAATTGTGCATTTTACAACTAATGACATCTTAAATTTCATGAAATAAGGCAGTTAACATAAGTCAACATTCTCTTTCATTGTACTGCTACCAAATACCATACGCTTTTGTGTAATGTGGTCATGTTACAGCATTATCAGTTTCATGTTTCTTAATATACTTTCAGGTTCATATACTATATGATAGAATACCCTGTGAAGCCGTAATTTTATGTTTTAAGGAAAAGGATTTGCTTTAGATAGGGGACTTTGAACAGGAACCCAAATTAGGGACAGTCCCTACATCACAGATTTACGCTGAGTAAATGAGTTTTTTCAATTACATACAGCCCAAGACCCTATTTGTAGCACAAAGAACCATGGAACTGTTTCCAAATGAAATAAATCCTTACAATTAATTTAAGCTCTGTGTTGGGGGCAGTTTTATTTCCCATTTTGCAGTTCCTTAATGATGCTTAATTCTAAATACCTGGAAAGAATGAGGACCGATGTGAAAGCTCAGCAAAACTAAGGAGAGAGAGACTAGACTCTGGTATCCTGACTTGTCTGATATCCCAGGAACCTACTATACTTTGTCAAGTCCCTCAGCTCCCAACAGGTCAGGAGCTTGGAACCCTGGCTGCAGAAACTACCCTTAAGCTTGATAACTACTCATTCTGCCTCACTGAATACCTCTTATGTTTCTAACTTGGATAGCAAAAAAAAAAATCTCAGAATTCTGATTTCAGATTTCATGCACTAATTCTACATCAAAACTTCAAATCACCCAGACTGAAAACATAATGAAATGGGCTTGGTATAAAGATATGAAATCTGTGGGAAGGAGACTGAAGGGATTGTAGACAATCTGCACTGAAGGAAAGGGCTCCAAACTTCCAGAACCTTTTCGTTAATTTTGCTTCAGGGTTAAGACAAGTATGACTACCCACAACTGTGTTCCTACCCCATTTCCAACAACCTGCCTTAGCTGCAGCCAGAATCCAGCGTTCTCGAAAAACACTCACTCAGCAGCTCCCTTGGCTAGTCTGGACTGGCAATCTCAGAGCCACTGCGGCTGCCCGGTAATGCCAATAGCGCCCAAGGTGTTGCCCTCCTTGCTGCTTAAAACAAGAAAGCCGAGTCCTGGGAAGAGTGAGGACATAACTCGCGAGGGTACATGGAGGGATGGAGGAAGAGGAGTTTGAGGTGTACAGCATGAAACAAGCCCCTCACTCTTCTTTCTCTATCATCTTCGACTTCTGGGGTAACAGGGAGGGGGTGACGACCAGGTCAACGATGGAGACACAATCACCTCGGACCCAGACTAATGCTCCCTGGGATATAATTACGGAGGAAAAGGGGTAAAGAGCACGGACTGTGGAAATGCTAAGTGCTGATAGACAACAATGCATAGAAGTTAATAAGAGCTGGGGGTGGGGTAGGGGGGAGATGGGTAGGAGGCAATGTAAGGAAGTTGTCATTGTCGCCGCTCCGCCTCCCCCACCCCGCAACAGACCTCAGATACCCTCAGGAACCAGGTCTCCACCAAAACGATGACCTTCCTCTTTGCAGGAGAACGAGGCCGTGCCTCAACTCCCCAGCCAGGCGGAAGCAGGAGGGAAGGACCGACCTCCGCGAGCGCCCCTGCAGGGGGTCCATCCGGACTGGATCACAGATTGGGGGGGGGGTCTGCGGAGGGCGGGGCATCTTCTCAACAGCTAAGGGCTGCATCCTGGCAGGGACCGATTAACCGGAGCCGCGTACCTGAAGCTGCCCCCTTCCACTACCCTGCCACCCCGTTACCTCTTCGCTTCTGCGTTGTCGGGCAGCTCCGGCTCGGTCGCCGCCATTACCACATCGCACTCCGCGGCAGCCGCCATCTTACCGCCGAGACCAGAGAGCCGGGTGGGAGGCCGGCGGTGAAGAGCACTTCCGGTCGGAGCATAGAGCAGCTCGGCGGCGCTGCGCCCAGAGGGGCTCCCTCGGACCCGTCTACCAGCGAGAATCTCCGCTTCGGGCCAGAGCGGCCTCCCGCCCCCGGAGGTCCACGTTGATCTCCGCGCCGGGGCGGGGGCCCAGGGACGGTTCTTGTGCGTGGGGGGCGCCACTTTACCAGTGGGTCGAAAGGGGGGGTACAGGAGGGTGTCGCCTCTCTAGGCCTTGACTTGCCTCAGTATTCCGAGAGCCTCGTTGCCATAGCAACTTCCAATCCTGGAGAGGGTCCTATAAGTCTCGAGGGAGTCTGAGTTGGGTTGGGGACCCGGTGACATAAGACTCTGGAGGGAAAGAGCCCCCCCTCCCCCCACTACTACCTTCCCGATCTTGGAGTGTGTCCACAGCTTCCTCCTAGGAAAGGCAAGAAGAGACACTTTGAGCCCGGTTCCCCCAGCTTTCATCGGCCCCTGGAAGCCCTGCCCAGCCAAGCTAGGGGAACGCCGGGCGTCTTCACCCCGCGCCTTTCATCATCTCTGGATCTCCAGGCACCAGCTGGTTCATCACCCTAATGATGCTGACCCTTTTATGATGTTGCTTTCATGTCAGCCGCCTGGGAGTGCCATCTCAGCATTAAGCCTAGGAAGAGTGGCACAGAGCCCCAGACCCTGCCCTGGAGTTTATAAGGCAGTTCGCCGGGTGAGGTCCCTGCCTCAGTGCCCTTAGCATTCCCACCCCTCATATAAATTCCCTGCTCACCACGCTTGTCTTGCCGACTGCAGATTGGGAACTCATAGAAGGCAGGGACACAGCCTAATCGTCTTTGTAGTACTTAACCTCACCCAAACCAATAATATTTGTGGACTTGAATTAAACTGAGGCTTTCTGGGGTTAAGTTGAGAGAGTCTGAGGTTAAAATTTTAAAACTATGGGGAACCAAAATAAGATGGGAGCAAGGGAATTTAAAAAGGATCTACCTTCTTCCTCCAGTTAAACAGTATGTGCCGCTGTTCCTAGGCTGCTTGCATGGTCCCTGCCTGTCAGAGTCCCAAAGGAGCTGAAACCACACCCACCCTTGGGTAGGGGAGAATGGGAGAGGCTCAGTTGGTTGGAAGACAGAGAACATTTATCCAGCCCTCAAAGTGCTTCCTCTCCCTACTCTAGGTTGGGAGGGCACAGACTCATAGACCACCTGCTCTGCCTGCCAGTGGCTCACAGTCTACAGTCTAATGTAGGAGGCAGTCTCTCACCATCTTCCCATTTTGTGTTCTATGCCAACTCATCTGCTCCCACAGCTTTAACTTTATTTGTTGATGACTCTCAAGTCTGTTGATATCTCCAACCTAGACCTCCCTCCTGAGTTCCAGATCTGTATATCCAACTATCTACTGGTATCTCTTGCATGTTTCACAAATCCCCAAGGCATAAATTAAATTGAACTTGTCATTCTTTCCCCACCCCTCAATAACAGAAAAAACAAATGCTGTATTTGATTCTTTTCCTGAATGCCTTACCTTGTTGAACGGATTCACCTTTCACCTGGTCATCAAATGAGAAAGATGGGAGACATCATGAACGAAGCCTCTTTCTCACACCTGACTCCCAATTTATCACCCAGTCTTGATGATTCTCCTACCCAGTCTCCCAATTCTATCACCTTTCATCCAAATTCAGGCTTGCATCATTTTTCCCTCCCTCAAAACTTGGAATACTACCAGAGTCTTTTAACAGGCCCCCAGTGTCATCTCTCCAATCTTCAGTCTTCTGCCAGAGAGACCTTCTTTTTTTTTTTTTTTTAAAGATTTTTATTGGGAAATTGGGGGGATGGGAACAGTGCTGGGGAATTGGGGAAAGGGGAACAGACAAGTTGCTGTCGTTTTGTTCTTCAGTCTAGTTGTGGAGGACGTTG
>NW_017731832.1:584392-612786 GCF_001890085.2 Hipposideros armiger
CAGTGTCACTGGCCCTCATATGTGGGATCCGAACCGGGGCCCTCTGGCATCCCAAGCGAGTTCTTAACCATCGCGCCACTCGGCCGGCCCCAGAGAGACCTTCTTAAAAGCAAAAATTGACATCACTTCACTAAAACCTACCAATGGCTTTCCTGCTGTTAGGATACAGTTTGAACTTTGGGGCCTACTATTCAAGACCTTTGATCATTTGGCTCCTTTCTACCATCAATATTGAACCCAAGTACTTGTAATTCCAGAAAATGCCATGATTCTTGCCACACTTTCTCCACCCTTTCCCTTCAAACCTCAACACAGACATGACCTCCTCCAGGAAGTTATCTGTGATGCCCCCTTCCCCCTCCCCAAGTTAAATGCCCCTTTGCAGTGCTCTGTAATGGTTCTTACCATGTCGTACTCTAATTGTTGGTGTAGATGTTTAGCTCCTCTAGACGGTGCCGTTCTAAATGGGCAGCTACGGTGTCTAATTTGCCCACTTTTCCAGGTACGTGATCATGTACCTGGCACAGAGTAGGTGCTCAGAAGACACTTGATGAATAAACGGTTGAGTCAATGATGTTTTACTGTACTATAGTAGCCTTTTGGGAAAGAACATTTGGGTATCACACACACACCAGAACGGCACCCAGAGCGCAGGGAGCCTAGAACCTTATGATTCGGCTGAGCATCTGCTGCCCGGATCCTGGCCGTCATTTGCCTTGAGGGCCTTTGGGGGGCGCTGTGCGGACGGGGCCCGCTCTCCGCCGCCGGAATTCGTCTTGCCGGACGGAAACGGGGGCGGGGCAGGTCCTGACCAAGCCAGGATCGACCCGGAAGGACGGAGTGTTTGCGATCTTGCTGCCCCTCCCCTGGTCCCGGCGCTCCTCACGGGGCCTGGCCGGGGTGCTGCGAGGGCCCCGGGAGGTACGGAGCTGGGAGGCCGGGTTCGGCCACCGCGTCAGGGCCGCTTTAGGTGGCAGATCTTCGCTGCCTTTGATTCCCTGTGGGGGTCTCCTCGTGGGGAAATCGGGCAGAAGCCCCGCTGTCCGTCTCTCTTGGGGTATCGTTCATTTCAGGGCTCACTCCATGGGGCCCTTCGGGCAAGGAGGCTCTGTATCAGGAGTTCCTCCGGAGAGGTTTCTGTTTGGGACTTCTTTTGGGAGCGACTCTGTATCTCTGCTCTCTGGGGGAATCTGGGGCTCCTGCTGGGAAACCTGTGTTTGGGATGCCTTCGAGATCTCGGGGACCTCTTTGGAGCAGGGGTTTCTGTGTCTGAGCTTTCTCATCTGGGTCTGTCAGTCCAAGGGCAACATAAATTGTCTCCTTTCCGGAGCCTTTTCCCCTTAGATTCCTATCTCCTTTCTTGTCTGATGGTCTTCATCTTAGCTGTGGGCTTGACTAGGAATTAGAGGGAATTAATTGTTGTCCAGATAAGTCGTACAGGAAAGCAAAAGATCCGCCCTCCGTATTTGTTCCCTCTTCCCAGGAAGAATAGCTTTAAGACAGATCCACACAAAAGTGCTTCTGCTTATTTATTTCTCCGTGGGGTTGCAATTAAAAAGAGGAAGCCGAGCCCAAGCCCCCTTCCGCATCCTCCGAGACCCGTGCACACAGAGGAACCTGGCCAGTGGTTCATTTAAACCAGCAACTCTCTTTCCCCCTTATGGCAACATTTAGTGAGCACCTGCTCTATGCCAGTTACTGGCCAGGTACTGGGGATAACAATGGTGAATAAGAAACAGCTCCCTGTCCAGCAGTGGACATATAGGCACATAACTTCTGCCATACACGCTGACTAGAGTAGGGGACAGTGCTGAATCCCTGAGGCTACACCTGCAGTTCAGAACTTGGGCTCTCAAGTTACGGGAGGTCTGCCCTCTGGTTGGATCCCACCTCACCCAGTCTGCTTCTGTTCTTCAAGGTTGAAGGGCTAAGCATGGGGAAGAGCTGCAAGGTGGTCGTGTGTGGCCAGGCATCTGTGGGCAAAACATCAATCCTGGAGCAGCTTCTGTACGGGAACCATGTAGTGGGTGAGTGTTGTTGGGGGTGGCGGAATGGTACAAGGTGAAGAATAAGGAATAGGATCTGATAACAACACAGAGGCTAAGAGCTGCCCCTGGTGGTTCTTGCACCCCAAAGAGTAACATTTACACTACGCACCCCCTCCCCCCAGCCCTACACCATTGAGATCTGGAGGAAGGAAGCCCAGTATCTGAGATGAGGAGGAAATGCTCCCAAGTCACGCTTTTGCTTTGCCGCGTATGAGCATGAGATTAATGTCTGTTCCCCCAAATCATTCCAGTCCTGCCAGACTCGGTCTCTGGCCCCCCTCCCCTCAGCCCCCACATTCCTTTCTTTCCCTGTCTGGTCACCCTGACAGGATATACGCGTGTATACTCAGTCACTCACATTTCCCACCTGCTTCCTCCCTACAAACAAGGTTTCTCCTCATGTTATCCCAGGCTCTGAGATGATTGAGACGCAGGAAGACATCTACGTGGGCTCCATTGAAACCGACCGGGGCGTGCGGGAGCAGGTGCGTTTCTATGACACCCGGGGGCTCCGAGATGGGGCCGAGCTGCCCCGGCACTGCTTCTCCTGCACTGACGGCTACGTCCTGGTCTACAGCACAGACAGCCGAGAGTCTTTCCAGCGTGTGGAGCTGCTCAAGAAGGAAATCGACAAATCCAAGGACAAGAAGGAGGTGTGTGTGGGAGCTCCGGTGGTGAGAGACAGTGGGCCCTGGGCTGGCCTTGGGAGGCTTGGCATGGCTTTGTTTTCCAGTCATTTGCCAGGAGTGGGTTAGGAGCTGGAGGGGCGACGGAGGCCACTGGAGGGTATCTTCACCCCTGGAGGTGGCCCCATTGTTGAGGCAGCTCAACTGAAGAGGCGTCTCTTCAGTTTAAGAGGTTCCTGACCTAACACATGAAGCCCCCATTAGTCTCTTCTTATGATTCTGTGCTCTGAGCTGTGAAAGCCCTTCTGTTCTTAATCCCCCTTTACGCTACAGGCATTCTGGGAGTGCTTCCTCACTGGTTGTTTAGCCAGAAACTAACTGCTAGTGATGAGCTGGCATGGGTGACACAGGGCTCGTAATGGGACTCCTGGAGGGAAGACCAGATGGTGGTCAAAATTTGAACAGAGGATGGAGAGGAGAAAGCAATCATCTCCCGCCCCTCAGTCTGTGGTTTCTAATATAGGAAGAGATGAGCCATTGAGACTTTCCTTCTCCTGGGACTCCTAGGTGGTCGCCAGCCCACACCCATTCCTGAGGTCCGTGGTACATTTATGGGCCTCTGTTTTGTCCCTCTTTCCCAGGTCACCATCGTGGTCCTCGGCAACAAGTGTGACCTGCAGGAGCAGCGGCGCGTGGACCCAGATGTGGCTCAGCATTGGGCCAAGTCGGAGAAGGTGAAGCTGTGGGAGGTCTCCGTGGCTGACCGCCGCTCGCTCCTGGAGCCCTTCGTCTACCTGGCCAGCAAGATGACCCAGCCCCAGAGCAAGTCCGCCTTCCCCCTCAGCCGCAAGAATAAGGGCAGCGGCTCCTTGGATGGCTGAAGAGCTGCCATCCCTTCTTCACCTTCCCAACCTCAGTCCAGCTTTAGGGGCTTTGGAAGATGAGTTGAGGGGAAAGGGGAAACTCTCCACGAGGCCAGGCAGCTGGGCTGTCCAAGGCTCAGGCCACTTTTGCTCCCCCCCCCAACTCCGGGAAGTGCAAATAATCTAGGTTAGTGTCCCCAACCTCTTTCTCCACCCCAGCTTTCATTATATCTGCCCCACTGTGGCCTGGGGCAGTTGTGGGTTGGTGTCCCTTCCACCTGCCTTGCATGGGAAGTATAGCTACCATGCAGAAGTAAGTACCCAGTCTAGGTCTGGTTCCAATCACGGGTCCCACACTTCTAGTCTTCTGTCGATCACACACACAACCCACACTTCCGGTACCAGGCTGGACTCTAGAGAAAGGGCATCCGGGTATTGTGTATGCGAGTGCATGCTGGTGTTAGGGGTGTGTCCATAGCCAGCACTCTGCCCTTTCTCCTGTCTGTACCTTGGCTGGTAGAAGCCAGACTCCTGGGAAGTATGATTTTCTGTTTGACCTCTTCCCCCAATTGTTTCGCTTCCTCTTCCTGCTCAGTGAGCAGATGGGTCTCATTGGTTGAAGTGGAATGGAATGATGACTACGATGTTACCAACTGGCTTCGTGACCCAGCAAGGCCTTTCCCCTCTCTGAGGTTTAGTTTTCTCATCTGTTAAGGTGACAGGAGTTGCTGAGATGACCTCCTGGATCTCCTCCAGCCCTATGATTTCATAATGCCCATGGCTCTGGGCCGGCTATGACTGTACCCTCTGCTTTTCCCTCTTCAAGGTGCTATGCCTACTGGCCCTGGAGGCTGGGACACTACTCTTTGCCAACCACCAGGGGGCAGGAACTCACTATCTGCTGTAGTTGCCAGAATGGCTGCTCTGTGCCCAATGGGGAACCTCACACCCTTGGGGGCTGGTCTTCACCCCTTCCTGTGGTTGCTTTCAGCTAATAGCTGGACTTTATTTATAAATTACCTGTTATAAATTCATATGCTGCCATGGTGAAGGCTGGACAAGGTGCTTCTCTAGCCCTTCTTACCTCAGATGCCTGAACAGAACTAGGCAAACAAACAGCAGCTTCTCAGGAGCTGACAGATCTATGGGGGCTCAGAAGGGTAGATACACTCGACATGCTATAAAGTGAGCTTATGACCCACAACTTCCTGTGCCCACTTCATGCTTCTTCTAATGGGCACAGCTACCATAGGTGAGCCCCTGTAGCCAGGTGACCTCCAATACATGCCTCTTCTCCCCAGCACAGGAGAGGTGAGCAGGGGCAAGTGGCCCAGGGCTGGGCGAGTGAAGTTAGGGCATATACAAGCTCAGGCTTAAAGTTCATTTATTGATGCATTGGACACAATAAAACCACAACTGTTATCAAAAAAGTTCCCCCCTCCCCTTCCTTGTTCTCCGATTGGAAACATCTAAAAAAAAGATACAGGTGGATACTGGCAACGTCCCATAGTGTGGGGTAGGGGTGGGGGGTTGGGGTGGGATGGAGGTTGTGACATTAACTTTGACAGCATGAAAATGGGTCCTTAGAGTGTATCAGACTGGATCCCAATACTCAGCTTCACAGTGAGGGGGGCTTGGGGTGCTGGTTGGGAGGAGAGAAAGCTGAATTTCGTGCTAGGGACCAGGTTGGGGTGAGGAGCTAGAAGGGAAAACTTGGGAGCCCTGGGGTGGATTCAGTGTTAGCTGAGTCCACAGCCTGAGGGAGACTCAGTGTGCCCCCCCACCCCAGAGCTGGGGTTCAGGAGGAATCAATGAAAGGCTAAGAGGGGATTGATCACTTCTATGAACACTGGGCCCAGCCAGAACGTCACCTTTTCCACCCCTGTCTTAGCCCCATCCCAGTAGAGCAGATGAAGCCCCCAAAAGCTTTCAGCACCGGCCCCTGCCATGGCTTTGCCCCACCTTAGCACTGCTTCCTTTCTCCTCCAGTCTTTCACCTCACCCGCATGGGTCAGCTTTTCCAGATAGCCTTGAACCCACTCCAGCTTGAGAGCCCATCCCTCATCTCTAGTCATTGTCCAGAGAATCCAGTGAATGGGGAGGGCCTCCCCAGAGCATGGGAATGGAGGTCACAGACTTCTCCCCTGGCTGGGGCCTCTGGCCATGTGGGTACAGGTCTCGAGTGGGGAACAAGAGCACCATGGGAGTGGGGCTAGGATTTTGCATAGATCTTTGGGATTTCAGTTTGCTCCCCGGAAATCAGGCTGGGAAATGAGGGCGGGGGTGGCCCTCGGGCCAGGGGGTATTAGTGGAACCCTCTGTCCAGATGGAGTGAAGGGCAGCTGCCCTTAGAACTAGCCCAGCTCTTCCTAGATTGGTCAGGAACCCCCTAGGCTGCAAAAGGCAGTCCCGTGTGGGATGCAGGAACCGAGGCATCTCGGGGGGAGAAGAGTGGGGAGAAGGATTGCTGGGAAGTCAGCCCCTGCCTCCCCAGGGGGGCTAATAGGGAGCAAAGAGGATGGGTCCCGGGGCAGGGCGAATGGCCCCCGCTGGGGTGCGAAACAGAGCTGGGCCCAGGATGGGAGCTGGGAAGAGGGTGGTGGCTGTGGTGGGGGCGGGCCGCAGGGCCAGGGGCCCTGGCAGGGCACAGATGGCCGCACCTGCAGCGGGGATCGGGCTGGGCAGGAAGCGGGCCGCCAGCGTCTTGGTGAGTTGCTTCTGCAAGGCCAGTTTGGACTGCAAAGAAGAGAGAGAGGACTGGACACGGGCCCTGACCCCAGAAAATCCCCCCTCCTTCAGCTCCGACCTTGGGCTTCTTGCTGTAGGAAAAACGTGCCTTTTAGGGTTCCAAACCTAAATCCTCCTCCCTTCCCACCCCCACACATTCATTCCAAAGGGCTTTCTCCGCCACCTGTCTTCCTGCCTAGAGGGAGGAGAATCAGGATGGGCCAAGGGAGGAGGCTATTCGGGGTGGGGGTACAGATGGTTACTAGGAGATGCACGCCACCCCTTGCTCTTGGCGCTGAGATTCCTACCCAGGCCCACCTCCCCGGAAATTCCTCTGGGCAGATCACAGGACAGTCAAAACCCCAACCCCAGCTCTTTCTCTGCCCAGGCATCCTGGTGGCTTTATTCCTGCCCCAGCCCCTCAGCTGCGCCCCGCCCCTGTTTCCCTCCCCGCAGCAGGGTCCCAGCCCTGTTGCTCGGAGACAGATACCTTGAGGATACTCACAGCCAGCGCTGCGTGCTTCTGCAGCTTGCTGTGCTGGCTGGAGGGCTTGGAGGGTTTCCCGGCCAGGCGGTCTTTGTGCCTTCGGCTGCTCAGGTGCTAATGGACAGACAGACAGACTGGGAACAAGCTGAGGAAGCCCAAGGACCCCCAACTACCCCATCCTCCTCGACTAGCCCACCCTTCTCTGCCCACAGTTCACACACTGGACGTACATTTACTGGGCATCATCACCTGGCGTGGCCCTGGGAGGGGGAGGTAAGTACTGGCCTTTGCCCTCCAGGAGCCCGGTGTCCCCCTAGCCTTCCTCCCCTTCCTCTGCCAGCTCCCCCTGGCTTTCATCTACCCACCTATCTCCTCCTCCCCTGGCGCTGGTCCCACCCCCTCGCCCCTGCTTCGGCCCCAATCCTGGCCTCCCTTCTCCCACCTGCTTCAGCTGGGTCTCTGAATTGACCTGGAGCTGACAGACAGCACAGTGAAAAGGGGGGTTGGGCCCCTGCCGGCCCCCGGTCACTCTCTTGGCCCTGTGTCCAGCTCCTCCCCGGGGCACTGGGCGGCCCCGGCCTCTTCGAGGAGCCCCTCGCTGACCTTCCACCATCCACCGGTGCTTGGCTCCTGGAGGGAGGAAAGAAGACAGCCTGTCAGCGCCAAAGGGGGGCTGCAAGGGCCACAGAGACCCCTCCAAACTAGGTCAGTTTGGTCGTCCCTTTAGCCTCAAGGCTGCTCAGCACATACACTCCGCACCAGCCACATGAGATTTCTTTTTCCCATCTCTGCAAGGTCTTCCATGCTTCTCTCATTTCAAGCCAGCCACCCGCCCCCTCGCCCCCAGGGAAGGCCTTGCAGTATAACTGGTTGGCTTCCCTTTTCTCATCTCAGTCCCTTCCTCTGGGTCTGACTTAAGGAGAGATGGAGGAGGCGTCCCCTGTCATCTCTGGAGTGACCCTTCATTTCTTGCTTCACTTCCCAATTCTCCCCCCTCAAGCATTAGCGGGAGGACCCGAAGTGCCCGTCGGATAACAGCTGAGCACAATGCTTTTGTCAACAAGCCTTTGAGCGAAGTGTCCAGAAACTGCAGCCTGCCCACATCTGCTGAGGGGCACTCCTGCCCCCCTCCTTTCCCCAGACTTCAGCTGCTGGGGCACACTGACCTGTGTTGTGAGCCTGAAGCTGGGAGGCGGAGTTCACTGTCACCTTACACGTGTGGCAGTAGAGGCGCCCCTTCTCACTCTTGCCTTCCCCACTCACACCGCTTGCCATAGCAGCTGCCGCCGGCTCAGGCCCTGGTGCCTCTCTCCCAGGCTCTGGGGAGCAGGGTGGGCAGGAAGAAGAAGAGGAGGAAGAGGAGGAAGCATCCAAGAGATCTGAGTGGGCTGGCTCCCTGGGCGTTGGGTCCGGAGTCAGTGGTGGCTGGAGCGGGGGGCCAGGAGGAGGGGCTGCAGGAACTGATGGGGAGAAGGCATCGGGGAAGAGCGTGAGGCCTGACCTGAATCTGGAGACCATGATTTTAAGTGCTGACATATTGGGGGTGGCATGGCAGAGTGGAAGCGTCACTAGTGCGGAGATGACCAGCACTGAATTCCAGACCCTACTCTCCCACCAACTCACTGGACAGACTTAGGCCTCTTTGGGCCTCAGTTTCCCCACCTGAAATCATAAAGTTGGACAGAGTAATCTCAGAAAGCCCTTACAGCCCTGATATTTTAGTTATTAGCTAACTGTTAAATAAGCAGAAATCACCAAAAAAAAGTATTAGAATGTTCATAGAGCATTATTCATAATAGTGCAAAACTGGAAACTATTCAAATGTCCGTCAGTAGAATAGATTTAAATAAAAGTTGTACAGTCATGTGATAGACTACTACAAGGCAATGGGAAAAGACAAACTACAGCTACGTGCAATAACACAAAGAATTCTATAATGAATGTTGATGTATGTTCATGAAAGATAAACAAAAGCCAGTCACAAAAGCCTGCATACGACATGATTTACAGAAACCAAGTGAAACTGACCTATGCTGAGAAAAGTTAGGATTGTAGGTACCCTGGAGGGAGGGGTGTAGGTGGTTGAACAGTGTCACCCCAAAATTCATGTCCATCTGTGACCTCAGAATGTGACCTCACTTGGAAATAAGGTCTTTGCAGATGTAATTCGTTAAGATGAAGTCATATTGGAGTAGGGTGGGCCCTCATCCAGTGACTGGTGTCATAAGAAGACCATGTGAAGACACAGAGACACACATGGGGCAATGAAATGTGAAGACAGAGGCCGAGATTGGAGCGATGTATCCACAAGCCAAGGAACGTCCAGGATTGCCGGCCACCAACGGAAGCTAGGAGCGGGCGGCAAGGAACAGATTCTCCCTCAGAGTCCCCATGAGGGGACCAACCCTGTCGACACCCTGATTTCAAACTTCTGACCTCCAGAACTGTGAGAAAATAAATTTCTATTGTTTTCAGCCACCCAGTTCGTGGTCATTGCTAATACAACAAGGCAGTACAGGGAGGGGGCCCGAGGCTGGCTTTCTGGGTGCTTGAGAGAGGTTTCTTGATCTCAGTATATTCAGAAAGGAAAATTCTGTGGGTTCTCCACTTGTGATGTGTGCCTGTTTCTCTTATGGGAATATTCCAACACAAGCAAAAATAAGCAGCAGCAGCCATTTCTCAGTCCCTCGTCAGAAACCGGATTTGGAGCGGGGAGCTAAGAGAAGCGTTCAGGACTGACCTTTGCTCTGCAGCTCTCCAGGGGCTCCACTGGCCACAGGCGGGGTTGGGGACACCAGTGTCCCATCCTGGGCCAGGGTTGGGGGCCTCTGCTTGCTCTTGGCAGCTTCGACAGCCTTGAGTTTTCTGGCATGTTTGTGGCCTTTATAATGTGCTTCAGCCTGGTTCTGGGGAGGGGACGGCATGGGGGTCACCATTCATTCACTGTGTCCACATGTCCCATCTGTGTGCTTGTGCTGGGCAGGGGACAGGTTAGAGGGAGGCAGGGGTCGGGCCACACAAGGGGCAAATCCTTATCACTGCCATCGTCATCACAGTATGTGTATGGCCATGAGGTTTACAGAACATATTCTCATACATGAGTCCCAGGCAGGCAGCCTCTGGCTTCAAATTCTGACTCAGCCACCTAGTAGCTGTGCATCTTTGGGCAAGTCACCGCACCTCTCTGAGCCTCAGTTTCCTCACTCATAAACTTGCAATGATAACACTGGCCTCACGGGAATGTGAGAATTAAATGAGAACCTGAATAAGGGCCTAGTACATACAGGAGGTGCTCAATTAATGTTAGTTACCAAGTTTATAAAGGCAAAAATGGAGAAAACAGAGCAGTCCTCACCCTTTGTGGTATGTGCACCCCAGAACATTCATCCTTTTGTTCATTTTTTTCAACAAATAGTTATTGAGCATTGGTTATTTTTGCCAAGTACTGTGAGGAGCCCAGCTTGAAGACACGGTCCCTCCCTCAGACTGAAGTCTTTGTCCAGCTCATACGCAACTCATATAACCTGAAAGCCTGGAGACGACCCCCAAATCTGGCCTGGCAGTTTCTTCCCTCCTTCAACCAGGGGTTCTTGCTTGTTGCTCCCAAACGTAGGAAAGACAGGCCCTGTGGCACCCCTGGATGCTTTCAGCAGAGCAGGTCTGCGGAGAGCTTTTCCCCAAACCCCAGAGTTACCTAGACAGAAGGTAAACCTTCCCTGGGAGGCCAGAATGAGGCTCCTCCACTATCTAGGGGCAGGCTATGGTAGAAAAGTATGTGGGTCTTAGGGTCAGCCAGGCCTGGGTTCAAATCCCAGCTCTGCTACTTACCAGCTGTGTGGCCTCAGGCAGGTCACTTAACCTCTCTGAGGCTCAGTTTCCTCATCTGAAAAGTGGGGATGATAATAGTGCCTCTATCCCTCTCATAGATGTATCATGAGAACTCATTCAGATGATGGGCATGTACACATTCTGTAAGCTCTCAGATGCTTTAAGGAGCTGATGGGGTGGCCCCTGGGACCCAGAGTGGGGAAGAAAGGGCAGTCTTCTCTCTTGGATCTTGGAAGGATCCAGAACACAGGACAGAGGCACAGGGGAAGGAAATGGGCGTCTCAGGGGGACTAGAGAGGGAACAGGCGGAGGGCTCTGAAGAGGAGAGGATGGAAGGATAAAGGACCAGGGATGGAAAATACGGACCACGACCCCTTTGCCACCCCTGTTCCTCCAGGAAAGACCCCAGAAACCAAGTCTCCAGCCCTCTCCCTGCCCACCCCCCTCCCAAGTCTATTTCTACTCCTTCTCACCGCTGAGTTGAACCTCAGGTGACAGATGTTACAGGAAATGAAGAGCTTCTTCTTCAGGGGGGAAGGGACCCCAAACGTGTGGCTGATGACAGCTTTCTGGACGGGGTCCATCTGTGAAGGGGGTGGGAGGGCATAATAACTCTGGGGTTGGCTTCAGAAGGGGAGACAGTACAAAATGTCAAAAATTAAAGATTATTAAGGAGGGCAGTGGTCAGCCCCTAGGAAGAATTTTCCCATCCTTGCGATGTTAGACACAGATAAAGAAGCAGCCTCTTCCCGGCCATACTTTATCCATCAGCCTGGGCTTCTGCTTGGAGGCAGGAGATACGGTGACCTCCATGATCTTGAGAGTTAGAACCATGTCCTGGTAATCACCTTGGCATTTCTTGCTATCCTTCTGGTCTCTGTTTTGTTCTCATTCACAAGAATCACAACTATTGGGACAGAGAATTGGGGGCGGGGAGAGGCAGGGAAGGGACAGAATCCCTCCATTGGAATTTCCTCTCCCATAACCCAGCCTTGCACTGGACCTGTGGGCCGCGGGAGATCAGGCTTATCTTATGAGCTCCACCACTATCCTAGGGCCTGAGTGGGAGAGGAGGATCATGGCCAGGGGAAGGTGGGGGGCCAGGAGGGGGCAGGCGGCAGCAAGTGGGGGCTAGAGGGTTCTCTGAGTAGTAGGATCATTTCTTTGGAGTATTAATTTGTGTGTCTTTTTCTTTTCTTTATTTTAAGTATTTTTTTTTCCTTCTATCAAAGCAAGCCTTTACACTCCCTTTTCTCAGGGGCCTGGATTGTTGGGCCCAAAGCAGAAGCTGTCTGGGCTTGCTTGTCAAGAAGTTTCCAAGCCTTCCTGAGAAGAAAACAGAGGCTTTGAGAGAAAAGCAGCGTTTCAGAAACTTCCCTGTGAACACAAAGAGATTCTAACCCTCCCAGCACCCAGGGCCAGGATGGCAGGGGACAGGACCTCAGAGAATGGCCTGCAGGGCCCCGAGCGACGAGGATCACAGTGGCTTCACCCACTCTTGAGAGACCATGCAAGCGACAGCAGGAACCAAAGACCAGAGGACCCTCTCCAAAAGTCTGAGGCTCCAAAGGACCTCTGTGAAACCCTGGAGGTGGGGGAAGGGATTCCTCAGGGTAACTGAGACTGAATTTCCCACCATCTTGTCAGGATGGGGTAGGGCTCATCAGTGATTATATTTCATTTTTCAAACTTTAAAAGGGGGACATTCCTTATAGCTCATGTAGTGAAGTCAAGTTCATGCTCGGTACACTTACTCACACACATGAACATGTGGAAATACATAGACTAGTATACAGACAGATAGCATTTACGCTTACAGGCAGTTATAGGTTACAGAGATATGCAGAAAGGTACACACTCACACGCACACAAATGGCACAACCACAGAAAAATGCACAATCACCCCACCCACACAAAACACACTCACTCAGACACACACCAAACACACAAAGACACAAAACACCTCTCAGATACACAGGCACACACATTAATTACATACCCAGGCACAAAGAGTTGTTTACAAACACACCCTGGACACCAACACACAAAGTCACGTCCGTAAATAAAGACCTGGAGAGTCACAAACTGAAACAAAGGCACACTCTAATTGCACACAGGCATACATAAATCATCCATAGAAGTCCCTATACCACAACTCAAGTGAAACCTACAGTAGAGACCCCACAGGCCCAGCAGTGGTTTTGGGGGCAGGGCGTGACACCATCTTTCCCTAGCCCAGATAGCTGGGCCCAGGGGTCTCTATTTTGGGAGGGCCTACTCACTTGGGGATGTTGGAGGAGGATGAGCTCCTGGTTAGACCCAGCTTCTGAGTGCTGGCCCTCTGAGCCCACCTTCCCTGCCCACCCCCAGCTCGGTTGCATGCCCCCACCCGCCAGCCCAGCCCGTACCGTGCTGAAGTTGGGGAAGAGACTGAGCGGGGCGGCGCCATTGAAGTGGAAGGTGAGCAAGTGCTTGAAGTCCAGCGGGGGCTGCAGAGGCCTGGCAGGCAGGGACAGGGAGGCCAGCAGGGGGCTGGGGGCACTGGCGGCTGGGCCTGCTGCAGGAGGAAGAAGGGCAGGGTCTGAAATGGGGAGCCACAGGGGTCTCTCCTGCCTCCACAGCCAGAACAAGAGGCTGATGGGCTTCCTGGGTGTGGAGACAGGGCACAGTAGCACTGGCCAAGCCCAAGGCAATTACAGCCCACCTCTGGCCCTTTCCTCTCTACAACCGGGGAAACAGAAGCAGGGAATCTACAGTGCAAAACTCCCAGCCCAGAAGGATGACCCTCCTGCCCTTACAGAGGCCCAAATGAGCCCCCAAGGGGAGTCAAGCCAAGGCAGGGGACAGAAGCATCAGGGCAGGCCCCTGCCACACACACACACCACCATGGAGGCTGTGCAGCGTGCTGGGTTTCCACTTTATTGCAAATTAAACCCAAACCCAGGAGACCTGGGGAAAGGTCAGCCCCCCCCTTCTCACTAACTCCCCCTCTCCAGATCCCCACACCATTCCCAGCAAGGGCTGACAGAGGCGATGGGAAACCCATGGAACGCAAGGGATGTGTTCCCCAGCTCTGGTGAGGCCCCAACTGCTTCCCCCAGAAGGCAAGAAGCCCTCTAACATCCCTGGGTCTGGCCTGGAGCGGGGTACAGCACTGTGGTTTTTACAGTCTTTGGTCTCAAAGGTCTGAGGCAAGGACAGAGAAGGGCTGGGAACTTGGGGGGAACAACTAGACTTTTATAAATAAATCCAGTTCATTTGGGACTTTTTTGGACCCTGTCATTGCAAAACTAAAAGAAGTCCTGTTAGATTTATGTATTAACACTATGAAAGATAGATTTATTTCACATTTATAGATTTATATGTCTATATACATGGTCACATACAGAAAAGCCTTAGGCAGCCTCTAGGTGGGGGGTGGGAAGGAGGGCACCGCTCCCTCCCTTGAACTGTTAGCTTGCGCACAGAGTACTGTGCGGTGTGTCAAAAACAAGGATAGCGATCTGCTTTCCAGTCATACTGAAGAGAAGAGACGCTGCTAGGAAGAGGACTAAGAAACAGCCAAGGACCCATTCTCCTTTCCCCCAATCCCTTAGCTCCGAAGACCCTAGTCTTCCTCCCTCCAACCAAGACACCACCCCCCAACTTTTAGAGGGCCAAAACTTGGGCTGAGTCCAGAGGGAAAAGGGTGAGAGCTACTCCTCACCCAACTCTCGAATGGTCAGCAGCAATATTTAGGTGCCCCAGACGCTAGCATCTTCGTCCACTCGCCCAGGTCCCCCTTGACCCAGCCCCTCCTTCACAGCCCACAGGGCTAGGTCAGCCCTCCGCGTGGAGCAGAGCACGCATGGGGAAGGTGGGGAGAAGGCCACAGTTAGTAGGCCAGCTTGGGTGCCTCACGGTCAAGTCCAGCTTGGCCCTTCGAGTGCCCAGGGCCCCAGGCTGGCTAGGTAGAGAGAAGAAGGCCACCGTCACATGAGCTGTGACCCCAACAGCCCCTCCCCCCACCCACTCTCTAAGAACTCCACCGCCAGCGCAAAGTCAAACTCGTGCAGCGGCGGCCCATCCACAGCGATCTTGACCGCGGGGTCACCCCGGCCTTCCCCGGTCCCGCCCTGCCCCCACCACCGCAGTTCTCGGCTGCGGCCGACCTTATCCAGGAGGCCGGCACCCACAGGTAACGCCAAGGCCAGGGCAGCTAGGGCGGCGAAGTCTGGGAAGATCTCGTGCAGCTCGGAGTGCGCGCACGCCAGCTTGGCGCACAGAGCCCGGGGGCCCAGCCGCCCGAGGCTGCAGACCAAGCGCTTAAAGAGCGCAAAGTCGCTCAGTGCGCGCTGGCGCACCACAACCGGAGCGAAGGCACGCAGCAGAATCCGCAGTGCCCCCTCGCCGTGCGCGCCCAGTTCCTCAGGCGCCTGCGGGTAGCGGCGGGGGTCGAAGACCGCTGCGAAGGCAGCCACAGCATCCAGTGAGGGCCCCGGGTAGGAGTCCCGCAGCCCCCTCCGCATGGAGTCCAAGAAGGCCTCCCGCAGCGGCTCCAAGTCCCGGACCGCAGCTTCAGAGTAGCCGACGAGCTCCACGCCGCGGTAGGTGCAGCGCCCACTGCCCAAGTCCAGGCCAGAGGACGCCAGTTCCTGCAGGAAGCCCCGGAGGTGCGCGCCACCCGAGCTGCCCCGTTGTGTTTGGAAGGAGGCTGCAGCTGCCATCACCAGGGGCTGCAGCAAGGCCAAGTCCGGCTCTTCTGGCTGCAGGACAAGGGCGACCTTCTGCACAAAGGGCAGAGTGTCCAGCAGCAGGTGGGTGAAGGCCACGAAGGTGAACTGGCGCAGGGCCAGGGCCAGGGCCCTAGCTGTAGGTGAGGCTGGGGCAGAGGCCTCCAGTGTGGGCACCAGGCAAGGCCAAGCCTCAGCCACTGCTTCCACGACGGGCAGCAGGGAGGCCCAGGGCACTGACCGTGATCCTGCCAAGTCAATAGCTGCAAGGTCCAGCGCCGCTCGGAGCTCAGGGACCATGTGGGAACTGGGGCCACCGTGGAGGCGAAATAGGGCATCCAGTACACTTTCATATTCACCTAGGTAGCTAGGGGACTCAGGATCTGGCCGGCCCGGCAGGCAGTGTAGCTCCATGAGCAGTGGGCAGGCGGCCCGGAGCTGCAGGCCCACACTCCCCAGACGGTCACTGGGGAGGCTGGAGCTGAACCAGGCCAGCTTGTGTGCTGACACGCCGAAGGCCTGCAGGATGTCCAGGAGTTGGCCAGCAGTGGCCTCGCCCTCCTGTAGCTCCACACTGCCCAGGAAGGTGGTGGCAGGCTGGCCATCACAGGGGGACACGGAAGTGGCAAACAAGGCCAGACTGTGTGACTCAGGCCAATCCCTGGTCTCATCCAACACCAGCCCCACATACGGGGATGCCTTCAGGCGCTGGCAGGCCTCTGTGTGCAAGACACTGGCAATGGCCACCTGGGACAGCCACGGGAGAGAAAGAAAGGGAGGACAGAGTTAGGCTTGTGCTGAGGAGAGGCAGGCGGTACAGGGTGAGAGAAAGCACAGGCCTTGGCATCAGACAAGACTTAGGGATTAATCCTAGCTTTGCCACTTACTGGCTATGTGACCTTGGGAAAGTCATTTCACTTCTCTGAGCCTCAGTTTCCTCCGCTTTAAAACTGGGCTAATATGTGTGCCCTCAATCTCCTCAAAAGGTTGTTGTGAATTATAAATGTAACTTTGTGTTGCACTTATACATGTAGAATGCTTTATAAACCATAAAGTTTCTATAGCACTTGGTGTGAGTGTGTGTGTGTGTGTGTGTGTGTGTGCGCGCGCACGCGTTTCTGCATCATCGCTCAGTCGGCCTTATTCCTGGGGGTCTCCCTCCACTCTGTTGTTCAGGGATTAGCTGACAGACACATTCACTCTCAACTCCCAACCAGTTATACGGGGCCCCAGCTTTGTGCTCTGTTTGTCATCTCTTTGTAAGATGAGATCAACTCGCCCATCCTCACACCAGCCCCTCGGACTCACACAGCTAGTACCTAGGACAGGGCTGCAACTTACATGCCCCCAGGGGCCACATGGGTAATACTGAGCTAGAAGTGGGCCAGGGATAAAGCAGATGGAATGGGGGAGCCTATGCCTGCTCCCCAACTCCACTACTTCTTACCCCAAGAGCACAGGGACCTAGCTTTTCAAAAGTCATAAATCCAAATTTTTTTATATGTAATCTCTCATTTTGTAAAACTTGGAAGTTAACTTAAGTTTTTCAAAAACACTGTGAAAACCAGCAAAACACATCTGTGGGCCAGTGAAGCCTTGGGGCCACCAGTTTGCAATCTCTGGCCTAGAGAAGTGCCCCTGTGTCCCCAAGAACAAGACCTGATCTATCTGCTTCACTGTGTGTCCCCGACAGCTGGCCCAAGGCCTGGCACACAGTACACCCTCAGTGAAGGTTCTGATGGGTAAAAGTATGAATGAAGTGCTCTGGCCGGTGCCCAGGGGCCTGGCATGCTGGCTCTGTGCCCAGAAAGCTCCATGTCCTCCCTCCCCAAGTCCTCCCCCATACCTCTGGCTGCCACCCACCTGCATGTCCCTCACCCTTCTGGGGCTGTAGTAATCGCCATGCTCCGTGCCCAGCAGCGCCTGGCACAGGTTGAACCTCTGTAGCTCCAGCAGGGCTGAGCAGCGGTCATCAGGCACGTCCTCCTTGGCCATGCAGTACACTGTGGTCAGCACAGCCACTTTGGCAGGATCCACCTCCACCTTTAGGCCCCCAGAGGTGGGGGGGGTGGCCAGGCCTGGGCAGGCCCCTCCTTTCTCAGCCTGGCCCTCAAAAGTGGGCTGGCCCCGGTTGACCGCCAGAGCCTGGCGGTGGGCCCCTGAGGTCACGTGGCGCAGCAGGGCATGGCGCTGGAAGTTGTCGGTGCCGACGGTGAAGGCGTTCTCAGCTTTGCCATGCTTGTTCCGCACCAGGGCCTGGCGGCACTCGAGGCAAAACATCAGCTTCCGCTCGTAGTCAAAGTCCAGCCAGGTAAACTCCTCTTTCCAGTGCTCATTGAAGTAACGTTTGCATTTCTTGTTGGAGTTGGAGGCCTCTCCCGCTGGTTTCTTCCCAGGGGGCACCATTCCTGCTCCAGGGGCAGGGCACCCCCACCCCCCACCCGAATGCTCTTGCCCCCCAGCCTCCCCACACACACACAGAGGCACCTCTCTTGACAAGGGGAGTTTGTACGGAGGCAAGAGAGGGGCAGCCCGCCAGGCTAATGGGGGCCATCCATCTAACTTAGCTGGGAAGTTTATTCCTGCTCCGCCGGTGGGAGGCTGGAGATGAAAGAGACAAGGGAGGGGTGTTAGGGAGTCCACCATGGGTTCACACTGCCCACAGAGCACTCCCCAGGGCAATGGGGAAGGGACACTGGGAGTGGGCAGGGTCATGCAATGGGCCACAGAGTTACCCAAAGTGGGGGGGTATGGGAGCCCCCCACTAGGGTCTCCCTCCGTCCAGGACAAGGCACTGATTAGCACTGACTGATGGAAAGACTGGTACCATCTATGCAACCACATTTTATAGGTGAGGGAATTGAATCCTAGAGACAGAGAGTGGTTCTCAGGGTTCATGAATAATCTGTGGCTGAGCGAGCGAGAACAGAAACTCAGACCTCCTGACTCCTTGCCCACATGATGACTGGTCCCTCCAGTCCACAGTCATTTATTTCATCAGAAGGAAGTCAGCACAAAGCTGAGCTTCCAGAGCCACAAGACCAAGAAACTGGATTTGTTTTCTATGGACCTGCCTTCTCTACACACACACACACACACACACACACACACACACACACACACACACGCGCACACGCATGTGCACATGCACACAGTGTGGTTCTGGGAAAGGCGGTCTAGAAGTGGGGGCTGGGTCCCAGAGTGAAGGCACCTAGCTGGTTGCCTCTGTTTCCCTCACTCTACTACCACCCCAGGTATGAGGTCAGGATGAGCAGCAGTTCAAAACCAGAAGGATGTGTCCAACTAATGGCCAAAACATGCCAACTCTGCCTCCTAATTATCTTTCAAACCTGTCTGTCCCCTTCTCTCCATGCCTACTAATAACAACAGCAGTAACGGCCGTTTATCATTTATTGAGTGTGAACAGAGTCAAGCCCAGTGCTGTGTACCTTCCAGTGACTCTAAGAGGAGACCAAGATTCCTCTTGCAAGGACTCTCTGCGGGTAGTATTTTCATTTTGGAGAGGAGGAAACCAAGGCTCAGGGACTCGAAGTGACTGGCCCAAGGTTCCACAAGCAGTAAGTGGCTGAGGCAGAATCAGATCCCAAGGCCTCCTGACACCACAGGCCACACTTAGACCCTGGCCTACACCGTCTCACCTGGACTACGCAGCTGCTTCTGCCTCTGCAGACATCCCCACAAATGCGTCCCTCGTGCAGCAGCCAGAGAGCAAGGCCACACAAAGATCCATCTATGTCACTCCCTTGCTTCCCCCTCTTCAGTGGTGTCCTGTTGCCTAAGTCTACACACCTCACCATGAGCCAGTGAGGCTGCCTCCACCTCACCAGCCTTTGGACACCTGCAGAGTCTCCTCCTGTCACTCAGGTCTGTTCGGCCAACTCCAGAGGATTACCATCCTTCCCTGCCGCACCTCCCCCCCCCACACACACACATTACTGTTACTTTTGCTCCTGCCTTCATCCTCTGTGCCTGGAAATCCCTACCTCTCCTCTTTCCCTGGCTAATTCCCATTCATTCCTGGAGGGCAGCTCAGATATCCCCTGGGCTGGTACCTACCCTCAACCTGGGCTACTACCTGCCCTCTGGTCTCCCATAATCCCCTCTGCATGGTGAACACAGGGATTCTCTATACATTTCTGTACTTGGTTCCTGGAAGGCCAAGATGATATTTTGTACATGGTTGGATCTCTAAGTCCCTGTACAGGGCTGGGCACGCAGATGCCTCTCAGCAACAGTTGGTTGTTTAAAAGAATGAAAGGATTGATTTTGGCTATATGAAAGAACTTCTTGTTTCTGAGACTGTTGGCTAGATGGGTCTAAGCTCTGAGAAAGCAGGAACTGCCTTGTCCACCTGATATTATACCCAGCACCCTGCGTGGACCCTGGCACTTAGTGGGTAGGTAAACTAAGAACAGATAAGTAGAATTCCAGGGACAGCTTGCCTGTTCAGTGTAAGGGAAGGCACTCCGTGTTGGCAGATGTGGATGAAACTCGTTGGTCTTCTTCCCCCGGACTCTGAGTGGCATTTGTACTCCTCACCATGCCCTCTTTGAAACACATTTTTCTCTTGGATTCCAAGACTCCACCGTCCCTGGTTTTCCTTCCCCCATCAGCCACTCCTTGGCCTGTGTTATCATCTCCACCTCCTCTTCCCAAACTTGACCTGTTCAAAGAGTTCAGAACCATCTCTGCTGGCCACTCTGAAATACACAACCCCAGCCTGGGCTAATCCTCTGGGTACCACACCTCTCCATCCAACCATCTTCCTGGCTTGTCTAAATGGAACTCTCAGTCTGTCCCTACAAAGTATGCTCCTCTCCCAGTCATCCCCAGCCCAGGAAATGGCCCATCCTTCCACCCAGGTGCTCTGGCCAGAAACTTGCCCCTCTAAGCCCCGCTCTTTTCCACATCCAGCACTGGGTCCATCCCCAGGTCCTGTTGATTCCACGTCCACAGTTTATCTCTAAATCAGTCTTTCTCTCCATGCTGCTGCCACCATCCTCATCCAGGCCACCTATATCTTGTCTGGACTATGCCAATCACTTCCTGATGGCACTCTGGGTTTCTCCTCTTACCCGTCTCTGAACCATTCAGACCCCAGCAGCCAGAGGGGGCTTTTAAAAACACTGCTTAGAACCCCTCCACTTCTGCCTGTTGCTCTGAAGTCAGTGCTGACTTCGCTGAGGCATTGCTGACTTCTCTGGCAGCCTTGTGCCTCCCTCGCCTTCCAGCTACACTGGCCTTTTCTTGGTTCCTCCATTGTGCCACGTTCCCATCCTCAGGGCCTCTGCACATGCTGTGCTTTCTTCCAGCATGCTCCCATTCTCCATCTCAACACTTTGCCTATTCCACTTCCCCTCTGGCCCTAGGTTAGCCCTCCCTTCTTCAGAGAAGGCTTCTCTAGCCTTTCCTAGGAAGTCCCCTTCTTTTCTTTCACTACTCCCTGTCAGTCTGTTTCTGTGCAGTGCAGTTCTATTGCTTGGTGTCTTCTCTCTCTCTCTCTCTCTCCCTCTCCCTCTCTCTCTCTCTCTCTCTCCCCTCTCCAATTCCCTGAGAGTAGGAAAGGTAACTTTTTTTTTCATGTCTGAACCCTAGAGAAGGGAACAGCCTGGCACGCAGCAGGTGCGGATGTGAATGAATAAGGAAGCATGATCTCTCAGGCAGAAGGAGTAATAGAGTGGGCCCTTGGGCACCTGTTGGGTGGCTAAAATCGCCGCTGTGACCTTGTCCAGCCCACCACCAGGGTCTTTGGGTGCAAAGGAGGTGCAAGGCCAAGGTGATAGCCTTCTGGGAGTTTGTCAGATCCTTTCCACATACCTAGATGCTGGCTCTCCTGCCCCATTCTGCAGAGGGATAAAATGGCTATGAGACCTAGGATGTTTCTGATAAAAGATCAAAAGAGTAGGTAGGAAGGAAGCGTAGAAAGATGGAGATTCTGAAATTGCACTGTCCGATACAATAGCCACTAACCAAATGTGGCTGTTTAAAATTAATCAGAGTTAAATAAAAAAAATTTTAATTCAGTCCCTCAGTTGCACTAGCCACAGTTTAAATTCTCAATAGCCAGATGTGGCTAGTGCCTATTGTATTAGACGGCCCAGATAAAGAACATTTACAACATCCCAGAAAGTTCTATTAAACAGCCCCGCTCAAAATACACCTGCACACACACACACACACACACACACACACACACACACACACAGACAAAATTCATTGACATTCCCCACCTCAACCTGGCAGAACCAGGCTGGGTGGGGTGGGAAAGGACAACATGACTATATTTGACCAAGGCTGAGGTGTCACAGACCCAGGTCCCTCACACCTCTCTGCACCCAGGCCAGCTGGATGGCGGCCAGCACAACGTGCAGGCCCCTAGGGTGATGGCGTGTTGATCTGTTGCCCCACTCCACCAGGGCACATAAACCTCAAAGACAGGGTTTGTTTAGCCCCAGGATGGTGGTCCCCAAGCTCCTCCCCAGGATCTTTTGGGCCTCTTTCTTTTGGGACCCCACTAAAGAAGTACACGCTCCGGGCAGAGGAGGAGCAGGCGCCCCCTCCCCTGGCAGCCCGGGTGAGGCCGGGGCACCCTGCACGCCTGTCCTGTCTTCCTGGAGTCCGGACACAGAGGGCTGGGGAACTTCCTCTGGGGGGCGCGTGGGGGAGAAGCCTTCAGATGGGTCCCTCCCCTCAGAGGCACCGGCCATCACCGGCCAGTGCCGCCCGCCCGCAGGGCCTCCAGCCCATGTTGCCCGGGAGGGGGAGCCCCGGCCGGCGGCCCGGCCCCCGCCCCACCCGCACACACTCACAGAGACGCGGGAGCCACCATCTTGAGCGGTGGACGCTCTGGCTGCGGTCTCCTTGGGCTCCACCGAGCGACAGCAGCCACTAGTGGTAACCGTGGCGAAGAGTCGCCAGCAGTCAGCGCGGGTCCGGGTCGCGGGATGGACGGCGGCGACCCCCATCCTGGGGCTCACCCAGCCGCGCCCACCTGCCGCACGATGTCCCAGTGGCGCACGCGTAGCCCTGCGTCACCCTCAGCCTCCCCTGATGCGTGAGCTGCAGCCAGAGCAACTGAGGTTAGGCCGCAGGAAGAATGTTCCCCGGGGCGGGAGGGACAAGTGTCATTCATTCATCATAGGTACCCATCCATCAATTCCTAGACGAGTTCACAGGTGAGAGAGCTCACAGGTGGAGCGCTATGGATGAAGGCTACAGTCTGGTAAGTGTTTGGAGAGTTATGAACGAAATGCTTTGGGATCACAGAGGAGCAGGTAGTAAAAGCAAGGTTTGAGGGGAGAGTCAATTAGGTTTCACAGGAGGGTCAGTGAAATTTTACAGGGGAAGGGCTTTCCAGGCAGTGGGACTACAGAGCATCAGAAATTTCAAGTGCAGTGTAGGTTCACAAAAGTCAAGGTAGAGTGGAAGTATGGGGGGTGGCGGGGTGGGGGTGGGCAGTGCCTGCTGCTGGAAGGCTCTGCAGTGAATGCCGGGGATTTGACCTTCCAACCAGGTGGGGAACCTCAGGAGGTGTTTGAGCTGGGAGCCCAGTGTTTCAATCTAGTGAGTTATTTGTAGTTATTTGTAATGGGGATGACAGAAATGGGGTTGGGGGGCAGGAGTGAACTCTTCCTAGAAATTTCAGATGCACAGGAGACGCTTGTCCTATGTTTGTTCCCCAGAGCTGGGAAGAAAGGGCGTGGACCCCTGCAGGAAGGATGGAGTTGTGGCACCCCAATTCTCCCAGACCTGGAGTCCAAAGGCCTGCGGTGGAGCCCTGCGACATTGAACTCTGAGGCCTTGAGCTAGACACTTAGCTATGAGCCTCAGTTTCCTCATCTGTGAAGAAGGAACTGCATCCAGGTGAGGAAAAAGGGCAGGACAGGAATGCGTGTGAGAACCAAATGAGTCGCTGGGTGTGGAGGTCATTTGAAGAGGGGGTGCCAGGGCACTTGGTGACCCAGTCTCCCCTCCAGTCAGCACAAAGTCACCCAGAAATGCCTTCCAGCCCCCTCACAATTGGGTCCACTCCTCTCTCACACAAGGCCTAGGGAACATGTTGATTTGAGGTCGGGGCCTTTCTGGGGGCTGCTGGGAACTCCCCCCACCCCAGCACCCTTTCCACAGCACTGCTCTGTGCCTCTGACATTCACTGTGAACCTTGGCCCCCAGGGCCACTGGGATGATGCATGAATCATGGCACATGCACACACACTCAAATGAAGGGAGACACCAAGGTCCTCACACCTGCCCCAGGATGGCACCACAAACCTTGACAGGTCAAATACGTATAATTCTTCACACATGGAAGGATCAGGTGTGTGTGTGTGGGCGGCAGGGAGGTCTTCTCTGATGGCATATTGCAGCAGAATAGCTACCAGGGCTAAGTGTCTCGGGGCAGTCCCTCCCCAACCCTAGCCAGTGGTCACAGCTGGGACCCACAGCTCACTGGAAGGCTTCTTCAGAAGTGGGGGTTGTTGTTCTGGTCAAATATGAACAAATCAGACTGCGTGGCAAAGAAGAGGCCACCCCCAGGGTTCCAACTGAGGCTGGGGCAGCAGAGCAGGGGTCTCATGAAATAACATCACCCTGGCTACCACCCAAGGGAGAAGCTCTGGGAAAACCACATCCTGCTGTTTGCCATCACTGGAAAAGACACACAGAAGAGCACAGGGACACACTGAGGTCCACTGGCCCCCACACGGATGGCGACAGGCACAGAGACCTAGGCACACACGTAGATGCCTCTCCCCATGATGAGGCCATCTACACACACTGATGTGTGCACATATGGAGGTGGTACCCACACACAGACAGATACCCATGCTGGCTGGGGGGCAAAGTTGGGCACAGAGGCCACGCACAAGCATGCACGTACACACAGAGAGGCAAGATCAAAGATGCACTCAGATCATAGGTACCCAGAGGGACAGACACGTGAGGACGTGCAGACCCCTGCAGAGGCATATACAGATAATCCAAAACAGCAGGTATGCAGCGGCACACACTATTATAAAGAAAGGCGTGTATACAAAGGTCCATATACAGACACATTTACTCAGAAATAGGTGTGTGCACACACCCGCTGAAAAAATTACACGCATCTGCCATGCATACAAGCTCATATAGCCAAAACCAGAGCCTCTCTCTCTCCCCACCATAGGGGCAGATGGTCCCCTGCAAGGCACACACACACACACACACACACACACACACACACACACACACACACACACACACCCCTCAGATAGTAAAGTTGCCATTTCTATCACAGAAAAAAAACAAAACTCGGCAAAGAAAATGGGAATCCAGGAAGGAGAGAGAGCCAGAGGCAGGGAATGAGAAGTTGAACCAAGACCCTCTGCTTGCCCACGCCCGCCACGGCCTCCCCACATTCTCCAGAGCCCCGAACCCACTTCTGGGTCAGCCCGCACTCGGGAGGCGTTGATGTTCCAGGCGCCCTCCTCCCTGTGCTGGAGGAGTACCCCCAAGCCCAGTCACAAGATGGACTCTGCCCCCAACCCCATAGCCACCAACCCTTGCCCCTATGGAAGGGGTTCCCGAAAGTACCCCTTAAAGGGTAATGGCTGTCTCTCCCAAAAAGGGCCAGGCAATCCCGAGATGGAGAGGTGAGCCAGGAAACCAGGGATAAAGGGGGGCATCAGCATTGACCCCAGTGCAGTGGCTGGACCTTAGGCAGGGCCCCCCCAGATTTCTGCCTGTCTCCCTTTGTCTGCTTCTCTCTCTTTCCTGCTACAGTAACAACTCCCTCCTCAGCCCCCTACCCTAACGCTTCTTGGAGGCTCCTGGGAGCCCCTTAGAGACAGCCTAAGGTGTGATTTGATACAAGGCACCTTTGACACAGGCTCCCTGGATGTTCATCTGCCCCAAAGTGCAGCACACCTCACTCCCACAGGGTGGACCTGCAGCTCCCAACTGTTCCTGCCACCCCTACTCCCACCTTTGTTCCCAGCCAGAATGGGGGCTCCCCTGTCCAGCCCTGAACCTGGAAAAAGGTACCAAGAGTCAACTGGCTAAGGGAGTCTCTTAACAGGCAACTTTGGGTGCCAAGAATAGCAGGAAAAGGACAGGGCTGGGAGAGGGGGGAGGCCCACCCTCGTCTCCAAGCCCCCGTCCCCACCCTGGCTCAGGTGTCCTCAGTACTCACCCAAGAGCATTCTCTGCTTGGAGGCAGCGCTGAGCGCAGAGTGAGGAGCAAATGAAACCCAGCTGGAGAGTGACAGTGGGAAGGGGTGGGGGATGAGAGGGACAGGAGGGAGGGCACGAGGGAGGGACTCCTGCTACTGCCTGGAAAGCAGCGGTTGCCAGACCCTGTCTTCCCTTGCTAGAAAGGAGCTGCCAGAGTCTCTGGTTTCCTCCATCCCAACCAGGAAGAACAGGGCACTTCTTTCCCCAAGGGTAGCGTAGGGGGCAAATAGGAGACTCAGGACGGGGGTGCAGGGGGCATCCACTCCTGGCGAGTCCCTGCCTAGTGACTTGTACACTGAAGCAAAGAGTTGACCCAGCCCACAGAGACCTCCAGGAAAGGAGGTGCTGCCGGCCCCTTCTCTGCCTGCCAGAAAGTTCTTGCTGCTGAACTCTGAAGCCCTGCCGCAGGACTTGCTGCTGTAGGAGCCCCCTTCTCCTGTCCAGCTTGACTCATCCTCTGCCCACCATCCCCTTAGATTCCCTCCCTTCTGCTGAAACTGAGGCTCAGAGAGAGGTGTTACCACTTTCCCCAGAGTGTTGGCCATGGAGGTGGGGGAAGGGAGCCCAGGTGGCGTGTCCCGTTCGTCTAGTGCCTGGATTGTTGGGCCTGCTATCTGGGCAATGTCAGGAAGGGGTGGTGGTGGTCATTGGATCAGCTAGAACTTCTGGCACATCTCCCCTGCCCTCACCCTTTTCCTCTCCAACCCCTCACCCTCAGTCTTGCCTCTCCTCCATTTGCTCCTGTCTTCCCTCCTCTTCCTGAAAAGGGGCTGTCTCTCTATTCACCTGAGCACCTGGTGGCTGAGAGGGGGGTGGGCGGCGGAGAGGAGACAGCCAACCCACAGCTGGATCCCGTCTGGCATTCCAAGTCTGGGTCCCAGAGCTAGCCCCCCACCCCCTCAGCATCCTGTCTCCACCAGACAATAACCTATAATCTCTGGAGCAGCCAGTACCTGAGCCGCAAAGAAGGTCTGGGGAGGGGCTGGCAGCAGCAGCTCCTGAAAACAGGTTTGTTAGGAAGAGGCTCCTGGGGAAGGACTTGCTGGTGTGGGGAGGAAAAGGAAACCCAAGCCCGGAGCTAATTAACCCACCCAGAGACACAGACAGAAGGTTTGTCTTCTGCCAGGGCAGGGATCTGAGCTAAGCCCCCTAATTCTCCACCCAGATGGCCTTGCCTTTCCTGGTGGTCCCTGGGGGAGGTGCTGATGGTCAGGTTCACACCTGGCAAGGGGGAGGCAATGGCCAGGGAGAGCCAGGGGCATTTCTATCACCTGCCACTTAAGAACAGCGGCAGGAGGCACTGCAAGAACTTCTCAGTGGCCTTGGGGGAGCTCAGTTTCTCTGAAACATGTACCCAAAGGCCTCAGGATGGGTTGGAGGGGGGGAGGGACTAAGGAGAAACCAGCAACCCAGGGAGATACTGAAGAGATGGGGGGACAGGCTGGAGGGCTTCCGGGGCCTCCTGATGGGACTGAAATTAATCCATCTGCGGGGAGTGGGGGGGTGAGGAGCTCATCAAGCCAGTGACTCAGGCGTGACCCAGCTCAAGGTCTTTGATCTCTGGGGCTCAGAATGCAGCCAGAGGCTTCTGTAGTCCAAGACTAGAAGAGATGGAGGGGCTGATTAGAACAGGAGCTGAGGGAGGTCTGAGCGCGCAGGGCAGGGGATGGCCTCTACCTGCCACTCTGATCCCTTCCCACCTCAAAGGCACAGGGACATCTGGTGCAGCCATCTTTGCCCCCAAATCCACTATAGTCTGACTCAATCTCTGCTTTCCTGTCCCACTTAGTGTCTACCCTGCATTCCCACCCAAGGCCCCTGTGGCCATTTCAATAAATCAGAGCTTAAATCATTTCTGAAATCCCCTTCTCACCCGTCCTGTGTAATTTTGCAATGGATGATGGGGGACAGGGGTAGGCCCTGAATTGGATGTCTGGGTCAGTCCTGCCAAGAGATGGTGGAGGAATCAGCTGGCTTTGGGAGGGTCCCCTCTCTCTCCCTAGCAGAGTGGGAGACGGCTGGCATCTCCCCTTTTTTCAGGCACATGGCAGCGTAGAGAGGTCACGGGGCCTGAGCACTTGAGAAATCATCTGTCCTGGGAGCTGGTCTGCCTTCTCTGTGCTATCCCTTCTCATTCCTAAAATATTAACGTTCAGGCTCTCCATTAGGGAACAGGGGCATGTGAGATGGGATTTAGAGTCAGAAACACTAGGATCTGAACCCAGCTGTATGACCCTAGCTGTGTCTCTTAAACTCTCTGAACGCCAGTATCCCAGAGGACTGAAGGCCATCATCTATGCCTGGGATGGCTGGGTGAGGAGGGCATGCCATGCTGCACGTGGAACTGCTTTGTAAACAGTTCAGCTCTGAAGTGGACGCTCAGCTTGGCGCTAGAGGTAGGTCACAGCTGCTTGCCCAGGTGTCCCCCAGGCCGTGTGCTGGCCCAACACCGGCACTAGAGATTGGAGCTAGGAGGGTTAAGCCAGCAAACCTTTTCCTGCAATGTAGAAGAACCGCCAAAAATTGTTTAAGGAGGGAGGGAGAGAAGGGAAGGGGAGGGGAGGGGAGGGGAGGGGAAGGGAGGGGAAAGGAGGGGATACTGTCAATGGGATCACTGCATTCAGCCTTATGGGGCAGGTTTCTGGTGCCCACACCCCCTGTGGTGAAAGATGACTTAAGACACAGTCTTGAAGAATGAAAAGGCCTGCTGTGTGGGAGACAGATGGGGTAGAGGGTGGGCTGGGATAGTTGGGGAAGTACCTGGAGCAGGGGAATGGGGAAGTGTGGGTATCTGCTATTTCTCCTCCCAGGTGTTTCAGGCTCTGGGCTGGGAGCTGGGTGTGGCTGAGCAAGGAGGTCTCTGACCCAGGCAC
>NW_017731832.1:613261-641662 GCF_001890085.2 Hipposideros armiger
CAGTCCTGAGGTTCTGATGTATTTCCCCTCACCCCACCCCTCACCTCAGGGGTAGTTGCTAGCATCGCCTCTTGCCGGGGGCTGCCTCTCCCACCTCCAGCTCTCGGAGAATCAAAGAGACAGGAGAAATCCATGGGAAGGGAGTAGGTGTGGGAGGTCGTGGCCCAGAGTAGGCTCAGAGATAACCAGACCAATGGAGAGCAGGTTCTCCAGCGGAAGCCCCAGTATTCTGGGGTTCCTGGAAATCAGAGGACCCTTCGTACATCTATCACCCCCCTGTGGTCTCACAGTGCCACTCACTCCTCTTAGCCTGGCAGTTGCAAAGGTCTGTCCCCATGGCTGACTTCCCCTCTAGACTGTGAGTGCCCAGAGGGCAGGTAACCAGCACTGTTCAGTGTGGAATCCTGGCATCCTGCATGGGGCCAGCCCCGGGCTGGCGGGCTAGGCGACGGCTGGACAGATGGCTAGAGAGACCATGACTTACCAGGTCCCCCTTAACAACGTGAAGAGGAGTTACCAGGGATCATGTCTCCTGGTACCTCCCCACACCTACCCAGTATTCAGGGGATGAGGACTGTGGGAAGGGGGAAGCCAGGTACAGGGGGTCCCTATCCCTCTGGGCAGCCTGACTCTGGCAGTGGGTATCTGGCTGTGTGGTCTTTTCTCCTCACACCCCACCTGCTCTCTCCACATGGTGGGTGGGGAAGGGAAGAGGGTGGACTTGTACCACAGGGACCACTGCGCAGAAGCAGGGCCTGCAGAGGCCATGTTAGAAGGGTGCAGGGGGTGGGACAGTGTCTTCGGGTCACAGGACTGGACTTCCCCACCCAACACTGCCGTCCGGCACTGCTGCCCTCTCGCCCCTCCCACTTTCTGATGATGGAACAGCCCATCACAGCGTCACCTAAGCTAGAGTCATACTTGGCCCCTAATCCCACCAGTCACCAAATCCTGATGGTTCTTCTACAGAAGGCCCCAGAATCTGTTTCCTCCATCCCACCCCTTTCCTTCTCATGTACCCCCAAGTCTTACCCTTCTCCCTCGCCAGTGACTTCTAAAACACTAACCACTCCTGCTAAAAATGGTTTAGTGACACCTGTCACCTCCAGGTCAAAGGCCAAACGCCTAACCTGCCTTCGAGGCCCTCACAGGCAGCCCCTGCTGACCTCCCACCACCCCCGCCATGTGCCCAGCACTGCCTGCTGCTCCTGGAAATCCAAGGGCCTCGGGCCCCGGTGCATTTGCTCTAGCTGTCTCCTAGCCTGGGATTCCCTTTCCATCTCCAAGATCCAACTTCAATGTCATTTCTCTGAAGCTTTCCATGACTCTTGTCAATTCACCTCTCCCTCCTCTGACTTCTCAAAGCACCCCACACCCACCACTATGAAGCCTGTTCTTATCTTGGACAAACTCGTCTGCATGTGTAGTTACTTAAAGAGTGCTTTCCTGGGCTGGCCGAGTGGCGTGTTGGTTAAGAGCTGGCTTGGGACGCCAGAGGGCCCCGGTTCGGATCCCACATATGAGGGGCCAGTGACACTGCCCTCTACAGCTAAGATGCTGAACAACTGCTCAACCTGGAGCTGGGCTGCCAGTGAGTTGCCGGCAAGGCGTAGGCTGCAGCCCCTGCTGCAGTGGGTTGCCATGGGCTGCCGTGTGTAGCCAGCGGCCAGCGTGAGTGGCCAGCGGCTATCCAGAAGCCGGCAACTGACCTGCCTCACCCAGGAAGAGTGCAATGATGGTGCCAACTTGGGCCAGTGAAGCAATGTCCTCCACAACTAGACTGAAGAACAAAAAAAGGACAGCAACTTGTCTGTTCCCCTTCCCCCAATTCCCCAGCGCTGTTCTCATCCCCCAATTCCCCAATACAAATCTTAAAAAAAAAAAAAGAGTGCTTTCCTGACAGGCGGGCATGCCGTCTTTAAAAATATGGATCCGCAGACAAATACTGTAAGTTCTCACTTACAAGTATGTGCAGAATCTAAAAAAACCTCAACTCGTACATGTAGAGTAGAATGGTGGTTGCCAGGGGCTAATAAGTGAGGGACAGGCAGAGATATTGGTCAGAGGGTACAAACTTCCAGCTATAAGACAAATAAGATCTGTGGATCTAACACCCAGCATGGTGACATACTAACAATACTGTATTATATATTTGAAAGTTAAGAGAGTCAATCTTAACTGTGATCACCACACATACACACAAAATCATAATTATGTGAGGAGTGGAGGTGTTAACTAACTTTATTGTGGAAATCATTTCGCAATATATGCATATCTAATCATGACATTTGTACATCTTACATATGTTGTATGTCAATAATACCTCAATAAAGCTGGGGGGAAAATAAAATGACAAATCCCCAAAACAGAAGCTTGCACTTAGTGCGTTGTCTATGAGTATTTGATGAATTAGTGACTTAGAACTCAGACACACACACACACATTCCCGAAACATCCATACAGCCAGATACACTCTTACTCAGAGTCAAACCCTTGGGATGTCCAGCCAGCCCCAAGTGCTCAGGTGGAAGAGCTGGTACCAGCTATCAGAGCATTCCCTGCTTTGCTTATGCAGTGACCTTGGCCTGCAGTGTCCCTTCTCCCCTAACCCCTGTTCAAAGCTCAGCACATACTCCTTCCTTCAGGAGGCCTTTCCTGGCGCCCTCAGGTGCCCTTCCTCCTTTGTATTCCTGGGGATAAGTCCCACAAAGCACAACACTCATCTGCTCTTTTCACGTCTGTCTCAGTCCAACAGACAGACTCAATCTTAATGGAGTTGAGGAAGGCTGAGGAGGGAGACTGGAACATATTTGTGTCTAGGTCCCAGGCAGTGCAGGGAACACAGTGGGTGCCCCCAAGTATTCAACAACAGGCAGCCCTGTTCAGAGTTCAGAGATTAGTCCTCTGGCAAAGCTACCAACCTGGGATGCAACGTAGGTTTCCAGCGACCGCCCCCAAGAACCAGGCAGAAGTCCCGGCCCGTCCTGCCTCCCCACGCTGGGCCTGGTTCTGAAACTGTTTCCCTTGCCAGCCGGGAGCCCGCCTCTCCTGATTTTCCCCATGGCTCCTATGTGCCTGTCAGCTGGAATCACCCTCATGAATGCATTCACCCATTTCCCCCAGAAATCTGCCTTGCAGCCAGCTGCCCCTTCAGTCTTGCAGCCAAACCTCTGCAAAGTCATCCCAGCCAAGGAGAGGCAAAAATCCTGGCCAGGAATCCAGTGGCCAAGAGAAGAGGGGCTTCCCGGGTCTATCCCTCAGCTGGAGTGTCATGCACCTTGCTGGTCCTGGCCTTCAGAGACAAGAGGAGGAGCCTGGTCCGAAAGACTATTCCTGACAGAGGGCTCCAGACTGGGGTCCTGGACCCAAAAGACTGCACAGGGAGACCCCGCCCAGACCCGGAAAGACCTCAAGAGGAAGCTTCAGACCTAAAGATCCTCAGATCCTGAGAGACCCCAAGAGGATTGTCCAGATGCAAAACAAAACTTGATGGTATCTGGGGGGACTTCAGGCCCTAAGACCCACTGTGGGCATCATACACGAAGATCCCACAAACCCAGAGCCAAGTTTGTGGGTGCAGTGCCCCTCCACACTGACCTGGCCCTGCAGGGGCCTTTCCCAGGCTGAGCTGCCGCAGCCGTCTCTGGTGGGCCCGCCCCTCACAGTGCACCTGGGCCTGGGCTGCTGAGTTTAGCTGGATGTTGCAGACGTCACAGAGCGTGTACGATGGTCGTTTTCTCTCCCGCTTGGGCTTAGGTGGTTCTGGGGGCCGAGGAGGGCACTCAGCAGCTCCAGATATGGGGGGCTCCTTCTCAGCGGGAGGGGATGGGCTCAGTGGCCGCTTCATGCCTGAGCAGACAGAGAAGGAGACAAATAAACAAAGGCTGAGTGTTGTGAAGACAAAGAAGGAGCAAGATAGGTTCAAGATCCAGAGATGCCTGGGCCCTTTATCCCCGTTGAAACTCCCCAGCTTTCGGAGAACCCCAACCCAAGGATAGCAAAGGGAGTATATTTCAAACAAAGCAGCATTCATGAAAAGGCAGGACTATCTGGAAGAATGTCAGAAATGTCTACACACTGGGCAGCCAACACCTGAGGACGTGGCCACAGAGCAAAGCTAAGAGAGGGAGGCTTGGGTCTTGAAGAACAGGTGGGCACGGAGGGTTAGGCAGGTGGAGTCACATTCTGGCAAGCCGGCTCCCTGTTCTCATCCCCGAGGCAGGTGCTGACAATCCTGTGACAGGCAGGCATGTAGTGCTTGCTGGAGACGCAGCAGCCATTGGACAGGGTGGTGATTGCAGAAATCTAACCTCCCAGTGTCCATGGCCCGGCCGGGTGACATTCACAAATGGTGACAGTGTGTGAAGCCATCCCCACTCTGTCCCATGGGGCTCCAGATGCTCCTCGCTGTCTTGGCCACTCAGCCTGTGGCAACAGTTGGTATTTGCAGTGGAGACCTGGGCCCTGCAGCCACACACACACACGCCCTGGGCTCCAAAGAGCTTGGGCATCACCCCGCCAGGCCCCTCATTTTCCACAGACCGTCTTTTCTTTCCAACTCACTCCTCTGAAACTTTCCCTCCTGACTCCTGGGCCCCTAACCCGCTGTATTCTGGGGCTGCTCAGTGACCTTTCTCAAACTGAAATGTGTCCATTTTCACTTCCTTCCTGAATCTGTGCACATGCCTCCTGCCTCTGCTTCTGACTGGGGACTTCCTGAGGGCAGGGACTGTATCTCTCTCTCTCAGAGGGGGAGCCCCAAGGCTAAGGTCTGAGTAAGGCATGACTGAGCCCATCTTTTTTGTTATGGGCTGAACTGTGTCCACCAAAAATTCACATGTCAAAGTCCTAATTCCTGGTGCCTCAGAATGTGATTGTTATTTGGACAGAGGGTCTTTAAAGAGGTAATTAAGTTAATATGAGGTCATTAGGGTGGTCCCTAACCCAATATGACTGGTGTCCTTATAAGAAGAGGAAATTTGGACACAGACAGTTACAGAAGGAAGACCTTGTGAAGACATAGGGAGGAGGCAGCCATGTGCCAGCCAAGGAAATAGACCTCAGAAGAAACTAACCCTGCCGACATGACACCTTGATCTCGGATTTTTAGCCTCCAGAATTGTGAGAAAACAAACTTCTGGTGTTTAAGCCACTCAGTCTATGGTAGTTCATTACGGCAGCCCAAGCAAACCAATACATCCCCTAAAGGGCATTTCCAGTGTCCTTAGGCTCATGCTCATTTTGCAGATTAGACCAAGTGAAGTCAAGTGATGCCCTAATATTGGGTTGTCAGAAAAGTCATAACATATTTTGTCTATGTTTTTCAAAGGTCATTTATTTATACAAAGAACAAAGAACAATCAATGATCTACTGCCCATTTTGTTCAATAACCTTTTGCCATCTTTCAGTGAGCTTCATAATTCCTTGTTCATAGAAGGACCTGTCTTTATTTGCAAAAAACTGAACAAGGTGCTGATTTACAGCCTCATTTTTTTTTTTTTAGCTGAGCCATCCTGCCACCTGTTGGCAGCTCAGTGGCTGCTCAGCTCGGGCTGGACTCGAACCGCTGTTGCTCAGAGCTCAAACTCTTGAGTGAGCTCTTAACCAACTGAGCCACTCGGCAGGCCCCCAGCCTCATCTTTTGAACGTTATACCACGCAAGGAGTTTTGAAGAAAGCGAGACAAGTGGAAGTCTGACGGCGCAAAGTCAGGCAAGTATGGTGGGTGTGGCAACACATCCCATCCAAGCTCCAATAATTTTTGACAGGTGATCAAACTTGTGTGTGGTCTCGTGTTGTCGCGATGGAACACAACTCCTTTACAATTAACAAGCTCTGGACGTTTCTGGATGATGGATTCGTTCAAACTGTCCAATTGCCGACAGCACACATTCGAATTGATTGGTTCCTTGGTAGGAGCTCGAAAAACACGACACCTTTAAAATCCCACCACACTGAGAGTATAACTTTCCTCTGATGAATGTCTGCTTTCGAAGTTGTTTGAGGCGAATCATCACGTCGGGACCAAGACTGTTTGCTCACCACATTGTTGTAAACAACCCACTTCTCATCACCAGTTATCAGTCTCTTTAAAAAAGGATTGTTTTCCTCATGTTTAATGAGCATATTTCAGATGTTTATATGCACCGTCAAATGAACTTCTTTGAGTTCATGTGGACCCAAATATCGAGCTTGCTTACATATCCCAGCTTCTTCAGGTGGTTGGGAATGCTTGAATGACGGATGTTCAATGTTTCTGCTATCTCTCGTGTCGTGTAACGTGGATTTGACTCAATCAATGCCTTTATTTTGTAGTCATCAACCTCAGAGGGCCACCCTGACAGAGGAGCGTCGTTGAGATAAAAAATCACCAGCACGGAATTTCGTGAACCATCGTTGGCACTGACGTTCTTGTAGAGCATTGTCACCGTAAACGTTATGCAACTTTTCACAAGCTTGACACGCATTCTTCCCTTTATGGAAGTAAAACAGTAAGATATGGCAAAAATGCACAGTTTGGTCTTCCATCTTCAACTTGTTGTAAAATCTCCAAAACTCAACCAAATCGCTCAATTTTTTTTTTTAGAATGAAGCTAAAACTGTCAGTTGTCAAATGACATAGCAATAACATAGATGCAAATTCCTCTACTACTTCCAAAAACGAACTAGTGCCATCTGTTGCAAACATGCGTCATGACTTTTCCGACAACCCAATATCTCATAAGGCCACACATCCAGGGGTGGAACACATATCTGAACAGAGAAAATGAATTTATCAAATCCACAGCCAAGAACTTACCTACAGTCCCTGGACCCACCCCCTGCTGTCAAGAAGCTGCCTGTCACTTTTGTGGGTAGTCATCCCCCATAACAGGTCTGTCATTACATGTGTGGGGACTGCGTGTGAAGGGAATAGAGAGGCACAGCGATTAAGAGCATGAATTCTGTTGACTCACATCTGGGTTCAAATCTCAGCTCTGCCCTTTACTGGCTGTGTGATCTGAGCCTCAGTCCCTTCATCTTTATGTCTGTAAAATGGGGGTGACATGTAACAGTCCCTAAGTCATAAGCACATTGTGAGGACTAGATGAGCTGATCTATTATATAAATGCTTCTCGGTGTCCTATAAAAGTCAGCTATTATTAATCTGTGGTGTGCCTGTTTTGCAGCTTGTGAGTGGTGTCACCTGGTCTGTCACCCTGCATATCTGTCATGGTGTACCTGGGTCACTGTGAATGTCTCTGTTACCCAATCATTTGCTAAGGTGAATTTGTGTCACTCATTGTGTGCGTGTCACAGTGTAGCTGTATCACGATGTGGGTGTGGCGCCCATATCCTGGAATGAGATTGTCATTGAACACTGAGACTTGCTGTGTGTTACACCCCCCAAAAATAATTATGTTATAATTAGTTAGGATATGTTGAAATCCTAACCCCCAGCATTTCAGAATATGAAATACAACCTTGTTTGTAAATAATGTAATTGCAGATACTATTAGGTTAAGACGAGGCTATACTGGAGTAGGGTGGCCCTAATCCAATATGACTGGTGATCTTATAAAAGGGGGACATTTGGACACAATCATGCACACAGTGAGAACGCCATGTGAAGATGAAGGCAGAGATTGGGGTGAAGCTTCTATAGGCCAAGGAATGCCAAAGATTGACAGGAAACAATCTGAAACTAGGGTTGGCATGGAACAGATTTCCTCACAGCCCTCAGAAGCAACCCTGATGATATCTTACTCATCTTGGACCTTTTTTCTTTTTTTTTTTTTTAGCTGAGCCATCCTGCTACCTGTTGGCAGCTCAGCGGCTGCTCAGCTCGGGCTGGACTCTAACCGCTGTTGCTCAGAGCTCAAACTCTTGAGCGAGCTCTTAACCAACTGAGCCACTCGGCCAGCCCTACTTATCTTGGACTTTTAACCTCCAGAACTATGAGACAATAAATATCTATTGTTTAGACTACCTGGTTTGTAGTACTTTGTTATGGAAGGCTTAGAAAACGAATGCACCATGGGTCTGACCCTGGTGTGCTCAAAGGTGCCTGATGATTTGAGGGCCCCTTCCCTCTGCAGGGTGGTGTGGCTGGGCTGCAGTACCAGAGATGGTGTCCAGGTGGCGCAGAGAGCATCTAGCGGGAAGCTAAGAGGTGGAAAGCAGTACCTCTCCCTGCAGGGCAGACCCCACTCCTCCACACTCCTGGGGCAAGTAGGTTGCCCCTCTGAGCCATGCCAGGCTCCTGGGCCCCATATATGGAGTCCAGGGGACAGCTCGGCCCACAGAGGGCACACTGGAAGGTCACTCCCATCACCTTGTGAGGTCACTCCCATCACCCGCCCAAGGTTGCACTGAGACCCCACAAACATTCTGCACCCTCTCACCTGTAGATGGAGATTATCATAGCTATTCTCCTGCTTTCACAACTCTTCCTCCATCCACCCAGCAGGAAAAAGGGGCAGGAAAAGTACCAGGTGCAAGTGTCAGAGGTGGGGGTCCAACTGGCCGGGGCGTTAGGAGGATGAGGTTTTTCTGGCCATGCCATGGGAGCTGCCTGTCCCGCCAGAAGGAGAAAGGGTTTTGTTTTGTGTTTTTTAATCTCTGGGAAATTTATGACAGGCAGGCCGAGGACATGGCCCAAGAGTGCAGACAAATATCTGCCACATGGCTAATTAAACCTCTGTGATATACAGTCTCTGGGCTCACAGGGCCCTCCTAGATCCCTGGGCTAATAGTGTCCCCCCCGGCCAGGTTGCTGGGCCTGCCACAGCCTGCCTTGCCTGCCCCAGCCCTCCCAGCTGTCCCCTCAGGACTTATACCGCTCCAGCTAAGCTAGGGCTCCCACCCAGAAAATGTGGAGGGGTAGCAGTTTTCAGGGCACACAAATGCCTCTTTAACTCCTGCTGTGAGCATCAGCAGGTCAGCAACCCCTGCACTGGCCCCTTTTCAGAACCACCATGACTCACCCTAGCTGGGCCTACACTTGGACAGGACCCCGGTCCACATGCTTTCATTAACTGAAGAGGAAATTGAGTCCCAGAATAGCAGAGTGAACTTTCTTCAAACTACACGGAAAGACAGTGCAAGAGCTGTTTCTAGAAGCTTCCCTGCCTTCCTCTCTACCACCCAGATGCCCAGGCCACCTCTTTTTTATAATGACAACCACTTTAAGAGAGCTTACTGTGTGCCAGGTACTTTACACATAGGATCTCTCTTAAATTTCACAACAACCCCATGAGGTGGGCACTATTATTAACCTATTACCCCACGTCATAGATTAGAGAACAGGCTCTGAGAGGTTTCACTGGACCCAAACCTACACTTGTCTGACTCTGGAGCCCAAGACTTTAACCACTTCCTGCCCTATCCCACTTCTCCTTAAAGCCTGCCAAGCCCCGGGTTAAACTGCTGGGTACGGAGGGGAGTTAGAGATTCGAAGAAGGGCTCCTGGGAAGGCTTGGGGCTGCCCAGCCCCTACCAGGCTGAGGTGCCAGGCAGGGAGGTGCCACACCCTGGTCAGGAAGAGTGGAGGCAGAGCCAGAAGGCTGGGAGAAAAGGGTGTGAAGAAGGGGGAGAACTAAACTTAACTCAAAAAGACCAGGTAAAAGCACAGCAAAAGAATATGCATGTATTCTGGTGTCTGTGTGTGTGTGTGTGTGTGTGTGTGTGTGTGATTTACACAGGAGTGGGGGGTAAATCTCTCTCTGTTCTCACTTTCCCTGAGAGATGGGGCTGAGGCTGCAGCAGGGAGGGGGGGGGGTTGGATGACAGGAAAGAGCCACCCACTTGATGGCAGGCGCACACGAGTTGGAGAGCTGATGGAGGCCAGGGTTGCTGCCTGCCTGTCCATCTGTGTGTCCTCCAATATGGAGCTGGAGGCGCTAGGGGGTGGAGGGAGCACTCGGGCAGGGCCTCATCTCTACCACTTCTTGCTGAGTGACAACAGGCTTCAAGGCTAGGTTTCGGTGGGACCCTCAGGCACTGGAATTCTCTGCCTGCCTATCCAAAGAAGGTTGGATAGAAAGACGTTTGGAGGCCATAAAATGCAAAGCCAGAGTTGTTTCGGCTGCAGCCTGGGGAAGGGGGTCCTTAGGAAAGAGCTGCTTTTGCCAAAGGGTTAACAGGCGAGGAAGGTTCTCTGCCTGTCCCCAAACCTTTGGACAGGCATGAAGGGTTCCCTCACCAAACCTTTAATGAGCACAATTACACACTGGAATTTCCCCCCCACGGTCTGCCAACATTTACCCTCCTGCCTCCCCGAGCCAGGTCCTAGATCCTGCCTCTGAGACGGGAGCCTGGCTGGCTGGCCAACCTTGGGCCAGTCCCTGCCCCTCTGGGCTTTAGTTTCCGTCTTTAAAGAGAGAGGGCTGGGCTGAGCTAATCTCTTAGGTCCCTTGCAGGCAGTGTGGCAGTGGCAACACAGAGCAGCTGCCTGTAAGGCTGGGGGTTGGGGGGTGGGTATGGAGAAAGAACTGCCAAGTGGTGAGTGCCCGTGGCCTTTTATGCACTTAGAAACACTGTCTCCATTAAACCTCATAACAACCCTGGGAGGGTTTACAAATGAGGAAACCGAGGCTCAGAGTCGAAAAGAGAGGCAGGTGACAGGGCCAGTTCTCTCCCACCCTATGATTCAGGGGCAGGGGATACAGACACTGGAGGCCCCCATCATAGTCACTTACAGGGTCATGAGAAGGAGTGTGGAATTCTGCTCTCCCCACTGACCCAGCTCAGAGAGAAGTGTCTGGAAGCAGAGAGGCCTTGCCTGTTCCTGTCCTGGCTGCTCCCTCAATGCCCCCGAGGAGCCACCACTGAGCATTTGGTTCCCTCTTCCCCACCACCTGATACCTTCCTAGGGTGAAAGGGGGAACAACCCACTTTAGTGTGTGGCCACCGCAGAGTGGCACCCACCTCAGCCATACGGTGGGCTTAGAGAGCTGGGGTCACCCACAGTCACACACCCAAAACTCCCTAGAGGAGCCAGAGACCCCCGCCTAGAGGATAGGATGGCCTGAGTGGGGCCAGCCATGCCAATCCCCAGCCTAAACATCCCTGCTTTGCCAGAGCAGGATGCCCTGGGGGCTGAGCAACAGTTGGTCCAGGTGTCAGAGGCCAGGTGGGAGTTCCACTGGGTAAACCAAGGCAGCCAAGTCTGTCTTCCCATCCAAAATGGTAACAGAGGAAGCTTGTCACCTTCGGCTGGGGGCTGCTGGGTGCTGGGCATTTCAGGAGTGAGCTGGCTAAGAAGTGCTGAACGTCAACACTTCAGCTCCGAGGAAGGGACAGAGAGGGCATGGGAGGTGAGGGAAGGTGATGGTTAAGGGATGAGGTCACTGTCCTTGACCACTTCCCCTCCCCCAGTCTGCTGTCCTCACCCCCTATTGTCTGGGTATCCCAGAGGCCCTCCTGACACCCCCAAAGATAGAGGCTTCCTCTCCCAGGCAGTGAGACTCCCTGAAAAGACCCTCAAGCCACCCTCAGGAAGGAAGTCCTTCTTGCTATCTAACTTGCATCTCTCCTTGCTGGGTACACAGTCGCAATACAGAGCAGCTGCTTCTAAGGTGGTGGTGGGGGGTGGGTTAAGAAGGGAGTATTGAGTATTAGCCTCAGTACCCCCCCCACCCTTTCTAGCCTATGCTGCCAGCCAAGGCCTAGGAAACCTGATGTTGTACAGGAGATACCCCATACCCTACACCCCCCTCTTACGTACACCACCCAGGGTCCTGGCACAGCTCAGCCTCATCCACAGCCTGCTCAACCGGCCCAACTCCCCATAGTACTGAGCGGGCAGGCAGCTCCCCTAAATCCCACTCCCTGCCCATGATGGCACCATCATCAGCACTTCCAAGTTGGGGCTGGAGGAATGAGTCCTGAGAGCCAAAGGGAGGTGGATTGGGAGGTCCCGGGGACCTTTTGGGAGTTATGGGTGGGAGGCAGGCTAGAAGTGCCCGACTTATGCTCATTGCAAAGATGAGACTGTCTGCTGGACGGGGGAGGGGCGGGACAGGAAGGCCTCCAATGACATGAATGCCCCAGGTGGTGGAGCAGGGCGGCAAGCGTGTTCTTTGCACCCCAAAAATGACACTAGGAGACCTCACCTACCCCACTCCTTTCACTCTATTCTATCCCAGGGGCTGCTAAGGGTGGATTGATTGGGAGGTTCTCTAAACTCCTTAGGAAAAAAAAAGGTGAATGATTAGGTTTAGCCCCATCTCCCGAGAATGGTCTTCTCTAGACGGTGTGGCTCTCCCCGTCCCCGCCCTGTGGTCGGCAGCCTCCCTTTCTCTACCGGGAGCTGGAAGTTGTTCCTGCCATCGCTCTCTTCGCCCCCCACCCTCGGTTTCCGGCTAAGTTGCGGTTCTTGTCTCCCCACCTTCCCCCCCACACAAGGCAGGGCAGGGTCCTGGCTGTTGCTTGCAGCCCTACAGGGTCACCTACAACCACACCCGCGCGCGGCCCCCTGGGGCGCTCAGTACTCGCGGCGCGTGGGTCAGGGATGGGGAGCACCAGCGCCTACCTGAAGGGAGCTCCTGACCCGAGCCGGGCCGCATCCAGCCACCCGCCGCCACCGGAGTGATCCGGGTTCGCGGCTCCCGGAGGTGCACGGCGGGTGAGTCCCGGGCCCGCGCGTCCCGGGACGCGGCCGCCGCGTCTTCCGAGCCCGCCCCTGGGCGGCCCGCACGGAGCAGGTGACAGGAGCCGCGCCGCCCGGAGCACAGGCAAGCGGCCGGCGGAGGGGCTGAGCGGTGGGGCTCCCTGGGGAGGACAGCGAGGGAACACCGATGAGCTCTCATCGCAGAAGGGCTGGGCCCATTGGAGAATCTCTTCTACCCCTGGCCAGCGGACGTGAGTTCCCTTCAGCTTCCGAGGGGTCCCAGAGCTTAGGGAAGGGGACCCCAAAGTAGCTGCCTCCCACTGGCCTGCCGTGATCTCTCCCACCCCCTGCAAATTGCCCCTCTTTTAGAGGGAAGCTCAGAGAGAAGGAGGAAGTTGACATTCATAGAGCACCTACTGGGTGCCAGGTGGGATAACATTCAATCCCCATCACCACTTCGCTGGACTGGTTTGATCCCCATTTTACAGACCACCAAACAAAACATGGGGCCATTAAGTACTTGAGCCAAGTCACACAGAAAGCACCAAACCGCTCCAGAGGGCTCTTAGGAACCATTTCCAGAGGTCAGGGGAGATAGCCAGCGGGCCTGCTGGGGAAAAGTCACCTGTGTGCACAGCTGGGGGTCATTTCTGATTTCTCCCAGGAAATCAGTGCACCGGGCTGGCACATAGTGGGGGCACAATGAAGAAGCATGAAGCCAAGCAGAGGCGCTCAGGAGGCAGCAGGTGGTGGTATAGCCTCCTCAGAATGCCCTGACATCTTTCTGTTATTGGGAAGGCAGTAACACTAAGAAAGCGAGTCCCAAAGAAAGGGGACAGAAACGTTTTTTTTTTGTATCCAGAGAGGATGTATCAGTTCTGCTCACCCACCTCCTGCCCCAGGCCGGCCTCATGAGGACCAGGCCTTCTAGAGAGGAGGTCCCACAGTGGGGAGCCCTGGCAATGCTACCCAGTCTCCCAGCACTTCTTCCTGGTCTTCACACCCACCAACTCACTCCTATCTTGAGGGCTCTGCCCCTGTTGGTCCCTCCCCCTGACCTTCACAAGGCTGTTTACTTGTCACTAGGGCCACAGCTCCAAAGTCACCTCCTCAGGCCTGGTTTCCCCAACCCCATTATTCTTTGTCCCAGCCCCTGGTTAATTTCCCTCTTAGCACTTCTGCCAAGACGTAATTCTTTTGCTTGGATACTTACCTGTCTCCCTCACGAGAGCAAGGCATTTGTTTCCCAGACACCCAAAGCACCAGCACAAAGCTTGATGCATACCTAATAGAAGCTCCATGAATAATTGTTGAATGAATGCACGGATTCATTTCCACTCTAAAGGTAAATCCACATTAAATAGTGTACTATAAAGGGCGAATTGTATGGTATGTGACCTATATCTCAATAAAGCAGTTAGTGAAAAATCAGCCAATCAATCTAGGGTGGGGATGACAGTCCTGGTACTCCTGAGTAACTGGCCACCCATCCTCTAACTTAAGCAGGGCACCCATCCTCTAACTTAATCCAGTCAGACCTCTCTCCCTCACAGTCCATATCCTGTGTCTGTCCATGGAGAATTGCAGTTGCTCAGACTTGGAAGGGATCTTAGAGGTCATCCTGTCCTTTTTGTAACTTGTCTCTGACTTTACCCTCTGGCCTCGGCTTGAACATGCTGACAATGAGGAGCTTGCTGTCTCCAGAGACAGCCCACTCCATTGTTGGATAGTTCTCCATGATAGACATCTCATCACTATCTCCATGATAGACATCTCATCACTATGGGAGGTTGAAAGCTGCTTTCCTATAATGCCATGCACTGGCTCTAGATCTGCTCCCCGGTCATTTGGGAAAAGGACACTCCACCTTCCACAGCCAGCTAAACACGGCTGGCAGCTTCTTCCAAAGAGCTCTCTCCTCAACTCTTCTTCCCCTTCCCCAAGGCCACCTCCTCCAGGAAGGCCCTCCTCTGAGCTCCCAGGACACCTTATGTGGGTCACTAACATTGTACTTATCACACTGTATTGAACTGTCTCTCCCAAACCCTGCCCTGGCCACCCCACTGCACTGAGTGGGTTAATTCTGCCCAGTTCCTTGCATGGAGACCAACTCACCTGAACTAAACAACCTAATAAAAATTTGTTGACTAAATGGCTTGTAGGTGTTTTATTATTCCCGTCACATCCCCCTCAATTTATTTAAGCTCTCAATGTCCTCCTTAGAACAGAAAAAGGGAGAAAATCACTTTCCCCCATCCTCACCCCTGTCCTTTATTACGTCGTCCACCCCTTAACTTTTCTGCACTCTTGAGTCACACAGCTGAGGGTCCATGAAACCCCCCAGGTCTATTTTCATGTGATACGTTGTTGAGTTTAGCCTCCCCATCTAGTCTAGAGAGTGATTTCTTGAACTGTGAGCACCAGACCTTATGTTAAGCTTGCTGGCTCTCCCAGTTGCCCAGCCTGTTGAAATCATTCAGCAGGACCACAGGTGTCAGCTTAATGCCACCACAAAGACGTGGCTTTACCTAGATACCTAGGAATAACACACTCCTAAACTCCAACCCTGCACACAGATAAAACACTGCCCTTCGTTGTAGGCTGTCTGTATCCCAGGCCCTTCCCACACCTTTATCAATCCATTTTATCTTTCCAATAGCTCTGAAAGGCGGTATTCCTCTCCTCACTTTGAGGGCTAAGGAAAGGGAGGCTCTGAGAGATTAGTTTACCTGCCCGAGGTCACACAGCTAGAAAGGGGTGGAGTTGAACCCCATTTGGTTGACTCCAAGACTCTAGGCTCTCTTTCTTCTATGTCATGGTGCCTCTAAAGGCCTTATCTCAACGTGCCCTGTGATTTTTTTTTCCCTATAAAGGTGGTCTTAGGAGGAAGAACAAAGAAAACCTCTCCCTAGTAACGAGAGCTAAAGGTGCCATGTGGTGCTGATGCCCCTTGCCCACCTACCACTCATCTGAGGAGGAATTCAGGCCATTCGTTATTGCCCTCTTCCTGGCCAGAAAATCACCCTTAGTCTAAATAAAGCCACCGAGTCTCTAGCTGGGCCACTCAGTTCATACTGCTGCCCAGTCTCATCCCATTATCTCCTCTTCCTTTGTTTTGTCTGTGATAAATCCCCAGCCTGGCACACTGAAGGCCACCAATACAAACTGCTGGGTTTGAGGAATGAACCAACTCTCACTGTGGGTGTGAGAAATGGAAAGGGCTGTGTGGGCTTCGGCAAGTTGCTTTCCCTCTCTGAGCTTCGGTTTCCTTATCTGTAAAATGAGGCAGTTAATACATAAAAACATTGCCGAGGGTGATGTGAGATCATCTCTGACATAATATAGGCCCAATGAATAATACGGGCATCATTCATGAGGTATTATAGTCTCCACTTTAGAGACAGGGAAACTGAGGTTCAGAGAGGTAGAGGGACTTTGTAGCCCATATTACCAGCTTGGAAGTGGCCCATACAGAACAGAAGCCCAGGTGAGTCTGGCTTTAAGGCTGCGCCCTTTTCCCTGCCCCAGGGCACCTTCCATGCTTGCCCAGTAAATATAATTTCTACCACAAAAAACATGAGACGGTCGTATTAATCATTCATACTGATAACACCAAGGGCCCCGCTGAGGTAAGGCTTGTAGCAAAGGGGCTTAGGCAAGGAGCCATAGATCCCTGACTGGCCAGCAGCTTCTAGTCTTCTCATAGCCTGGACTAGGGTGGGGTGACAGCATAATTCTGGGCGCCTGGGTTCCAGGCAGGTGGGAGAAGTCCCAACCTCAAGTTGTTCTGCCCTGGCCATCACGCGTCCTTTCCATCCCCACTGAAAGGGCACAATCACGAATGGCTTGAACAAGTCCACCATGCTCCCTCCCCCCTTGGGCCAGCCTTTTGCCTCCTAAAATAGCCCAGAGCTACCATGTGCCCAGGGCGGCTCCTCACCCATTGCAAATCCCCCTGAAATTAAATCCCCGTCCTGCCTCAAGCAGAACGGCACCACCTCCTGCCGCCGCTGGGCTCCAGGGCTGGCCAGGCTCCCCCCAATGGAAACTGGGACAGTTGTCCTTCACGGTGACCGAGACATAAATCCCCAAATAATGAGACAGGCACTCTAAACACAGAACCAGACACGGTGCTAATTGGTTTACGCTGGGCAGGCATGATGTGGAGACAACAGCAACGGGCCTCGGTTTCCCAGCCAGTCAAATGGGGTGGGGGGATGCGATGACTTCCTGTGTCCCTGCCTGCGCTGTTTGTCCGTGCCCTCTGACCAGCCTCACATCCAGACCCCCATCTGAGAACAGTAACTTCTCAGATATAAAAGGAAAGTTTGGGGTCGTTGGATCCAGGCCTTGAAGTAGGGAGGCCCAAATCATTTCTAAAAACACCTTCCTTCCACTGGAAAAAAAACACACCAAACAACCAAACCAAGATTCAGTCCTTCCCAGTACGCACGAGAATGGGGGCGGGGATGCCAGGAGGGCCCAGTGCATTCTCCCGCTCCTCATGTGAGGCCTGTAATGGATTCTTGGACGAGCCAGAGGTCCTCAGTTTGCAGTAATGAGGATGAGATTATCACATTAAACTTTAAAAGTCTTTGCTCAAAAAAACCAACAGCAGCTGACACCCTTGACTCCCCCAGCTTTACCACCGTCACCCTCTCCTGGACCACGGCCAGACGAACTCCAGATAGCGGCCATGCAGAGGCTCCCCTGGGCACCGGCTAGAGGCTGGAGGGATGGACAGATGACCTCTCCCAGCCTAGCCTGCTTCTGAGTTGTGGTGAGATGGGAGGGGGAGGAGCCAGGGAGAGGGCGAGCGTGTGTCTGCAGAAGGAATTTGGAGGGCCCCATGAGAACCACAGTAATGTGGCATCAGCAAACATGCACTTACATTACAACTCTGACACTAACCTGTGGCTGGGAACACGCCCCTTTTCTCTGCAACTCAGTTTCCTCATCTGTGAAATGGGGATAATGATAACAATAACTAATAATAACTCCCCTGACCCCAGGCTGACAGCTGAGAAGATTAAATACCCTGCAAGCTGCACAAAGCCATTGTGATGTGACGGATGACATTGTTAGCTACAACAGGAGGAACACTGATAAGACTGCAGAAAGAACTTCCTCTCAGCTGTGCACTGGAAACCAATGGGGCAAAAAGAAAAGGAAGACTAATGGGACTGGGTGGAACTCCAAAAACCTCACCAATGAACCCCAGTCCCAGCCCAAGGTGTCCATCCCATGTCCAGACTAAACCACTCCCGTCCTGCCCATCAGCCTGTCTCCAATGCTGCTAGCCTGTCCTCAATCTTTCTCAGCCCAGAGCTGTATCCAAGTTGTATTTGTTGCCAGTGCAACGGAAATTATGTCAACCTCCTCACCCAGCTTGGCAGAGCTGTCTGGGTTGTGTAGGAGAGGCCAGAGCTGGAGGACAGGAAGCTGGGAACCGGGGTGCCCACAGCAGGGGTGGCCCTCTCCTCAGAATATTAGCTGCAAAAGCAGCAGTCCAGAAGGCAGTCAGTTTACTGGGGGGACTTCCCCATAGTGCCTCATGGAAGGGACAGAAAAGGCTGAGGGCCCAGGGATCCTCACTGGGACCTTGGCTACCTTCCCTCTTACTTAAAGAAAGAGCTACATTCAGAAGAGGCTGGGAGAGGCCCTGACTACCAGCCAGGATCAACCCTGTGGAAATTAAGATCTTCGAGTCTCCCTGACCCACCGTTCATTTCCCGATGCTTTTAGTTTGTCCAGCAGAATCCTCCCACCATAGTCCACCCCGACAGACCTTGGGGTCCCTTCCCCTGCCCCAGCATGAGAAACTGAACCTAACCCATCCTCACCTCAGAAAGATGGAGGCAGAGGGAGGCTGAGGATGACCCTGAAAATCCAGGGTCACCTGGGGCAGGAGGAAGGGGAGAGCCTCCAAGCCCACTGGCTGAGGGAGATGATGGGGTGGCCAAGGTCCCCCTTACTGGCCAGGGAGCAGCTGCTGACCACATCAAGGAGTCCTCCTCTCAAATCGGTCCAGCGGGTAGAAGCACACAGCAGTTGCAGGCCATGAAGGAGGCCTTTCATAACCAACTGAAAGGTTCCAAGAAAGGCCCCAAGGATGGGCTGTTTCACATGGCTCATGTCCCCCCCTCATCCCCCACCCCCAGGGGCCCTTTGTCCAGCTTCCAGGCTCCCCGGGCTGGGAGGCAGCTTGGGGCCCAGGGTCGAGCCAGGGTTCTGGACCATCAGACTTTGGGCAAGTTGCAGCACCTCTCTGATCTGTAACATAGGCCCAGTAGTATCTACCTCACAGGTTAGGAGAATTAAGAGACGCTATCCGGAGAGTGTCTCCCTTTGTGGCTGGCACACAGTAGAGGCTCAGTAAAATCACTGAATAAACATTTGTTGAACACCAACCTACTATATGCCAGGCCCTCCATTCTATGCCCTGGGATCCAGCAGTGAACAACGGTCCTGAGGAGTCCTCATAAAGCCTGCAATCTAGGAGCGATGGGCACACTAATAAGCAGATAAACACAAGGTCAGGGAGGATGAGTACGCAGGAAAGGCCTCTCTGAGGAGGAGACAGTTCAGCCTAAACCTGGCTAATATGAAGGACAGGCCCACCTGAGGGTCCTCAACTGTGGCGGCTCTCTGGAATTGCCTGGCACCTTGGAAACCTTCAGATGCCTGACCCCCTCCCCAGAGATTCTGCTGGGATTGGTCCAGGGTGCAACCTGGGCATGGGGGCTTTTAATTTCTGCCCAGGTGATTCTGATGTGCACCCACGGGTGAGAACCCCGCCCCCTGCAGTACTGCCAAGTGATGGCAACACGAGCAGCACCTGGGGAGCTTGTCGGGCACCCTGGGCTGGGCCCCAACCCCAGGAGCTCCGATTCAGGGTAGGGAGAGGCCCAGCATCTGCCTTTGCAACAAGTGCCCAGGTGATTCTGAAGCGTAGACACGTCTAGAGGTGTGTAGGAGAGCACATCCCAGCCACGCCCACAGAAACCACCTGCTGCTTCAGTACCACTGTCCCACCTCCTCACCCTCAGCCTGAGAGGTCCCGCCTCCTTTCTCAGCCAGTCTAGTCCTGTGCATGTGCCGAGGCTTAATCCTGAAACCTGAAGGTCCCCCGCTGTGGGCTGGGGCTGTTTCCCCACCAGCCTCAGCCCCTTAGCTGAGACCCCCTGCCATTCAGTTCCATGTCCATGCTTTGTGTCTGCTGAGTCCCTGAGCTCCTGGGGATGGGGCTCGCTCCTCCAAGTATGTGGCACCAAGCCTGGCACCCCACAGCGAATGACTGGTCCTTGTTAAAGGAATAATACCAAATCTGCCCCAGCCTTCCCTGGCACAGCTGCCACACCTGGGCCAAAGATGCCAGGATTGTGACCTACTTCTCCAGTGACCCCTGCTCCACCCTCTTCTCCTGCCCTGGGTCTCTGGTCCTGGGCCTCCTCTCCCTCCCACGGCACTCTTAGCCCTGCCCTAGGGGTCAGGCCCTGGGATGGGAGACATTGCACAGTTATGTTCCCAAGACAGAGCCGCTCCATCATACCCCTCCCTCCCTGCTGAAGAATCAGGTCCCACCCCCTTCAGAAGCCTGGCCTAAGGGATGCCCACCCCTTCCTTAAGGGAAGCACCGTAGTGTACCCATACTGCCCCGGTTCAAATCCTACCTCTGCCACTTCCTGTGTGACCTTGGCCACCTCTGTGCCTCAGTTTCCCCATCTGTAAAATAAGGATAAATAGTACCTCTCTTAGAGGGTCATTACTGGGGTTAAATGAATCAATATATGTAAAGTGTTTAACAAACAAGTACAAGGTAAACAAATAGGTGGTTGTTAAATCATGTTTAAAAATATATGATTCTAGGAAGGTGATGCTTTAGTCAGTCAACCAAGACAATGCACCAGGTCTGGGAGGCTGGGATTAAGATTCCATGTCACAGGTGAGGAGACTGAGGATCAAGGAGAGGAAGTAACTTGCCCCAGATGACACTCAAACCTCGGGTCTTGAAGTGTCAGGCTGTCTCTCTTCGAGTCCTCCCAGGCCCATCTCCCTCACTCCTCAGGCTCCTGGCCTGGCCTAGATGGGCTCTGCGCCCTGCACGCACTGACAGAGGCCTCTTTGTACCCCTGCTCAGGGTCACACCCTGAGCTTGGAGCCAGGGGCCGGACAAGCACCCTGTGTCTGCGTCTGTTTCCCCGCCAGGTCTGCGGCCACTCTGGCTGCGCCAGCCACGTGCTCTGGATGGGCAGATCCAAGGGCCATACCCCCTATGCCTTCCAGCCCCCAACCCCAACCTCCGCTGGGCATCCCTGACCCTCCCTCGGCCGCATTCAGTCAGGAGACAGACTGGGAGGGAGCCCCAAGGAAAACACCCCAGTTCTTGGTCTCCACCCTGTGCAAACTCCAGGGGCCAGACTCTGAGGTGTTTGGGGCCTTGCAGGAAGGGAGCTGAGGGTGTGGGGAATGACATCGAGGTCTCTCTGGGCACGTAGGAAGAGCTGTGCTGGATCCTGGGGAGTGGGCCAGTAATTACGCTGCCCTTTCTACCTCTCTAATCTGTCTTCAGTCTATTCGCTTCTCTTTACCACCTGGGTTGGCATAAGTCTCCTCAGGGTCCTCCCTGCCTCCACTTCTCCACTTCCTGCCCTCCCAGTCTATTCCCCACACGGCCAGGAAGATCCTTTGAAAAAGGCACGTCTTATCATGTCACTCTTCTGCCTAAAACCTCCAAAGGCTTCTCCTTTGCTTTAAGAGAATTTTTACTCCAGCCTGGAAGACCTGGCCCCTACCCACCTCCCCCACACTCTAAGGTAATTACCAGTAAAAGTAACACTGATGATGGTTAAAACCGGATACAAGAAAATTTGTTATTGATGAAAATGGACAGAAGCATCCAATCTTGACCACAAGTCTTTTTTTAAATTTAAATCTTCCAAAATTGGAGAGGAGTTTACCCAGTCAATTGCACAACAGCAGAGACTCGGGTCAGGAGCCTTTGATCGACACCAAATTGATCGATGAATCAAACCTCAGCAGGAAATTTATACAGAATTGATGCCAGTGAACATAATTCCCGTAAAATTAAAGTGGAATAAAAAAACAAATGGAAATTTGTTTAACTGTACCAAAGAGAAAAAAAAATTGAAAAATCTGATCAAGGAATTAAGTTAGACCAATAGCGTTCAAACTGGAAAATACTTTCTAAAAAAGTCTCCAGTGTCGGTATGTTTGGTTTAAAATGTTTGCATTCAAAACATCCTTAGGGTCAAACTGTCCAGGTCAAAATATCCTGTGCTCCTCTGATCTGTTTTTGCACCACTCCCTACCTTGCTTAGGATACTCCAGCCACACTGGGCCCTTTCTCTCCCTGGAGCACAGTAAGCTCTCCCTCTTGAAACTGGTTCTTTCTGCCTGGATCACTGTTTTCCTCCTGGGTCCTACCTCCCCTTCTCAGGGCTGATGCTGAAATATCACCTCCATGAGAAGCCTTCCCTCACTGCCCTCCTTAAGGAGATTTCCTTCATGCCTCCTTGTATTCTTTCTTATTCACCCTGTCTTAGTCCTCCTTGAATTCCCAGAGCAGGTCCTAGCAAGTATAACACATAGTAGGTGCTCAATAAATATTGGTTGAAAGAACGAATAAATCAGGGTCACTGGGGTTTACAAGGGCCTCTGAGAGAGAAAAGGGACAGTCTTCTACCTCTATCCCCCTCCCTTACTCATGACACTAAGTTCCAGAGAAGCTCATGGCAGCGGGAAAGAAAAGAGGAGGTAGTGCCAGTCCTGCTTCATATTTGCCCCTTGCCCGTCTTCCCAAGGTCTAGACCCATGTGCCAACTGGCCAGCTGCCCCACAGCTGGGCTGCCCTCCCCCCACCACACACACACACCCCGGGCCTGGCTCCCACATCTGGCGGCTGGCCAGGCTATTTGGGGAAACTTCCTGATCCCCTCTCTGGCCTCTCTGCCCCCACACCTCATCGTGCAGCACGGGAATAGCTGTCCCCAGCCTCAACCTAGGGACAGTCTCATTCCCGATTAGCACCCAGATGGCTGAAACCATCTTTAAAAGCTTCTCGCGTCCCTCTCCCCTCAGGAAGCTGCTAACTAGGGCAGCAGATCTCAGAACGAGGTCACAGAATGCTACGGCTCCTACACTCCCTTCCCAACAGAAGACAGAAGTGGGCCCAGTGAAGATGGAGGGGGGATGCAGGGAGAGCCGAGAAATGGCTGTAGCCCGAAGTTCTTTTTGCCCAAGGAGCAGCTCGGGCTCGGTCTGGGGAAAAGGCCTGGCTGTGGGGAGTGAGGAGACTTGGGTTCAAGTCCAGTCTCTGCCTGAATGGAGATTTTGCTACCTCTCCAGGTGCTTACAGGGCAGGAAGAGACAGTTCTGTATATGGTATAGCACTATACAAACTCCAGAGATGGAAAGACCCTTGAGGTACCAGAGCGATCCTTCTGGGATGGATCCTGGGAGGGGCCCCAAACCCATTAGGGAATTATTCCTCTGCTGAAGTCTCACTCTATCGCTGGTTCAAGCCTCAGTCAACGAGAGATGTGGGCAGACTTCTCCCACATTCTGAAGACCACACGCCATGTGTTCCTCTCTGGGATTCCCCAGATGTTCCAGCTCCCAGCATTTTCCTTCCCCTAGGTGAGGGACAAGGTGGCTGTGTGCAGAAGTGTGTCTTGTACCTCCCTATCCTGCCTGTCCAACGGGAGGGGTGCAGCTGGCATCAAATGTAGGAATTGACAGACCTGAGATCAGGAAGGTAGAGAAGTCTGGGGCCTGGGGGTGTAGGAGAGGCATGTGGGAGCTCGGGGGACGGCAGTGAGGGCAATGGGAACACGGCGGGGCTGTCCTGGCCTCTTGCCTGGGCATCTGAAGTGGGGAGAAGTATCAGTGGGGTTGGTCTTCACCCCACCCAAAAACCTTAGTCAAATAAACAAATAGCCAACACAGCCGCTCCTGTGCAAGGAGCCATGGCAGCCAGGAGAGTCCTGCCGAGGTGGGGAGGCCTGGAGAGAGGGCAGGGAGGCTGTTTGAACAGGCCCCACAGCCCAGGGGCAGTTGGCGGAAATGTTTGGAACAGGGTGGGGAGCACAGTGGTGGTTTGGAGCAGGAAGCTGGGGCCTGGGGTGGGTGCGTTGAGCTTGGCTGCTTCGAGGAAAAAGAAAAGTGTCAATTCAGCCCCACTCTGGTTAACGCCTCTTCTGAGGGGGACTTCAAGTCCCCAACACCTTTCCCTTGGCTCAAAGTCAATCAGATCAACCAGACAGACAGGGGCAGTCTCCCTCGTCATCCTGAACCCCCAATCCTGCGTCCCTGGGCTTTCTCACTAAATAACATTTCAGAATCTGGAGCCGAAGCCCCCAAGATCTCAAATTCTCAGCAGAGGAACTGGGGGAGATGGGCCAACATCTGTCCTCTCCAGAGCCTGACATCCTCCCCCACTCCTTGCTTGGCACTGGAGGGGCCCAGAGTAATGGCAACCCCCATTCCCCAGATGCTTTGCCACCTTCTTCTACACTCAGAGACATCTGGCTGTCCTGTTCCCCTGGGACACCTCACAAAAGTAAGACAGGGAGAGAAGAAAGAGACACGCACTCAGACTTAGAGAGACAGAGACGGAGAGAAGTAAAGACAGACACAGAAAGATGGACTAGAGAGATGCCACACAATCAGAGACAGAGCTGAGACACAGGAGAGAGATCGAGAGTAAGGAAGGTGTGTGTGTGTGTGTGTGTGTGTGGCAGAAGGGCAGAGACACACACAGAGACTGAGAGAGAGAGAGAGAGAGAGATTGAGAAAGACAGAGACACACATACAGAGAAAAAGGAAAAGAGAAAGAAAGACACACAGAAAAAGAGAGGCTGCGAGGCAGGGAAAGAGGAGAGACATGAAATGACAAGCAGAGGAGCAGGGGAAGGGCCAAGCAGACAGCAAGCAGGAGGCACACGGTCAGACACACTTACAGGCTGGGAGGCAGAAACAGACTCACAGAACTACACAGAGAGACTTAGCACCTGGAGGCACTCCCCGCAAACTGCACCCCGCTCAATGTTCGGCACCTTGGGAGCAGAAGTGCAGAACGTTGAGTTGGGTGCAGTTTGCGGGGAGTCCCAGGAGGGCAGCACTGCTGCCTCCTGTCCCCAACACTGAGCACTGCAGGCGTCTGGCCCCTGGCCACCAGAGCTGGCGGGTAACCCAAGGTGAATGAAAAGTCACCAATGGGGGCGAGTGAGACTGGGACTGTGGTGAAGGCTCAGGGGTCTGCAAAGTGCATGTGTCAGGTTGCATCTACAGGGGGGTCCACTCCCAAGATTGCACTTAAAGCGGTGTTTAGGGGTGTGCAACTGTATACAGCACATCTGTGAGTTAGTGTAGGTGGCATGCATGCCTGGGTGTGTGAGTATCTGAGTGTGAATGTGTGTGTCCAGTTTCATCAAGCACTTCACAGCACTAATGAGGCCAAGGTGGCAGCTTTGATCCTTAAATAGCCCAATCAAAATTGAGTGAGTCAGAGATGGCCACAGAAAGGCCGCATGTCTCTCTTCGGAACAGACAGCGTGTCCGGGTGCCACAGGGTCCTCAACTACAGTCGCAACCGATGTGAGAGAGACTGAGAAAGACAGAGGCAGAGACACACATTCCCACCAGGGATGACTCCCACCGCCTGGCCAGCCGGCCCCCACACAAGGCTTCCTCTGAGAAGGGCAGCTGGAGAGATGGTGGGGCCTGGCCCTGATCTTCCTCCAGTCTAACTTCCATCCTTCTTGCTGCTGTGGCCCATTTAGCACCCTCCTTGCTCCTTGGGTCCAGTGAGTGCCTACACCCTCCCCACAGCTAAGGAGATAAGCAACCTCTCTCCTCATCTTTTCTCTCTTAAGCATCACAGGACATTTTTAAAAACTGTCCCAATTTTGGGTGGAGAATGAGGTCAGGAGGCCCAAGGGGGGGACTGCTTGTTGGTGACAGCTGACAGTCTTCATTTTACCTTGAAACTCTTTCCTGGTCCAGGGGGGCATGTCCTAAGCCCAGTTTTACAGGGGCACTGCTATATTGGGGGACAGCCAGCAGAAAGGGAATTCACCAAATAGCAGGGTCGGTCACAGGTCCTGCCGAGCCCACCCCTAACATTTGCAGGGCCTGGGGCAAGAGGACAAATGGGGCCGACATACACATGTTTACATATTTGAAAGTTTTATATCAAGCTAACGAAGTTAATTAAAATATATTGTAACATGCCACCTTGATAAATACACTTTCAGAATGACCTGGAAGACCAGGTTCCAATTTCGACTTCCCTGACTCCTGGGAGTTTTGAAGGACAATGTTATGGAGGGAGAGACAGCTCCACTCCCACCCTGGCCCCAGCCAGCACCCCCCCTTCCTACTGCCAACTCCTGCTGCACCACAAGGGACTCATATGCATGTATGTAGACACCCAGCCTCACCTCCTAGTTCCATCTTCATGCCCTGCAAACAGCTGTCCCTTAGCCATCTTCAGTCGTCCCTCAGGTCTAGGGTGCACACCTAGTGGCATAACCTGCCCTGTGGAAAACAGGCTCAGAGCAGAGGCTTGCATGAGATGGGAACAAGCTGGCGGCCATCCGGGCAGGGGCCTTCAGAGTCATAGGTATGGGGCATGTGGTCTTGAAAGGGATGAGCAGGCTCCTCCCCTTGGCGCTTCTGACTCCTCATCCCACGGGGAGGGGGATATCCCGGCCAGAGCAGAGCCCTTGAAAACGCTCAGCTAGGGCATGGACATCCCTGCCCTTGCCCAGATTTAAGGGTGCTTACTAGATCCACCCTTCCCCAGCAGCCTCCAGAGCTCAGGCCAGGAACTGAAGCTGTCATTCCATTGGAGGGCAGCTTGGACGACCCCCAAACGGGACTTTCAGTCACTTAACATTATTTATCTTCCTGGAAAAATTTAGTGCAGCTGGATCCCAACTTGTGGATTTCTGGAGGTGGGGAGGGCAGGGAGGTGATGACAACGGGGAATTAATTTTTCGGTTGGGTCTCTAAGCCAGTTTGTTCCCCGGAAGCATAGTCCCAAGTGGGCGCCTGCTGCCACTGGTCCCTGCCCTGCTGGGGCCCCTCTCCTCACCTTGGAGATAAAAACAGGGTGACTAAGAGATGAGGAGGTGAGGGGTCCTGGGCAGCCCATACAGGTCCAGCCGAGATCCAGGGACCAGCAGGGGGCAGGGGCTGGTGGGTGGTGGTGGTGAAGGGCATTGCTCTCTCTGGCCAAGTTTTAAATAAAACTTCCAACCCCCACCCCCACCCCTTGCAGATCGGCTTTGCTGTCCTACACATGAGGGGACACTTATACTTGTTGAGCCCTCACCAGGCGCCAGGCACTGTGCTAAGCGCTCTATTGCGTATTTTCACTTAATCCTTACCGCCACCCTATGAGGTGAGTGCTATTATTATCCCCATTTTACAGGTGGGAAGCAAACTCAAAGAGGTTAAGTAACTTGCCCAAGGTCACACAGTAGGTAGAGGTGATAGAATTCAAGTCTAACTGACCCCAAAGCCCCCATTCTTTCTACTATAACACGCTGCCTCCCAGAAGCAAGAAACTGGCACAGAGGCAGAAGGGATGAAGATCAGTTATGAGCAAGAACTTCCTGACAATGATAGTGTGTGGTGTAGAAGGAGACAATGGAATGGGGAAATTAAACAGACACAGGAAGTCCTCCCACCTGAGTTTGGATGTTGGTCTGTCCATAGGTTTGTGATGATCTAGAAAGTCTGTGGGGTCCCTCCTGGATCCAAGGCAGCACCCTGACCTACTTCCATTCTATAATCTTGGGTCCTCTGCTGTACCCTAACCCAGCACCAAGGCCCAAAGTCCAACTTTCCTTTGTATCTCAGAGCTCTAAGCATCACATCTGAGCTGTCAGTCAGCCCAGGACCTCCTCTTCCAGGAAGCCTTCCTTGAGGTTCTGGGAGGCAGGAACCCTTTCCTACATCCCAAATCCCAACACGGAGTGTGCAAATGCACCCTATGTCTACAATAAGGGACACTTCTGTGATCACCTCCCCCACCTGGCTCTGGAACACGGACACAGAAAAGACTTGCTCAGTCCCCAGGTCTCTGGGTTCCCCAGGAAATCTGTACGACCCCTGCTCCCTAATCCCTCCATACCTTGCGATCTGTACTCCAGTGTAAATAAATGATGCAGGTGCCCAAGAGCTCATCAGAAAACCCAGGCCCCAGCTCAGCTATGCAGTGGATCTTACCTCTTTTGCACACAGAACTATAGCCGTTCGGGCCACCCCATCACTAAGTGTGTGTGTGTCGGCGGGGTTGGGGGTGGGGTAGGGGGGCAGACAGGATGCTACTGGGGCACGCTAGTCAATGAGGTTCCTTACTTGGATCCCTGCAGTCACCACCCCCAACCTGCTCTCTTCCAGAAAACTGTGCCTATTGCCCAGCTCTGCCTTTTCCTATCCCTTGGAGCCCACCTCGGCATCAGGGATAATCAGCCAGGATCCTCTAAACTTCCCCAGAGTTTAGTCCCACCCGTTAGATGCCCTGGGTCCACGCGCAGAACCAATAGGGATGTCCTCACTGCCTCTTGGGGGTCCCCCAGTTTTGAGACGAGGTCACAGGACAGGTGGAAGGGGCTGCCTTGTTCGCCCGTACGGCCCTCGAGGTCCTCAGGGTGGACCGAACCGCGTCGCTGACTTACCTGCGGGGCAGAGACGGAGCCCGCCGCGGCCACCTGCTCTCGCTGTGCTCGAGAGCGCAGCAGCTTTGGGCTGGCCGGGGAGGGGGCGGGGCGGGACCG
>NW_017731832.1:641677-693960 GCF_001890085.2 Hipposideros armiger
CTGGGAGGGGGTACCGTGGCCCAGCCAGTCCGAGTCTCGCCCGGGTAGGTGGACCGGTTTATTCAGGTGGGGGAGAAGGGAGGAGCATCCGGGCCACTAGAGAGGTCTGGCGCTCTGGCTTTTCTGAGAACTGGGGAGTTAGGATTCCTGGGTCCTGAGGAGCCCATGAAATCCCCTTCTTCAGGCAGCCTTGCCCAGGTGCCCTGGAAGCAGTGGCTCCAAATAAAGACCCCTCACACAAAGAAGAAAGCCGAGGACCCCCTTCTTGCCGAGTTCCCTTTTCCATCTGAGCTCAAGAAAGCTCTCCCAGCCTGGTAAGGTGGTTGTGAAATGGGACATTCCCTCTAAAGTCAGGGTCTCCCATTCAGGAGCTCAGGCCACTGAGGGAACCCCTAGATGCCCAGGTCATCTTTATTCTCAGTCCATCTCTCTCCCTGCAACACAGCCCCCCCTGCCCTCAATTGCAGCTCAGGTCCCTCAGCTGTCACTGTTTAGCCCTGGAATGACAGGTGTCAGGACTCCGTGTGTCCAGCCACATTCAAGGCCATTGAGCTTAGCACCCCTGGGCCTCTACCCCCCCCCCCGCCCCCAGTCGCTAATTTTATTGACCTGTAAAAGGCACGTTGCTGGCAGGGGCAGTAACAACTAAAGGCTAAGTGGGAGCGGATGGGCAGAAGGGACCCCAGGGAGGCCAAGATGGGACAGGAGGGAGAAGGGTGACTCCTGGAGCCAGGGCCATTGGATACCGGAGATTAGGAGGAAGAGGGGCCCTGGGAAAGAAAGGTACATTCTCTCTGGGGGGTGGGGGTGAAGGCCAAAAAGCCCAGAACTGGAATTTCAGCTCTCAATCAGACAAGAGGTGGACTGAAGAAAGACTATCCTGGGGAAGAGAGAATGCATCATTTCCCATATGCCCTGAGGCAGGACCAAGGATGTAGCAGGAGAGAAGGAGGTTAGATGGCAGGAAGGACTGCCGTCCTGCTCTCAAATCTGCCCTAGCCCCCTCCCTTCCTCTTGAAGGTGACTCCTGCCTGCTGGGCCTCTTACTACAGAAATAGCCCTTTCCCTGAAGAATCAACCCAGATCTTGCCTTTCTTTTTCTTTCTTTCTTTCTTGTTAAAATGAGAACAGAAAATTTAGGCCTTTACAACTTCCCCCACCCCCATGTCTACACCTCAAATCCTCTTGGCCTCTCTCTTGCCCAGGGGAGATAACCTGGGGGTTAGGGAAAGATGGAGAGAGGGCTTGGAGCCTCTTATGGGGTGGAAGGGGCAGGAAGGCCTCATATTTTTGATGGCTCTCAAATTTAGACTTTTGATGCTCTCTCCAAATAAGTTTACAGGATAGCCATAAAGAGGGGTGTTAGAAAAAAACACAAAACACTTTTAACATGAAAAAATATACCACAAAGCAGATCGGTGGATGGGGAGGGGAAGAGGGAATATAATGGGAACAAGGAAAGTTTTGAGGGTGATGGCTGTGTTCATGATCTTGAGTGTGGAGGAGCTTATATATGTTAAAATTTCTCAAACTATACACTATAAATATGTACAGTTTATTTTGTCAGTTATGCCTCAACAAATCTGTTTTTAAAATACTGTACATTTTCTACAGCAATTTTCCATTTCTTTTTAATTTATGGAGAGCCTCAAAAAATAGAAGTAGCTTTGGCAGGGAAGGAATGCCAAGGGGCCAAGGAAAACTGGTGATTCTAGTATAGCAGTATCCTCTTATCCATGGGGAATACGTTCCAAGACCCCCAGTGGATGCCTGAACCCACAGATAGTAGCAACCCTACAAATACTATGTTCTTTCCTATACATACATACATACCTATGATCAAGTTTAATTTATAAATTAGGCACAGTAAGAGATTAACAATAATACATTAGATTAGAACAATATACTGTAGGGCCGGCTGAGTGGCTCAGTTGGTTAAGAGCTTGCTCAAGAGTTTGAGCTCTGAGCAACAGCAGTTCGAGTCAGCCTGAGCTGAGCAGCCGTGAGCTGCCAACAGGTGGCGGGATGGCTCAGCTAAAAAAAAAAAAAAAAAAAAAAAAGAACAATATACTGTAATATGTTATGTAAATGTGGTCTCTTTCAAAATATCTTATTGTACTGTACGCACCTTCTTGTGATGATGTGAGATGATCCAATGCCTATGTGATGAGACAAAGTGAGGTGAGTGATGTAGGCACTGTGACGTAGCATTAGGCTACAATAAGGCTTACTTGAACATAAGCACTGAGATATCAGATCAACCATGGATCTGATATCCTAGATGGCTACTAAGTGACTACCAGGCAGGTAGCATATATAATAGACTGTGGATACGCTAAACAAAGGTACAATTTACATCCCCAGTAGGATGGGGCAGGATGGCGCAAGGTTTCGTCACACTACTCAGGATGGTGCACAATTTAAAACTTATAAATTGTTTATTCCTGGAATTTTCCATTTAATACCTTCAGACTCCAGTTGACTGCGGGTAACTGAGACTGCGAAAGCGAAACCGTGGATAAGGGGCCAACACTCTACAGCGTGGCTATTCTTCCGCCTCAGTTCTCCCTCCACCCCATTCCCACTGCATCCAGTGTGTATGGAAGTATCTGTGTGGATGTGAGGGAGGTCAGATTAGCTGTGGCCCTTTAGCCGCTTCTTCAGTGCGGGAGTCAGAGCGCCTGGGGTTCCTCTGTGGCTGGTCAACAAGGGGCCCTGAGCTGGTGACTTCAGGCAGGAGGCACCTGCACCCAGGCTTTGCTCAGGGGAAGATGGTGGCTGCTGCGGATTCTCCCGCCCCCTGCAGTCTGAGCCAGGCACTGCAGTGACAAGGTGGTCAGTCCAGGGAGAGGTCTGACAGGCTCTGGGCACAGTGCTGCACATAGTCGAAGTCAGGCACGGGGAAGGGCACGCAGGACCACTTCTTGGCCTGGACCCGCCCTCCTGGTGTCTCCAGCAGCATGCTGCGGACTTTGAGCGCTGGCAGCTTCACCGACTTGTAGATCATCTGCATGCCCCAGATCTGGGGGTGGGACAGAGGCGGCAGGGGCTGAGTCTCTGCCCTCAGACTGGGCTTCTCTCCTCAAGCTAGGGTCCCTGAACGCAAGGCCTGCGTCTCCTACCTCAAACAAAGCTATCTCCCCCCATCACGCTGTGGGTTCCCTAACATAGGGGTTGGACCACCCACCTCAGACTGGGGTCTTGGGGTAGGGCTGTCTCCCCCATCCCAATGAAGGCACCCTGAGAGCAGAGGCTGGGCCTCCTCTCTCAGAATGAGGACTTCTAAAGATTGGCACTGACAGCCATGGCCCCAGCACTTACCTCCCCACAGTTCTTGCAGCTAATGACACCCCCAGGCCTCCAGTCCTTGAAGACTCTGTCTATGACCACAGGCTTCTGGGAGACGTTGTAGTAGATCCTGGAAAGGAATGCAGTGGCCACAACCCTCATGGACCCCCACCCCTGACCATATGCCATCCTACTTTCTGAGTCTCTGCCTGGGCCTTGGGCCTTCCTGTCAAGAGGCACAGAGAGGTCAATATGCTCTGCCTGTGCGGCCTCCATTCTACTCCCTTCTGCCCGAGTTTGGACCTCAGCACTACCCACCTGGATGACCTCAACAGTCTCCCAGTGGATCCCCCTGCTCCATCCTTCCACCCCATTCCATCCTTGCTCCCACCCCCACACTTCCCTTCTGCCAACTGCCAGAGTGCTCTCCTAAAAATGTAAATCTGACTCTGACATTCCCTTGCTCAAAATACATCTAAGACTCCCCATCGCCTACAGGACAAAGGCTAAACTTCCAGGTCTGACCTTCACGGTCCTCCACAGGCTAGTCTGTCTTCCTGCAGAATCTCATCCTTCACAACCTCTTCCACTCAAATCAGTCCGTGTTACTTCTGTCGCATCATCCCTGTCTATCTGCATCTTCTCACAGCCAAACTCAACCCATCCTTCAAGACCTCGTTGAAATGCTACCTCCTCAAATGAGAGAACCTGTGTGAAGACCCTTGGCACAGTGGCCTGGCACACAGTAGCTGCCTGCTGAATATGTACTTAAATCACGAATGAATGGAGGATGGGGGAAGGCTACCACCCTCTAGGGGGCAGAGGATGAGGAGATGGCTCAGGGACAAGCAGCCCCTCTTGATGTCTTCGCAGTAGGTAGAAACAGGGGAGCAGTTTGTGGCCCCCTGGCTTTTGGCATCCTGAATCCCAGTTCTTGCTCAACTCACACAGTGGCTGTGTGAGCTTGGGCAAGTCACTGAGCCTCTATTTCCTCACCTGTAAAATGGGGTGGTGATAAAACCTCTCTAACCCTTAATGCGCCCCGCCCTCCCTTTTGTCTGGACAGCCCCTTCCACAGGACTCACGAGAAGGTGGGGTTCACATTGACGTGGTGGGTGCCCTCCACCTTCTGCAGGTCATTCCCGTGGCCCACGGCCACCATGCAGTTGATGCAGAGGAGACGCACATGCTCCGCCAGAAATTGCTGCCGCCGACTCTCCTGCTGGGCTGCCTGGGCTGCCCGCCTGACCACAGCTGCCCGCTGCAGATCTCGGATCTGGGGTGGGAGGAGACACCAGGCATGGCTGAGAGCCAAAGAGACCTGACCCCAGGGAATGCTCCAAAGAGGACAAAAGGCTTCCAAAGACCTCAGGTTGTTACTACCCGGAAGAGACTTTTCTCAACCCTCCCTGGAGCTTTCAGGAACAGCTCGGTGGAGACAAATAATACTGGGGTTGGGGGGCAACTGTGGGAATGGGGCAAGCTTACTCATTTACAATCTGCCCCCACTTTGGAGGATTTGCGCAAAGCTGCTTCTTTGAATCTAACATGGGGCACCAATAATCCTTATGCTGGGAGAACAGAAGTAAACAAGGACCATCCTCTGCGAGGCTGTATGACGGTGAGTCCACTCAGGGAACTGATTTAAGGTTCTGGGCTCATTTTGTGCATGTGTCTTTGTTTGTTTCTACCTGCTTGGTTCCAGAAGGGCTGTAAGGCAGCTCTCACAGATACACAAAGTATTTGCTGACAAGGATAAATCAAAAGCCCTGGACAAGGCCTGTTCCCAAGGCACTTTGGAGAAGTAGCCATTGCCTTTCTGGCACCCCCATCCTTGGCCTCTACCTGTCCCTGGATTCAAAACTTCCCCAGGTGGGCCAAGTTGGCCCCCAGAGGCAGGTGGAACAGGGGTATGTATGTGTTTGCATTAGGTCTCCCAGACAGAACATCCACAGCCCTCCTCCCCATGGGGCACACAGGTTGCTCACAGACCTTGGCCTGGTACTCAGCCTGGTCCATTTCCTGCACAGCAGCCACTGCCCGTTCCATCAGAGTCTCCAGTGCCTCGTTGGTCTGCTCCCGTCGCAGCTCCCGACTGCCATGGGTTGCCACGAATGAGTACACACTCTGATCAGCCCGGGCACGGCCCCTTGCCTGGGGAGGGAGATAAGACAGGGGCCTGAGTGGGGCTGGGGACCCACACAGAATCCTTCAAAGGCTGTTAAGAGGGATGGCGTGGGCACCTGCACCATGGAGATCTCGTTGGTCAGGAGGCCATAGCGCACCACCACATTGCACTGGGGGATGTCCAGTCCCTCTTCTGCCACACTCGTGGCCACCAGGAGGTTCAGGGTGCCATCCCGGAACTTTTGGATCACTTCTTGCTGTTCCTTCTAGGAGTGGGGGAGGAGAAAAGGGAAGTACATAAGATAGGTTCAGCCCTTTTACTCACAATCTTGGCCCCTTTTCCAAGGGCCCTGAGTCTCCGCCGTTATCTCCAAGTACGCTCAGGACCTTGCTCGTCTTCCCAGGTGACCATCTAACCCCTTGCTTCCCTAGGAACTCCTCAGGGTCCCTGCCCCTGTACTGTAGGAGCTCTCAGGACCTCCTCGTCTCCCCCAAAGAACTCCAGACCCCTGATCCTCTGTCTTGAGGACATCACTCATCTCTTTCCCTGCAGACCCTCAAGTTTCTGCCTCTCTGCCCCCAGAGACCCTCAGACTGAACATTCAGCCCTGAAGTGAATCTCAGTGTTCACCTCTCTCCCCCAGCTCTGCCTGCTGCCTGGGGATAATCAGTCCCCTCATCTCTCTGAGCTGAAGACCCTCTCCCCTTCTCCTCTTTCCCAGGGAATGCCCCCAGCCTCAGCTCCTCTCCCCAAAGCCCATACCTGGGTCATATGGGTGGTCTGGCTGCTGTTTCCAGCCCCTGTCAGCAGCTGGGCCCTGATGTCCACTGTCTGCAGGCCAGGCTGCTGCTGGAGCCAGAGCAGGAGGGAGTGGGCACTCTGGCGGGTGCAGGTGAAGATGATGCCCCGGGGACTACCTGGGCTCCCAAACTGCTTCTGCAGGATCTGTTCTAGCATCTCCAGTTTTGGGTTCTCCGGGCCCTGGGTCGCCAGGAGGGCCAGCTTATTCTTGTGGTCTGCCAGAAAAAAAACAAAACCAGAGGCATAGGACTCAGGCCCAGAGGTGGGCAGGACATTAAGGTGGGTGGCTCACAGGAATAGGATTGCAGAAGTCCAGAGGGGGCTTGAGAATACCTGCTCCTGCCTAATTCCCCCCTGAGCAGCACCTAGAATGCATGTAAGGATACCCTCTGCCCACCGAGCCTCAAGGCCAGCCAGCCTTACCCCAGGGGACCTTAAGTCTAGAATTCTTTGCTCACATACCTTCTCCAGCACCCCTCTTCAATCCTGCTACCAGGATGACCCTTGACCTTGTCATGCTGACCTCTGCAACCCAGGATTGACTCAACCCCAGGTCTCTTCAGAAAGATCCTTGCCCCCCAACCTGTGCTGAGGCCTCTAGCCTTAAATTTCACCCTCTAAACACCTCACTTTCCCAGTTTTACCAGACACGCTAGACTTTCAGAGACAGTCCCAATTAAATTATTTTCAAAAAATCTTTGTCAATAACTTAGTTTTTACATATATGCAAACCTTCACAAATGAGGGTATGCATCTTTTGTCATTTCCACAGTTTTGAGTTTTGGTTATAAAAATAGGGCTCCAGTATCCTCGTTGGCACCTTCCCAACCCACGTTGGCGTCCGAGCCCTGGATGGCCTCTGACAGCTAGTCCCATTCCGATCCCCCTCCTCCCAGCGAGCCTCACCATCGAACAGCGCCAGCAGCAACCGCTCGGCACGCAGGACCTGGGTCTTGGTGGTGCGCTCCCTGTGGTAGAAATCCCGCAGCACGGCCAAGGCGTCCACCGCGCGGACCGTGTCGTGGATGAGCAGCGCGTCATTGTAGCGCCGCAGGTGAAGCGCATACACGCGCCGCTCCTGGAGCCCGGCCTCAGCCGCTGCGGGCGCGCAGGAGTAGGGTCTGAGTGGCCACGCCCCCAGGGACCACGCCTACCTAGACTTCGCCCCTGGAGGCTCCGCCCAGGGCCGACTGGGTCCCGGACTGCCCCGCCACCGCACTTTCCGCCAGGGCCACCCCTCTCACCGGCCTGGCTCAGCTCCACCACCTGCTGCTCATACTTCTGAGTCCCGAAGTTCCGGCTCAAGTTGGGCATCTCCAGGCGGTCGTGGACTTGGTCCATGAGCTTTTTCAGCATGTCCCCAAAGGGGTCCTGGATGAGAAGAGTGAAGGCATGAGGGAATTCCTATACACATGGAGAACTGGGCACCCGGGGTGGGGAGGTGCTCATCTCCGCGTGAAGCTGCGCGGCTACTGCAGTCCTGTCTGTGTTGGAAAGGATGGAGCTCTGGGGAGGGAGGCTGGTTGCGTGTGAAGTCCTGGCTGGAGGCAGGATGGGAGGGGTGGGGATGGTGGGAGGGATGGGGGAGTAGGGGCGTGGGTGGAGAGGGTGGGTGGTCAGGTTCCTGCACCTGGGTCCTGCTCTGTCTCCATCCTGTATGTGCCCTTGACCTGGGGCCTGAGCACAGTGATGTCCTTGTCCAGCCTTGACATAGCAGACACTAGGCAGTGTCCACACGGCAGAAGAGCTTGGGACAACCTCAGCACAAAGCGCCCCAGCTTTATGGTTTGCAAAGCACTCTACCGCATGCCCAAGGTTTAGACAGATGCCCACAGTGGCATCTGAGTGAAACCAAACAGCAGGCTGTGGGCATGGGCTGTATCTGCTCCATTTCACAGAATGAAGAAGTGGAGGCTCAGATGCATAAGCAAGCAACCTGAAGTCACAGAGCTAGTGAGGACGGAGTCGGGCTCAACCCCAGCTGCCTTAATTTCATTCCAGGCCACACCCCAGCCCCATGCTCCTCCCTCCACATACCTGGCTGCGCCTGTGGCAGAGGTCATACTGTTTGCAGGGCTGGCGGTTGTGCTCCTGCAGCTGGGGGCGGTAGGTCTGGGGCGACATGATGCGCCACGTATCCAGGTTGGCACAGAGCTGGGGCAACAGAGAGGCGTTTACTGGAATGGGGGGGGGTTCCTGTAGGGACACTGGGTAGAGGTTTGGGGCAGGATGGGTCCCAGCTGAGGCAGGGGCATTGTGAATGGAAATTTATTTATTCAACAAATATAGCTTGCCCACTCTGTGCCCGGTGCTGTTCTACGTACTAGGGATACAGAGCATCTTACATTGGAGTTGGGGAGACAGAGCATAAACTATTATAGTAAACAACAACAAAATGAGAACATTTCAGACAGTGTTGATGAGCTCTGAAGAGAATAAAGTTGGATAATATGACAGAGTACAGTGGGGGTGATCAGGGAAGACTTTGAAGGGATAATATTTAAGCTGTTCCCTGACATGACAAGAAGGAGCCAGACAGGTAAAGTGCAGGGGGAAGGGCATTTAGGGCAGAAGGAATGCCAAGTGCAAAAGTCCTGACGCAGGAACAAGCCTGACATCCTCAAGATACAGAGAGTTCTTGAGAACTCTCAAGTAGCAGGAGTGAGCAGGAGGGTGGGGGAAACGAGGGAGAGGTAGGCAGGGGCGAGGTCACATGGAACTTTGTAAGCCAGGGAGTTAAGTGTTTATTCTAAGGGCAATAAGAAGTCTGTGGAGGCTGGAACTTAGGTGAGGAAAGGTATCCGGACCCTGCCTGGGGGAGCCTGGGTAGGGCTGGTGGGCATAGGGTAGGGCAGGCCAGAAAGGTCCCTGGTAGGTCAGGTCGGGGGGAGGGTTACAGGGGCCAAGCTGACCTGCAGGATGTGGTCAATGGCTCCATCAAGCTTGGTGGCCCTGCCAGTGCCCGGGGAGGCTGTGAGACCCAGCACCTGGGGCAGGGGCCGTGTTCTCTGGAGTTTATGCTGTAGGTACCGGCTCAGGATGACGTTGTAGACAGTGTCTTTGTGCGTGTGGTGACACTCATCCACCACGATCAGGGAGAACTCTGGGGGCACATGGGGAAGGTCGTGACCTATGTTTGCAAAGGCCTTCCTCCCGTAAGCTTTGTTTCATGTGCGCCCCACAACTCATCTGAGAATTCCTCCCTTCCTTTACAACTTGCAGCCAGGCCCCAGAGAACAGTCAGGCAGAGATGACTTACTTCCATTTTACAGATTAGTACACTGAAGCTCAGCTGGGAGAAGGATGTTGCCCAAGATCCTGCACTGTAGCCAGGTCTTTTTCTACTAGGATGTATGCTAGAATTTGGTGAATGAGGAACACCTTACTCCCACAAAATCTCCTAACATCTTTACTAGAAGAGGGGCTCTAGGGTGCACAGAGCCCTCACCATTGAGCTCCACGTGCTCCTCCTCCTCCGAGCTGGTCAGTGCCATCTGCAGCAGCTCAGCCGTGCAGATGAGCAGGTCATTCCTCCGGGCCAGGTAGCCAAAGCCAGGTCGTGGCCCCATGTCTCCACTCAGGGTTGCAATGGTCCAGCACCCATCCAGCATGCGGCTGAACTCCTCACAATGCTGGGTCACCAAGTGTACCTGGGGGTGGAGATGCTATGAGAAGAGGAAGGTGGATCAGGTGAAAGGGGATAGGGAGGAGGCAAGGACTGGGATAGGAGAAAAGGTGGGCTTAGTGACGGCCGCAGCAGCTCTGGAGTTCTGGAGGTACCCCAGGAGTTGAGAGCCCACTGAGGGGAGGGCAGGCCACTCACCCTGTTGACCAATACAACCACCTTGGCTCTGTCCACAGTCTGGAGATGCCTCTTGGCCACATAAGCAGCTGCCCGGGTCTTCCCAGCGCCCGTGGGCAGCCATATGATGATATTCTTGCCCTCCAGGGCAGGCATGATCACCTCCCACTGGTAGGGTCGCAGCTCCATTCTGGGAATGGCAGGGGACTCAGACCCCTGGCCCTCCTGGCCCCTCCCCAGGCCTGACCCCCTCAAAGCTGCCCTCCACCCACTCCCAATTAGCCCAGTCCGGTGCAGAGAGCTCCATTTGCCCAAGACTCCACTCTGCTTGAGGGAGGTTGAACAGGGCACCAGAAAAACCTACCAGGAACCTGATCTGGCCAAGAGGGGAGGTGCAAGTGACACGGACTACACCTGACCCCTGCCCAGCCTCACCTTCACCACCTGCCAAGGGCAGCCTTGCTTATCTTAGCCCAGATGCTTGCCACTGGGCTCTGCTGAGATCTGGCTCTGCTGAGACGGGGCTCTGCTGAGATCCAGCCCTGCTGAAATCGAAAATGGAAACTGAAACGGAAACGGAGGGGAGGAGCCAACCCAGCCAGATCAAGCTTAGCCTTAGGAATCTCCCTTCCTTGCCCCCCAGAAAAAACTGCATGGGCCTCAGAGTGGGAACAGAAATGCAGCTGACAGGAAAGCATCCTTTCATAACTTCTGGGTCCTGCCAGCCACCCCGCCCCCAAGAGCAGTCTCCACCACTCCACCCCACCCCCATTCCTTTTGGAGTCAGCTGTAACCATGTCACCCAGATCAAGGCAGCCAGGTGATTTGGATCCCTGCCACCCTGGCACCTGGATGAGAAATAGCCAGGAGTGGGGAGAAGTGGGGGTTGCAGCCAGGCAAGTCCTGTCACCCCAGGAGCACGGGACTAGGCATGAGGCTTGCTGGGGAGGTGTCCCCAGCATAACCTGAGCTTAATAGGTGCCCACTTGTGGGAGGTCCTGGTGGGAACAGGGTCAGCCTGCTGAGGCCTGGGATTCTACTGAAGAAACGATCACACAGACCAAAAAAAAAAAAAAAAAAGGCTTTATTGATCCCTCCAAGGGATTAATGCCAGGATACGAATGGTCCCCATGTCCCCAACCCCTGGGAGACAGAACAGTGCAGGGTGAGGCATGGCCCCTACAGTCCAGGTTGAACTTCCAACCCCTGGAGCCCCCTCACTCAAGCTACAATTTGTAGTCCTGCCCTTGAGGAAACAGTGACCTGGGCCAGGCCGACTCCACAGCTCTATGAAGACCAGGGCCGGGAGCCACCAGGGCTGGGCAGGGTTTATCCTCTGGCCACCAGCTACTGTAGAAGGGCTGAGCCCAAGACCCAGGAGGCCCCTCCCAAGGTCGGACACAATGAAGGGTGAGACAGAGCTGCAGGCTTGGGGGTGCCCGAGGGCCCAGAAAGGGCTGCAGGATTAGGGGATGAAGGGCCACTGGTTAGAGTGTCTCAAGCTGAGAGGAACCTGGGCACCAGAAGTCCCCATAGGGATCAGATCAGAACCCAAGGTGGAGACATTCAAGGTTGAGGCAGCAATCCAAGGTCGGGGACTACTTGTCAATGAGTCCCCCCTCCTTAAGCTTGAAGTAGAAGAACTTCTCCAGGGCACTGGCACAGCGGCAGTACTCGCTGTCTGGGGGGTTGTACTCGCGGCAGTTGGCAATGACCCGCTGTAGGTCAGCCACAAAGAGCTTCCGGGTCACATAGTAACGGCTGCGCAGGCGTTCCGTCATGGTCTTCAGGTCTGGGGCAGCAGGACAGAAGGGCACGACTTTAGGAGGCTGAGGAGAGTGGGTCAAAGGGGCTGTGTGGCCCACTGAAGGCAGGAGCAGGAATAGATTTGGGGGCGGAAGTGGAAGGAAGGGGTTGGGATGCAGCATCCTCACCGATGGGGAAGCGAATGACCTCATAGTAGTCAGGGGCCTCCGACTTCTTCACGGGCTCCATGAAGGGCCAGGCACTGGGGTGTGACTGGAGAGGAGAGCTGAGCTGGGGCCAAGCCCACCGTGCCCCACACCCAGCTTGTGACTGCCGCCCACCCGACAGGGCCATAACGCCATAACCATTAGTACAGGAACCCCCAGAAGGGAGCCTGGTCTCCGCACCTTGATCTGGGCCAGCAGGTTTTTGAGGGTTGTGTAGAGCTGGTCAGGGTCCTTCAGCTCCTTCCTGGGGCAACAGATGCCGAGTCTGAGGCTCCTGGTCCCTCTGCCTCCCCCAACACCCGCTCCCTCCATACAGTGCTCACCCTTTCTCCTTCCCCAGCGGTTTCCAGCCTGTCTCTCCTGCAAAGTGGGGAGTGGGGAGAACGTCCTTAAGCATGCCTGTCTACGCCCCACACAGCATGTGCCCTCCCCCACCAAGGCCCCTGCTCACGAATGCCAGGGACACTCTCCACAGGTATCTGCCTCACACCCTCCTTGAAGCAGCTGAGTCCGGGGTAGACCTTTCGGATCTGGGCCTGTTTGCGCTCAATCAGCTTCTTGATGATCTGAGGAAGGAAGGGTCTGAGGGCCCAACCCCAGTCCCAGCAACTCCCCTCCCAGGGCCACCGTCAGAGCCCATACCACTGAGTCCAGGTGCCTCCCCTCCTAACTTCCCTGGAGGCAGAGAGGGAACCAAGACCCTGACCCCCCCTCACACGTGCATGGACATGTGGTACACGTTCACACGTGTGCTCATCCCCACATTCACTCCACGAAAAGCCCCATGGCTGAGTGCACGCGCACACACACAACCTCCTTCTGTTTCTTGATGATGTGGGAGAGCTCCGTGTAGGGGATGCGGGGATTCAGCTCACACTCCATCAGGGTCGCCCCCTCGTAGTCCTTGATGTAGCCCAGGTAGCGGCTCTTGGGCACCTTGATGTCCTTGGAGAAGCCCTAGGGAGTGGGAGTCATGACCCAACCCATCAGCAAGACTTTTCCACCTTTAACGGCCCCTCCCCCAAGCTCCCCAGTTCCTGAACCCTCTCCAGAGGTCCCCAGTACAGCTTTCTGCACTTTGAAGGCTCCATCTGTCCCTGGAAAGATGCCAGGTCAGGTGCCCCTCTCAACTCACCCTCAAGAGCCTCCCAATTCTGCCGCCCGCCTCACTGCCCTACAGGACCCTGCTCGCTGGGATAGCAGCAGGAGGAAGACAGGCAGGCAGGATGTGCCCGCAGGTACTGGATGGAACAGGGGACACAAAGGGAGGGACTCCCAGTCCATCCACACCAGGGGGCTAGACAGAATGACCCTTGCCCCTGGTGGCAGGCAAGTGTGGGGTGGGGTTAGGCAAGGGTCACCTGCTTCTTGAAGTAGCCAATGGCATACTCGTCAGCATAGGTGAGGAAGTAGAGGATGTTGTGTTTGATGTGATATTCCTTCAGGTGGTTCATCAGGTGAGTCCCATAGCCCTGCAGGGGAGGAAACAGGGCTTACCAGGGGGTAGGGGGCAGGTCTCAGGAGGGCCCTGAGCCCAGACAGGAGGGGGAAGTTTGGAAAGGTGGGGATACCCAGGAGATCCAAGGCAAGTAGGAAGAATGGCGACCAGCAGAGACGGGAGCTTATGGGGAGAAAAGTGAGGGATACTACATTTCTAAGTGCTTGCTCTGGGCCAGGAATGGTGCATGGCACCTGACAGACCAATTCTCCTGTTATGTCATGAGGTAGGTATTACTGCCATTTTACAGAAAAAAAACTGAAGCTCAGCTACATGAGGAAATATATCTAAAGTCAGGCAGCCAGCTGTGAAAGGGCCAGGATCCAAGCCCAACCAGGAAGTGGCTGTCCACAGGCTACCGGTTCCTGGTCCCTGGGCCTCAGAAATGGCGGGGGTGGACGGGCGGGGAGGGGACCACCAAGGGCCCTACTGGTCACAGCATTTGAACACCATCTCCCACACACGTCAGGACCAAGGAGGCACCGTGCAGATTTGGGTTATGTAAAAAAGGAGAACCAGGGACCCTATGAGTGGGTCTGTTGTGCCAAAGCCAGGACTACCACCCAGCGTAGGGCTACTGTAAAAATTATTTACTCCCCAATGAATGTAAGTGCTGTGATAAAAGAAATTCAGGTCCATTTAAAAGCGTTACTAGTTCTTGGGATCCATTTGTCTGTCAACAGGCGTTCCTTTAATCCACAGTTATCAGAGTGTAAGTGCCACCTTGTGGGGGAGTGAGGAACTGTCTGGCCACGAAAAGTAGGGTCTGGGGCTGCTGCATCACCATTATCCTCTGCTCTGACCTGGTCCAAACTCAGAAGCAGGTGGTGGGATGGAGAAGAGGCTGGGGCAGGGGGCACGCACTCACCTTGACCTGTTCATTTGAGGTGACAGCACAGAAGACAATCTCTGTGAAGCCCTGGGTAGGAAACATGCGGAAGCAGATCCCACCAATGACCCGCCCATCCTTGATCAAGGCCAGAGTCTTGTGCTTCCTGAGGGGAGAGGGAACAGGTCATCGTCCCTATCTGTCCCCCAAATGTTCCCAAGGTCCCCATAGCCCTGGGGGCCTGAGCTGTACTTGGGGCTGGGAACTGAGGAGCAAGAATTCCCAAAGTTGGAAGAAGAGGCCTGAAGAGGGGTGGAGAGGCCAAGAAAGACGGGCGCCCGGGTGTGGTGCTGTGGGGTTAGGGCTCTTATGAGGACGCACGGGTCAAAGACGAGGCGGGCGATATACTCCTTGGGCATGCGTGGCAGCTGGTGGGAGAAGACATTCTGCAGCCCCACGAGCCAGAGCAACACCCGCCGGTTGGCCTTGGGCGTCAGCGAGTTGCCGATGACGTGGAACTCAATGATGCCGCGACGTTCCTCCAGGCGGGCTGTCTCGTCCCGGGCTGCGTTGGCTGACAGTAGGCTTGTCTGGGCACCAGAAGAGGGGCAGTGAGCTGAGGTCTCAGGCACATGAGGCCCTCTCCCCCGACTGGCCAGCTAGCTGGGCTGCCTACCTCGGGCCCCAGCATGGCAGCAGGGTCGGTGATGGTGAGCATGACCTCGTTGACCAGCTCCATGGGGATGTCGCCTATTACACGGAGCCTCTTGGCATCCTCTAGGGTCAGGTTCTCTGGGAGTTTCCTCTTCTCACCTGCTGAGGAGATTGGCAAGGTCTCCCAAGGACAGCAAAGGAGGTTGGGGAGGGGTGAATGGGGGCCAGGGGTCAAGTACCCACCTGGCATGGGCTCAGCACCTCCGGAATCCAGACTCAAGGAGCTGTTGCTACCTCCACCCATGGTGGGGCTGAAGATGGGGGCACTGGGAACAACTGCTGCGCTGACTGTAGCTGAGAGAGAGACAGAAGAATTGGGGGGCGGGGCAAAGGTGTTGGTGGATCCCGAAAAGGGATCTGGACCCTCCAACTCCCAGGTGAGCTCTCCTGCATTTCCCCACTGCTGCCATTCACAGCCCCTCTTCCACAGCGTGGGGCTGAGCTCCGCCAGGAAACGCAAGCAGAGATCCTGCAAAACCTGCTGTGGCACATACCCGGCCGGGGCACCAGCTGGGTCCCCTCTGAGGGCGGCATGGTGAAGCCTGACTCCCAGATCGGAGAGTTTGCCCCGTAGATCTCCTCCTCCAGCATGGACAGGAATCTGTGGGGGAGGGTACAGTCTGTCCCACGCTCTGTCCAACCAAGGGAGCTGCCTGGGCCAGACACCAGGGGGACTGAAGGTGGATCAGAGAGACAGACGCTGTTCTCAGGGAACTGGGAGACTAAGAACAGAGACAACCTCTGCCTTCAGACTATGGGGAGGCACAGTCCTTCTTCTGGGAGACCCTAGTCGAAGGCAGAAGGGAAGTACGAAATCCAAGACAGAGACCAGAAGCCCAGTTTTCCATAGTGTACACAATAGGGAGACAGGGGGCTGACCTGATACCATGCTGTACTGTGAGGCCAGACAGGGCACTAAGTCACGCTGGGCCTCCGTATCAAAATGGGGCCGAGAATCCACCCCTACCTGCCACCTTATTCCCACCTGGTGGCAGAAGGGGCACTGGAAGGCCTGGATTAATTAGTAAAAGCTTCTTGAACTGGACAGCTATGAGCAGGTCTAAAATGAGAGGAAGGTGAGGCAGAACAGAGAAAAATCTTACAGAAAAAACTAGGAGTGGAAATTGGTTTCACCTCAAGTGTAAACTCTGGTCTTTTGAAGTGCTGCGATAGAAAGGACTCTAAGGCTGTGTCCAGGCCCCACGGAAACAATTAGTAATGTCTACCAGGGGTGTGGAGGGGGTAGTGTTAGCACTCAGGCCATGCACTGGCCATCCCCAGCCTAGTACACACAATGGCAAATGCTAGCAAGTTGCGTCTGGGCCATGGGCAAGTCTGCCAGGTAGATGCCCAGATCCCAGAAGACTCATGGAGGGAGAGGAGGGACCAATCCAGGAAGCCTTCCTGGAAAAAAAGGGGACAACAGGGAGGATGTGAATTTGGGGCAAAATCACAATAGGCCAGAAAAAGCCTTACTTGGGGAAGTGGGTGAGGATGAGGGTCCTCTTCTCGGGCACCAGCTTGTCCTTCTCTACCCGGAACTTCTCTAGCAGCTGCCGCCGGGTAACAGTGAAGATGGAGCGGAGAAGGCTTCGCCCAAAGACGTGAGTGGTCTCGTAGCGCGGGAGGCTATCGCAGCTCTGGGGCACATGGCAATAACAGAGCCATCTGCGGGGAGTGCAGAGGTGGTAAGTGAGAGTGGAAACCACTGAGCCCAGGCTGGGCCTACAAGCTTCCCCCCATGCTGTCTCTGGCTGGGCCTACCTGGTGTAATTGACCTTATAAGTAGCTACATCCTCAGCCTGAGACCTCTGCCGAAATTGGGCAGGCGTTTCAAGCTTCCAGTAGTTAAGGCAGAGCAGGAACATCTTTGAGAGCTCGAACATTGTCTGCCGCTCCCGAGGAGCCAGGTGACTGAACTTGTACTGCACAAAGTTTAGCACACCCTGAGAAGGGGTGGGCGGGGGACAAAACCAGGAAGGAGGTATGAGCAGCCAGCAGGAGCTTCTTATCCAAAAATAGAGGCTTCCTGAGGGCAGGGGCAAGGCTCTCCTTTTATGCTGAGGCTCTATGTGAAGGGAAACTGTGCCCCCTCCCACGCACACCCTCAGGTTGGCACAAAACACCCTCCCCTCTTGGAACCTCTCCCCTGTTCTCAGCTTGAGGAGGATGAACACAGGCTCCCCACTCCTCCAAGATGCCCCTAATTCTCTTGCCCCCTTCTTCATCCCACCTGCTCAATATTAGGCTTCTCAAATGGGGGGCTGCCCAGAGACCCCTCCACCACGGGCCGGGTCATCTGCAGGATGCATTTCCGCAGGAGCTGGAGGAGGAGGGTAGAGGTCAGCAGAGCTGAGCTGCAGACTCCCCAGCCTCAACTCCTTTCCTCACTCACTCTCATTCGCGGGACACTCACCTTAAAGAGGTAGAAATAGACCTGCTTAGTGTCTGTATCCTCCTCCTTGTGAACAGACATGAACAGATTCTCCACGTCCACCACCATCCCCAGCAGCCGGTTAATCTCATCCTCTGACACATTCTCCAGGTGAGACACGTGGTCAGCTACAAGAACAGGGGGTAGAATTGGGAAGAACAGACAGAAGAGATCAACAGGGCTTTCTGCCCCTCTTCATCACCAGCTAAAATACACGCCCAGTTCCTCCAACCACTATGACCAGCAACAAGACTGACTGCTCCTGTGTCAGCCCTTGGGTGACCCCTTGTCTATTCTGAATTGGCAGATTTCCTGTATCCTCCCTGGGGAGATACGTTCCAAACCCAACTCCTCCTTAGAAGGTATCTTTGGTTTTTAAGAGATGAAGCTCTGCGGCATTGAAGTCATCCTGTCCAAACAGGACCCAGCACCTGCCTCTCTCCCACCACCTGCTCCAAGGGCACTACCTGCCTTACCCAAGGGGTGCTCACAGCTGCGACACAGCTCACTCAGGTTGGCAGCTGGCTGCTGCAGGTCCATGCGGGGTGCAGTGGGGGGGTTGGGGTTTTTCCAGCCATTACACTTGCAGGTTTCATTGGCCTGAAGGTAGAAGGATCAGTCAATAACCCTGTACCCCAGGGACGTGGAGCCGCTCCCCAGCCAGAGCTGTGCTCCCATTGCCACCCGAGCCCTAGGATATCCCAAGCCCCGCCCCTTCTCACCCCAGGCCCCGCCCCCACCTTGCAAGCCGAGAAGACCCCTAGTTTCTCAAGCTTCTTGGCACGCGGCAGCCCCCGGACTTGCGCCTTCCTCTGGCTGGCGCGCTGCTGCTGGCTCAGGCCAGGTCGAGCTGGATCCCCCCCGCTCCCGGTCGCCCCACTTCCTACCCCGGGCCCCCCCGTCCCGGTGCTCCCGGCTGGGACTGCAGCTGGGGCGGGGGCTAGTGCCGGAGTGGGAGCCGGAGTCGGCGCCGAAGCCGGGCTGGGGGTAGGAGTCGGAGTTGGGGCAGGGGCTGGGGACTGAAGGGGACGGGGCTGCGCGGCCGGGGCCGGGGTGGAGGCCTGGGAAGGTTCCGCCATGGCCTCCCCCGCAGCGGAGCGCGGCGCAGCGCTCCCAGCCCTAGGGCCGCATGGGCAACCGGCGCTCAGTGCGCAGGCGTCCCTGCTCCGGAGCATGATGGGAGTTGTAGTCTCCCACCGCTGCTCCCTTTGCTTCCAGCTTCCAGACTTTTCTATCCTGGCTCTTGGTCCCAGAGAGCCAAGAGAAGCCCGAGCCAGCATCCCAGATTGACCCCTCTTCATTTCCAATCTCTCTTGAAGGCTTCCAGGATAGTCAAGATTGCTGTCCTCTTGGGGATAAGGAGAAGCATCCCAGAAAACAAGCTTCAGGTTGGGGGACTCCCCTCCCCAGCCCCAAGGGTGGAAGTACAGGCCTAGCGCCCGGGGTCGAGTTGGCTTTCTGGCACATCTCCCTCCCACCTCCACCCTGTCCCTGCCCCACGTGTCTCCAGAGTCAGAGTTGCAGCTACGGAGGAGATTAAGCATCAACAGTTCTATTTCTTGACCAATGAAGTGGTTACACAGGTGTGTTCCTCTGTGGAATAACTCAGCTGTGCCCTTCTGTGCACTTTTCTGTATGCATATTATACTTCTACAAAAAGGGTCTAGTATAAAAGCACCGAGCACCAGAGGTATGGCTGTGGTCACGAGGGCTACCAAGGAGGGTTTGAGGTAGAGGCAGAGAAGGGCAGGAAAACGTCTCCTCGCCAATACCATGCGCACCTTGAGGGTTGGACCGGCATCTTCATCTTTGTGATCCCGGAACCCAGCCAAGCCTGCCGCACAGTAAGCCTAGGATGGATGAATGAAGGATAGGAAGACTGTGTCCACCTCCCAGTCCCCAATGTGTCACAGGTTTGTGCCTGGTCAGAGAAAGGCAGGGCATTCCGAGAATGGGTGATCCAGTGGTCACACTGCAGTGGCTCTGTCCAGGGGACAATCTTCTTGCCCCTAGGCCTGATTCTTGGAAGGACAAAAGCCCTGCCACCTCAATGTTATCCCACTCTGCACTTGTCCAGGGTGGGGGCCACGCAGCCCAGCCTCCTTTAGCATATCCAGTTGGGCTCTGCCCAAGGTGGGGAGGGTCCCAAGAAAAGGCAGGATCCAGGATAAAAACAGCAGGGGGTGCTCCAGGACGGCTGACAACCTGACCCAGGTAGGACATGCATAGCTGCCCCAAACTCTGCCGAAGTGAAGGGAGCCCCGCTGAACAGAGCAGAGCCGCGGAGAGTGGGAATGGAGCCAAGCCAGCTTGGAGCCGTGAGTAGCGCGGGAGGTCCCTTTCCCGTGTCCTGGGTAGAGCGCTACACTCGGAGCCTCGCGCTCTTGAACAGCAGTTGCTCACTCAGATGCGGCGGGTTGGTAGTGGTCTCCCCAACGGGAGGCGGGTGGCGTCCAGGTCCCCCAGCGCAGCCCTCGCGCAACAGAACCGAGTGGCCATACTGCCGGTGCAGCTGCTCAGGGAAGATGTGGCAGCTGCGTGGGACGATGTCCAGGTGGAGAATGGTTTCCAGATGAAGATGGATGCCCACGGTTTCACCCCAGAGGAGCTGGCAGTGCGAGTGGACGGGCAGTGCCTGATGGTGACGGGCCAGCGGCAAACGGAGGGCTACAATCCAGATGGGGGCTGCTACCGCATAGCAGAGAAGATGCACCAGCAAATGCAACTACCATCGTACCTGGATCCCACAGCCATGACCTGCTGTCTGACCCCGTCAGGCCAGCTGTGTGTCCGAGGCCAGTGCCCGGCGCTGCCTGCCCCTGAAGCTCCAAGTCCATCTCGAGACTCAGGAGCCGTGGCTCTAAGAAGGGTTCCAACCTAGCCTGACCCAGTAAACCACCACCCTCGTGAGCAGCAGCCTTGGAGTCCATGGTCTTTTATCAGGGTTGGGGTCAGAGGTGGAAGTATAACCAAGGTAGAGGGAGGCAAGAAAGGCACCTCAAAGTGGTGGTCCAAGAATTAGGCCTTTGGGCCCTGGCAGAAGCTGGGGGTGGGGTGGGAGGAGTGTTTTCCCACTCAGCTCAGGTCAGTGCTTGGACCAGTATCCTCAGCCCTTGGCAGCTGAGAGCAGCAACGCCAGTAGGGAGCAGCAGAGGGCCAGGAGGGCCCAAGAGTCACCTGGTTCCAGAACCAGCAGAGGGCACCCTAGGGAGCAGGAACCAGAGGGCTTAGACCTTGTGAGGCTGCCGTCTTGCTCCGCCTTGTCATCAGTCTCAAGTCCCAGCGGCCATAGGTGTTTCTTCCTCTTCAGGGAAGAGGGTAAGAAGACCCAGTCCCTCACAGGCCCGGTACAGACTAACCAAAAAGCGTTTTTCTGGTGTTCCATCAGAGACCAACTATTTTCAAATCCAGACTGCAAATCACCCCAATATAATTGGGATGGGGTAGGAGAGAGGCAAATGTAGGACCTCAACTTCAAACTTGGTGAGATTCAGTTCCAAGTCAGTCTTACCCCAACCCCATGCCATCAGCACTCTTGGTTACCATGAGACCAGCATCCCCTTACTTAGGGTGTGTGATGTGTGGGACTTTTGTTTAACAAAATTCAGTGATTCACTGTAAATTAACAAGTATGTTCTGATAAACTCTGCCAGAGAAAGACAAGACAAGCGGAGGTCGATCGATCGGCTGACTATATTGACAAGATAATTGATTGGTTACATGTTGAAGAAAACATACAATACAAAATACAGAAAAAGTTGGTTCCATCCCCTCCCACTACCCCCCTTACCCACCCACCCCCAAATACTCATCATCATGATTTGGTCAGAACAGGGCTCAGAGCCAGAGGTCAGTCAGGGTGACCAAGGACGAGGGGGGTGGGGTGGGCTGTGGGCAATGGGTTCGTGGCTGTCACAATAATGCTGTGGTAATGCTGTGGTTTCTCTCCCAGCTGTGAATCAGGGGGTGGGGGTGGGGTGGGATGGGGGGCTGCGGCCTGATGCCAGCCAGCTGAAGGTAAGAGCTGCCTCTCTCTTCTCTAGCCCCAGGGCCTGCCCCACCACCCAGAACCAAGCCCACTCCGAACGGTAAGGATATAGATGCTCTTGCTGAGTCTGCTAATCAGCAAGAGGAAAAGAGGGTAACTGCTCCAACTCCTGCCTCCCCATATACAAGGGTGGGAGGGGCAGCGGCCTGCGGCTACTACCAGCAAAGGGGGCGTGGGAGAGCAGTAGAAAGGGCAGGAAGTGGGAAGAGCAGATCATATATATTAAAAAAGTGACTTAAGACTTAAAATTGAATTAGTATTTGTACAGAAAGGTGCAGGTGGAATAACTCACTCCGGCCTATGATCAAAATTATATGGAGAAATCATGGTGGACCCCTCCCCCTGCCCCCGCAGTGGTGGCCCGAGGCGTTAAGTGCGATTGGTTAGAGTGGATTCCAGTCGGGTCATTCAGGCGGAGGAGGTGGGGGCAGTGGGCGGGCAAGGGGGGCTCAGTTGCTGCAGCACTGGCTCCGGCTGGCTGGGTTGTTCTCCTGGAGATCCACACCTCGGTTCCTGCCGGGAGCACCAGCTGCGTTCTGGGGTTCATTCTTGGGGAGCTTCTTAGCTGTGTGGGAGAGGGGGAGAAAATGTTTGTGGGGATACCCCAATACTGTTTCCCAAGCCCACTTGAGTAGAATCTGGCCTTTACCACCCAATCAGTAGTAATGAACATACTGAGGGCTTCACTTCCATGTGTCAGGTGCATTCTGGGTGTTTCAGGAAACTGAGGCAAAGAGAGGTGAAATGACTTGCCCAAGCCCAGAGTTAATAAGTGGTAGAGCTAGGACTCAAACCCAGGCAGGACGACTCCAGAACCAAATGGCCTAAAAAAAAAAAAGGCCTAAGATGTGAGTAGGCTGGTGATACAGAGTTTTAGGTGGCTGGCAAGCTAGAAGGTCAGGAAATGAAATGTTGAGACTTCTGGGGTGAACTATCTACATCTGGGAGTCAGATGAAGAAGAAAATGATTTTATCAGAATATTAAAATGGTGAAAGATCTGTTGGTGAAGGGACCTACTACTGAACAGCAGGCAAGTGCTATGCCCTGATGTGGGGAGGGGAGGGGAGAAGGCAGCTTACCTATTGCCATGAAAATTTCATTCACGTTCATTGCGGTCTTTGCTGATGTCTCCATGAACAGCAAACTGTTGTCGTCTGCATAGGCTTGTGCTTCCTGATTTGGACAGAGGTGAGAAAGTGGGTGGGAGGGAAGTGTTGACAGTTGGCAGGGGCTGGGGCCCAGGATAGAAAATTCTTCCCTGATCACAGCACTTTATACACAAGAGAGACACTGTGCAGAGGTTTTCCAGGCCTCTAGCTCTCCTGCTCTGGGTTCCCCCGAGACATCTGTCCCATACCCCCTACTTAGGTACAGCACCTCTCAGCTCACATACATTGGCAGATGCTTTACTCAGCGTTCCCCTATGTCCATTCTGTCTTCTTGCTCTTCAAAATCGCTAGACTAGGAAATACTTCTAGAAAGTTATCCTACAAATATAGTTGCACATTTGAACAAAAGCACAGAAGTATGTATGTGCATGTTGACTGCTGCATTGTTTCCAGTCTTTTGCTATTACAAGCAACGGAGAAGTTCATCAGTTAGGGACTGGTAAAAACACACACACACACACACGCACGTATGTAGAACATACTCCCACCTATGTGAAGAAAAGGATTCATATACATGTGCCTATTTCTGGAAAGATGAGAAACTGAGGAACTGGGGGGAAGGGAGATTGAGTTTCTAGGGTTAGAGACTTAAATTTCATTCTATATACCTTCTTGTACTGTTTACATTTTACTATATGCTTGTATTACATGAAAAAGTGTCTTTCAATAAGTTTCATTAATAAGTCACTTTACAGAAAAAATCAGCAGAAGCTTCAGCTCTCCATATACACACACAACCTACCCACCAAGAAAAGGCCGAAGACAATTCCTTTTGGCCCTTGCTCGAGTCATGAGAGGATGGCAGATAAAAGTGCCACTGCTGCCTCCCCAAGTGGCCCTTCCTGAAACCCCTGAGGAACCTGGGGGAAGCCGAGTAGAGCTGGCTCCCTCCTCCCCCAAATCCTGTCCATCGCCCCCACCTGGAATTCCACGGCTCTCTTGCTGGCCAGGTCCGCCTTGTTACCCGCGAGCGCGATGACAATGTTAGGGCTGGCCTGCCTCTGTAACTCCTTCACCCAGTTCTTGGCCCGTGCAAACGTATCCTGGGGAGACAGGGCCGAATGTCAAAGGGACAGAGGAGGCATGCTGCCCCCGGCCACTCCCTAGAAAAGCTCGAGCTGGCAGAGCCAAGGTGTCTAAGATGTCACCACCCTGAAGATTCTGGTGAGACACCCCCAAACAACAGAGGAAATCTGCCCACATCCCATCCGGGAGCAAAGGTCAAGAAGGAAGGGAAAATCTTTACTGTGTTGGTGATGTCATAGACCACGATGGCAGCCTGGGCCCCCCGATAGTACATGGGGGCCAGGCTGTGATACCGCTCCTGTCCAGCTGTGTCCCAGATCTCAAACTTGACTGTTGTGTCGTCCAAGCAGACAGTCTGTGTGAGGAAGGCCGCTGTAAGAGGGAAGGTGGCGTTACCAGGCAAGAAGGAGCTCGTGACGCCAGACCCGTTTAGCTGCGCTGTGGCAGCTGGGCTCTGGCACTCAGAAACCTTCTGTTGAGATGGGCACAGAAAGCCCCCCGACACGGCGGTTAAAGCAGGCCTGAGCAGGGCTGGTGGAATCTGTATTTCTGCCTACGTGTCGAGGGGGCTGTGGAATGCACAGACTTGACAGACACACGCTCAGCAAGGGCAGGAGGAGAAGGGAAGCCTGCTTACACCTGAGCCATTTCAGGAGCACTCTGAAGAGGAATGCGGCAAGGGGCAGGAGACAGAGAGCCCAGGGGAAACCTGATTCTTAGCTCAGATGGATGGGCCCACCCTCTTCCTCCTCCTCCCTTCCCTCAGAGAGCAGTCCAATTGGAAACCTCCCTAGTTCCTCAGTGTGCTCCGGCCCAGGGGTGTCGCTGGCCTTCTGTTTCCTGAGGACACTCTCCTACACTTAGCTATGCTGGAGACGCCTGAAAGTACAGGCTGTTCTCTACTGCCAGGCGGAGGCTGGGTGGCTGGCTTCACAACCGCCCCTGCCACCTCCAGGGATGCGGGCTAGCCGCCACCCCCAGCTTTGACCTCAACCCATTGCTGATTGGCCACTCTGTGGCTTGACCTTCAGGGAACACAGTGACCCTATTTTTGGCCTGAGGAGGCAGGGGAACATGTGGCACTTGTGCATACACTTCAAAGGAGGAGTCCAAGAGCTGGGACAGGCAGGTGGGAGTCCCCTTTGCCCCAGGACCCAGCAAAGGATCCCAGAGAGCTCTGTTTTTGAAAAGTCCGCTCTCCTGTCTGCCTTTCCCCCCACCTCCCCGAGGGGATGGGGTACCGCCTCACTTCCCCCTCTCCAGCTCCTGACTCGAGTGCTGAGGAGGCAGCAGAAGACTGCTGACACGGCCCATTTTGTTTTCAGCTGCCTGGAAACCTCCTGCCAAGCAAGAGGGTAGAGAAAAGGATGACTCCAACCCAAGGTCAGCCCTGGCCCCTCAAGGTTTGTACTGGCTACTGAGGCAAGAGGCTGAGTTTAGACCCTTACATCCTAAACGCTGACCACTGGGAAACCAATGACAGGCTCCGAGCCCAAGAAAAGGCAAAGTTCAGCTTCAGAAATACCAACCCACTCACCAGGCCATTTCCCCATTTTGGAAAGTGGAAGAGGTCAGGGCAGATGCATTGCCTGGCACAGTAAGAAGGACCCACAGAGATCTAGACCCAGAGGCTGGGTCAGTGGAAGGGTTTTTGCCAAGGTGACACAAATAATAAAGTGCCAGAACCAGGGGAGGAAGCCACTTTGACTCCTAGCTAATTCTTGGGACTCTGGCATGGAGACCAGCTGTTGGATTTGATTCCACAGCCCCGATGAGGAGAGGTGCTGCCACCCCAGGTATGTTTAGTTTCTCTGGGCAGGTAGCTCCCTTCTCAATGCATTTCTTTGGCCTCCGAGGCCACCCCCACCCCCCCATACCACTCACCTCCAATTGTGCTCTCCTGGTACTCGTGGAATTGTCCTTTGACAAAGCGGAGGACGAGGCTGGATTTGCCCACCGCGGACTCCCCCAGCAGGACCAGCTTAAATTGACAGATCTTGTTCCCAGCAGCTGGTCCGTTGGGTCGCGCTGCACCTCCCCGACCCGCCATGGCCCGTCCCCGCTGCAGTGGTACCAGTGAGCGTGGGGGCGGGGGCCGGTGCTATGCAAAGAGGCACTTAGTGGGGAGGGGGGCCTCCAACTGCAGGGGAGAAATCAGAAGCACTGGGTTAGCTGAGAGACTTGCGCAATGAGCCATTCTCAAATCACACGTTTCTCCCTCTGCTCTCCCTGAAGACCTGGCTGACTGCCTCCCATCACCCCAACTCCCTGCCCTCCACCCCCGGGGGGTTAGGCAAAGAGCCCCGACTAGACTGTACCACAAATACATTTGCTCTACAATCACCTGTGCGGTAAAGAGAGAAGTGGTCTCCCCACTTTAGGCTCATGCTTCTGAGCAAACACACTGACTTCCCAATCCCAAATTACGTGCATTCACGGATGTGCGCAAGGGAGAGGAATGGGCGTATGCCAGTCTGGTGACAGTGGAATCAACAGGATTCTTGGGGTACCAAAAAATCACCCAGGAAGACACTAGGATCTAGGTCAACAAACAATGAACTCGCAGTCTGGTAGCTAAGAGCACAGCCTGCCTCTGCAAAGCCAGAGCGGGCGGTGAGGCCGATCAGGGCACAGGGAGTCCTGGGAGAAAGCTCCTCAGACAGGGTGCTTGTCTGGGACACTCAGGGACCAGGGCCTGGCCAGTGCAAGTTATCAAAATAGCCATTTTGTCTGCCATCTCCAGAAGGACTGACTTTTTCAAGCTGAGGCTGCGCTGTGCACTGGAATCAAAGCCTCATCCCAAGCCTCCTCCCTGCAGCTCTCTCATTTTTATGGGCTAGAAGTCTCACACACATTAAAAAACAAAACACACACAAAACCAAACACACACTAATGCCAGAGCTCTGCTGGCAGTCAGAAACGGCTGCCAAATTTCCCTTTTAAATAGAGATCTCAGTTCCATTCTCGACTGGCAGAGGCAGAGGGTGATGCAGAAGAACAAGGGGGAGGCATGGGAGGGCGGAGACAAACACGGGACACCCAGACCTGCACCCCCAGCAGCTGGTGTTCCTGCACAAACGTCTTAAGTCACTCGGCTACTGATAGCTTAGGAGGTGCAAAGGTGTTTTTTTTTTGTTAAGTTTTGGAACTGCAAAGAAGGATGAGGAGCTTAACCTCCAGAAGCCTCTAGAAGAATTACACTAAAAGGTATCAGAACATATACAGAATGTTTTACAAACGAGTACTGTGAGTAGGGCTCAGGTCCTGAATGCTCTGTACAGAGTTTGAACTCAAGTTGGAAAGAAAAGATTTTGATTAGACTGCCCTTTGCATTCATAGAATCTATGCAGGAGGGGGCTTTGGAGCAGGATCCCAAGGACAGCCCTGACCTGCCCCTTGAGCAAGGGGAGTGTATTCCCTTATAGTCACAGGACCAGGGTATACATGAAGAGGGGGATGGTGTTTGTGGGAAGCAGTTGTCTACGCTCGTGCAAGAAGCTGACAGCAAAGGGCGTGCTTTGTGCAACCGCAAATAGTTTTTCACGTCCAAGTTCTCCCAGCAACGCGTTCAAAAAGTGAGCTTCAGGAAGAATGATTCACTAACCAGGAACAAGAGTTTCCTTTCTGGACAGCACCAAAGGAAAAGAGGTTTGAAATGGGGCCACCTCTTCCCCAAGAGGACAAGGAAGGAAGTTGTTTTTTTTTTTTTTTTTGGTTTTTTTTTGGGAGGGGTCTCAATTAATGACAAGAAACTCCAGTTTTGAAATATTTTATAGTTTAAGACGCTCTTTCTCTTTTCAACCCCTCCCTCTGCCCCCTCAATGATTTTGCAAAACTCTATGACTCTTGAGACAAGGTCTATGCTTCTGGCTTGAGATGCCTTCCTCACAATACCTACGTACATACTGGGAATTCAAAGAATGCTTATCAAATGAAATAATTTTCATGGACAGCTAACATTTACCGAGCAATGACACAACCATTATCTCCTTTAAGCTTTAAAACAAAGGCTATTTCAGATGACTAGCCTGATGCTCAGGTATTAAATGCCCTGCTCAAAGCCACCCAGCATAGAGGTGACAGCCTGGTCCAGTGAACTCAGGTTGCCTGTACGCTCATGTGTCCTCCTGCCATTCTCCCTGCTGTGGAAGAAAGATGGAGGAAACACCCACCCCGTGCTAGGTTCGGGGTTGCTAAGTGAATGGCACAAAGCTGTGGCAACAGCTTTGCTGGCTCTGGCGGCTAGTCACAGTGATCTTGCAGTCCCTGGGTACTTCCAACAGTGGGAGGAGCCTCCCAGGGCCAGGCAGGGCGACAGCAAGAAGGAAACCACAATGGAATTATAAGTTGGTTCTTACCACAAATCCACGTGACACAGAATCTTAGCTAGGCAACACAGTGTGGCTTGGGCAGTGGAGAAAGAGGTACGAACAAGTGGGGAGAGGGAAACAGGGGGTGAAGTCCCCAATTCCAAAACCAAAGCAGCTGGGGCTGTGGGCTACCAGCACGAGTCAGCAGCACCGACAAGTCAAGAAAAGTAGAGATGACCTCTAAGTCTTGTCCCTGTCAAACCAGCGGGTTTCTAAAACTGACCAGACGGAATCCAATTTTTGAGCAAGTCGGAAGGAGAGACAAATAGCTCATATGCAGTGGTTCTCAACTCCATCTGCACATCAAAATCACCTGTGCAGCCAGTCCCTGGAGGTTCTGAAGGTTTGGAGGAGTGCCCAGTATCTGCATTTTTACATTTTTTTAAAGCGCTGTCAGTGCTCCGCCTGGCACAAACTGGCTGGTAACATGTTCCACCTGGATGCAGGTCCTGCCTTCTAGACACCTGAGCAGGCACACCTGGCACTTTTTATGGCCTGTTGCCTCGTGCTTTTCCTGGTCCCTCTTGGTGATCACATGAACAGAGGTGGCGAACCTTCCCAGACAATAAAGCACAGAAGAAGCTGATTTTGCCATGAAGGGCACACCCAGACAGCAGGGGTGGGGGGTGGGGTCTAAGACAGGCGGGGCCCACACCCAGAGCCCCAGGAAGCTTTACAGCTGTCCCCTCCTGGGCAGGTGGTAAAGGTGAATTCACACAGGGAGCTGGCCTGCCACCTAGGGGAAGGAATCTCACTGTGGGGATCTTTCTTTCCAACCAGCAACAAGAATCATCCGTGGGTACAGTCAGGCGGTAGAATTATAACCAAAAATGGCATAGTAAAAGTCTTCCTTCAGACAAAAATCAAATTCTCTTTTAAGAGCCAAAGTTGTAGTCAACATTTCTTATAAGATACAGAATAGGCCAAATATTTTTTTTTTTAACTAGTCTCTTCAGCACCAAGAAAAACACACAAGTATTGATAGAACGAATTTCCTCCTGGGTATTTTCATGAAGCTGCTGAAATGAGTAGAGCTTCAGACCCACGACAAAAGACTCTCTTTGGCATGACCTGCTCCCCCAACCCTCCAAATCAGAACCCTGGTTTGTTCAGAGGCTATGGAGAAGGATAGCCTCTGAACCATTCGTAACCTCACATCTTCAAGACTATACTTTCAGGGATCATTTCTATAGTTTGTAACCTCACATCTTCACAGGAACCAAGGGCGAATGCAAGGACTGGGCCATACCCTATGCCTTTTCCCACAGTGCACGAAGGGCAGAAGGGATCCCAGCTCCCGACACTCTGGCCTGGTGAAGGGCATAATGGGCCTATTCCAGACAGTTCCGGGGGAAGATAAAGAAAAAGAGGGCACTGCACTTCCTCGCTCTGGACACTACAGGTCAGTAGGTCTCAAACGTCTTCCTCAGAATCACCCAGGGTGTTTAGAAAACCCTGACCCACTGGATTAGAATCTCCAGCGGTGGAGTCCAGAAATCCATTTTAAAAAAATAAGTTCCCCAAGTGAAGAGCCACAGGTGATACAGGGAGGAGAGAGGAATGCAAGACAGAAAGGCACCCCCCAGATCAGCGCTGTGGACAACACAAGTGGATCAGATTAGGGGTGGGGACTGATTCCTGGCCTCACTCAACAACTGAAGCCTTCTCCAAGACACCAGATGCTGCTGGAATGTGACCCCTCCTCTCCAGCCTCCATTCAACATTCTCACTTTTCTCTTCTCTATTCCATGAAGTCACCCACTTCATACTTTGTGTCTTTCCTGGTAAAAGGGTGAGCAATTCCAAAGCTGATGGGTGTCTCTCATGCTTCCTGTTTGCTTCAGCAACTTCCTCTAGCTGATAGTCCCAGCACAGCCTTGATAGTGAGCTGATTAGGGAAACCAATCAGGCTCTGTTGACCAGAGCCGCTCAAGGCTCACTCAAGGTTAGCCTGGAGGGGGGGTGCAGAGGTGGCAGTGAGAACCAAGTGACCATGTTCAGGCTTCCCTTGAGGCGATTCTGGCTAGTAACTCTTCAGCTACGCTTTACTCTGAAAAAAAAAAAAGCATTCCTGAAAATTCACCACCAAAAGACTAGGACTTAATATAAGCTGACAGCAGAAGCAACTTGTTAGCTTAAAGAGAAAGCAAGGGGACACAGGAGGAGAGGTAATTAGGTTCAAAGGCTAAGGTGGAAGACATTTAAAAGCTCAGATCACCAGGGAGCTGATTTACCCATTGACTCAATAGCATTTTTTTTTTTTTAAGCTGAGCCATCCTGCCACCTGTTGGCAGCTCAGCTCGGGCCAGGACTTGAACCGCTGTTGCTCAGAGCTCATACTCTTGAGCGAGCTCTTAACTAACTGAGCCACTCGGCCGGCACCTTCAAGAGTATATTGAATAGTTTTCTCAAAGTGGAAAGCACCACTACAGCACACAGGACTAGTGGACAGACTCAGCAGGAGTCACCAGGGCCTCTAACTGGTTGCAGACCCAGAGGACAGAACAATCTGTAGCAACACAAGCCATGAGCCACTGGAGATACCTGCTCACCATTTCCAGCACAACTAGCAGGTTAGGACTTGGGACACTGAACCAGGTTTGGTTTAAGCCTGGCTCCGTTGTTTATTACCCGAGTGACGTTGGCCAAGTCAGACAAGCTACTGCTGTCAGCTTCAGTTCTTTATCTATAAAATGGTATTATTTAATACTAATTACACGGGGCTGTTGAAAGGTTAAATGGAACAACGCATCACATACACTGCACAGTGTCAGGCTGAAGGTAAGGTTCCAACAAGTGCCAGGTTTATTTTACTAAGAGGCTAAGTAACTAGTTTTGACTCATTGGTTGTCAAAGCTCAAAAGGTCTTTGAAGACCTAATCCTCCTCTTCCCAATTACAGAGGAGGAGATGAAGGTGAGGCGAGGTGACCTGCCCAGAGTCAGAGCCAGGTGGTGGCAGAGCCTGAGAGCAGGACTCATAACTCCAGCAAGGCTCCCTCATCAGAGATAGAGAACCCAAGAATATTACCAATGTCATTACCTCCACTAGGACAGTTCTAACTGGAATAACGGGGCCTGCCACCTTCTATGTATGCTTTAGTAAAATATGGTTCTTAACTATGGAAAAAATGAGCTTATACCAAATTAAAAGAAAACACTGCTATATGCAAAAGTTTTATATCTTGATTTGGGAGCTAGATACATGGATATATACAAATGTAAATATCTGTCCAGCTGTCCACTTAAGATTTATAAACCTTACTATGTGTAAGTTACATGCCAATAAAAAGGTAAGCAAGGTTTCTGGTATAGAATTTGCATAAAATAATGAGAAATTAAAGCTTACAAATGATATGAAACCAATCTAGCTCCCATGTACATAAAATATTTTCTGCCTCCTCTTTAGTTATAACAAAATCCAGGATAATAAAGACAATAAAAAAGATAATGCCTGAATTAGAAGACTGAAAGAGAACAAAGATATCCAAACAAACAAGATAACAGGATTCGGCACAAATATGACTGCTGCATATATATTAAGGATACATTTATTGTTTGTATTTACCTGTGGGCTAAAGAATTGTAAAGTTTTTTAAAGGCTTATCCTACTAAAAAGAGAAGCCAATATTTATGTCTTTTCAGTAAGGAGGAAGGCTATGATGGTGTGATGCTCTGCACTCTCCAACCAGTTCAGAGAATACCTTAAGAGGAAAAAGGGGTGTGGGGGGGATGGAATCAAAGAAAGGGGTGTCTTCCCATGTGACCAGGACTATGGGATGGCTACACACAGGACCTGTGTCTCCCCTGGATAGTGTAACAGGAAGCTTGGCCGTGGAAGCCAGGTTGAGATTTAAGAAGCATTCTGATGGGGTGTGTCAGGCCAGGGCAGGGGCTCCTCATCCCACCAGTAAGTAGGGAAATGGCAACAGAAGAGGCAGGGGTTGCCGCCTTTATACAGCCACAGCAAGACTCCCCCCTTTCCAGGGGGAAGGGAGGTGAATCTCCCAGAGGTGGACTCAGAGTGAGCTGGGTCCCATACCACTGGGACAGGCTCTTGAATCTGTTCCCGGCCACCTAACCCTCCTAACTGGGATCAGTTTCATCTCACCCCCCTTTCAATGGTAAGACTCTGGGGCTGAGTCCCTAGATTTGCACAACACAGCAAGGCCCTGACAGAGTCTGCAAGAGCTCTAGCTGAGGCCGCCAACACCTGCAAGGGGGCAAGTGTGCAGGGGCACCAAGAGGTTTACGTCCTGCATACACATAACCAAGTGGTCCTTCAGCACACACTGTCCAGGCTGAGCCTGGAGCTCACAACTGCTCCTCCAGCGCCTCCCCTAGTATAGGAAGGCCTGCTGTGTCATTCGGGACAGATGCTAAGCTGGAGTAGGTGGAAGCCCCTTCAGGGACAGGATACCTGCCCTGGAAGAACACCAAGCAACCCTTCCCTGAGCTCCAAGCTGCTTTCTCAGCTCTCGACAACAGACGGGTTCTCTGGGGAGGCTGAGGGAAGCAGAGTCAGCACTCGCTTCAGGCCAAGGATGGAAACCTCTACTCCCTGCTCCCTCTCTTCCTGCACCCACAGGGAGGAAGGCTGCTGGGGGTAGGGTGGGGGACATGTCCATATAGCTGCTGACACAGCTTGGTCCGTGTGATCTGCCCATACTGTCCAGAAGAGCCCCAGGGGTCATGGGTAGCTCTAGGATTCCCATTCACTGGTCCTGTGGGCCAGCAGAGGAGCCAGACATTCAGGTGGCAGGTTCAGAAGGGAGGCCAGCCAGCCAGGGCACGGCCTCAAGTTGCACCAGCAAGGCTTGTCCTGCCTACAGATTCTAAGAGGCACTAGGGGCCCTAGGTCCTGACAATGATAGTCCCAAGAGATTATTCTCCCTAAGTGGGCCTGGCCTCCAACTCAGCACCGCTCAGTCGGCAAAGCTGTGGCAGGTTCTCTGGCCCCATCTAGGGCAGCTCTGTAAGAAGCCTCAAGCAAAAGCCCAACTTGAAGTCTCGCACTTTCTGCAGCACGAATACACACACACACACACACACACACACACACACACACACACACACACACACACACGTCCAGCTACAGGGCATGGTGGGGATGGGACTGAGGCTGTGTGATGGCTCGCACCTCACCACCCAGCTCTTCACCTGCCGGTGCCAGGTGCGATGCTAAGAAAGAGAGCCAGCCAAGGCACACGTTCTTCCCTGGCCCCAACCTACACCTGTTGTGGTCCCAGGATGGAGCACGACTTATGTGAAGGCCAGTCTGAAAGCCAGTCAGATGGACACAGGGTCCCTGCTGATCCACAAGCCTCATGCCGACCCCGTATTTGTTTTGCTCGTGCAGTTACTATTTACTTAGGACATTTCTGAATGGAATCTCATCAATGCAGGGCCTGTCTTCCCCTCTGTCTCAGGAGGGTCTCTGTAGGGGCCAGGAGGACCAGCCAAGACAGCTGTCACTTCTGCTGCTGTCCCAGGCCCAGAAAAACTCCAAGAACCTCTGCTGAAGGTCAGGGTCATCAGCAGAACCTGTTCATCCAGCGACTCATACCAACAACGGCAAAGGACACCTCTCACAAACCCTTCCTGTCTTTATAAAAAAAACAGAAGTCAAAAGAAAGCCAATTTAATTTGTTGCCCTCTTTGTCTTGCCCTCAGCTCCTCAACAGAGGACAGAGGTCACGTTTGAGGAGAGCAGGGGAAAAGGGAATCCAGTATCAGATACCAGCAAACCGAATTCCTCGTGCTCAGCTACCACACACACTGTGGTCAGAGGCTGTCCAACTAACAAGAAACAAGGTCAAAGTTCCCACTGTGAGATCTGAGGCACAATGGCTGCTCTCAGGAGACTGGGTGGCAAAGAACAATGTTTTAGGCTGGATTTTTCTTTCGTAATTTTTGCTGAACAAAATGTAGAATGATGCCAGGTGAAGAAATCAGACAATGAATGGGTCTGAACAAGTTTCAATGAATGAATCACACTTCTATTTCCATCACCCCAAATTTTCAGAAGACTGTTGTGGGTAGTGAGAGGTTGGAGAACTTGGGGACTTGAGGGTTGGGAGAAGGCAGTTGAGAGAAATTCAGGGCATTGTTGCAGATGAAAAGGGCCACAAAATAAAATTCTCGAAGGCTAGACTATAGGTTTCCTCTGCTTTAACAGCACATATCAAGCCTGACACACAGTAGGTGCTCATAAATGTGATGTACCGAGCCTGCAATATAGCCCTGGTTAGGTTTTGGCAAGTGAATGGGGCAGCTGAAGGCTTAAATACACATCTCTCTGCCACATAGCTCAGGTCCCCAAACGGAGCCACAGCCCGGCGGAGGAGACACCCCACTACCCCAGATAGGCTCCTTCTGCACAGGCGTGAAGAGCGGAAATGCTGGACTCAGACAAACTTCAGTTCAAGTCTCAGAGCCACCACTTACTAGAGTGACCTTGTGTTGTGTCGCTGAACCCATTTCCTCACATGTGAAATGGGGAGACTAGTATCCATCTCCCAGGGCTGGTGTTGGGAAGGGGATGCGCGTAAGACTCTTAGCAAAGGGCCTGGCTCAGAGCAAGCACTCCGTGACCGTTCACAGCACAGGGAAGCCCCCGTCCCTCCAAGTCCCTATGAAGGAGGTGGATTCCTCCATCAAATCCTTCAGATGCTATTCACGCATTCCTTTTGCTTCCAGTTTCCCTGGTTTCCATTCTGCAGTGCCCCTCATTTGGAGAGAATGCTGACTTGGACAACTGCTATGGTCTGAATGTTTGTGTCCCCCAAAATCCATGTTGAAATCCTAATCCCCTGTGTGATGGTGTGGGGAGGTGGGGCCTGAGAGATGATTAGGCCACGAGGGCAGAGCCCTCATGATCGGGATTAGAGCCCTTTCAAAAGAGGCTCCAGAGAGCGTCCTTGCCCCTTCCATCATGTGAGGACACAGTGAGAAGTTGGCAGTCTGCAACCTGGAAGTGAACCCTCATCAGAGCCCAACCATGCTGGCACCCTGATCTTGGACTTCCAGCCTCCAGAACTGTGAGAAATAAATGTCCTTGTTTATAAGCCACCCGGTCTGTGGGATTCTGGTATAGCAGTCCAAATGGACTAAAACAACTTTCACCAGTGTCCTGTCCATACCTGATGTCCTGTGCTTTGTCAACAACCCTAACCTCGTATTCTCTGAAGACTGGCTTCCAAAGCCACAAAAATGGAGGAGACCACCACCATCCAAAAAACCCCCCACAAATCAGCACTGAGCTAAAATCCCCAACCAGGCAAACTTTATAGCTCCTTAAAAAAAAAAAATTTTAAAAGCCCCACAACATAAAACATCCCAAAGCCTCTATCAGGAAAGGGAAGAGGTGGTTCAGTTGTGAAGAGGGGGAGGGGACAGGACTAGGACAGCTGACAAAGAAACCAGAGTTCCTTTTAAAAACCAGCCTGAAAATACTAGAGGTTTGGCAATTGGAGTCATTAATCACCACAGCCTTCCGAGCAGTTCAGAGAGCGATTTGATGACTAGGAAAGGAGCCAGGGTTAGGGAGGCCATCCACGTCCTCCCCAACCCCTGGGTTATTCCTGACAGAGCCACCTGAAGGGGACACACATGGAGCTATGAATAGAAGGCAAGAGGCTTGTAAACCAACTCCTGGTAAGATCCCCAGTTAGTGTTTCCAGCAGGGTTCGAGTTACACATCTTCAGAGGGATGACAATACAACGGAAGGATTTAAGCTAGTCAATGATTCAGGATCACAGCTCAAAGTGACAGCCTGCCCTGAGCCACCTAGAGCCATAAGCCCTGCACAAACCCTCCCAAAGGGGAGATCTGTTTTTGAATGGCAGCCAAAAAAATAAAAATAAAAAAGCCAGCCCAGTCCACGTGGACTTTCTTTCGAGACCCAGAGTCCTGGAAGGTTTGGCTGGAGAACTTAGCGCCTGAAGTAGAGAATGATTATTATCTCATCTTCCTAACTGGATAGTGAACTCCAGAGTAAATACCAAATCTGACCATTTTTGGATTAGTCAAAGCATTAGGCAGGGGTATGAGAAATATGAATGGGTGGGCCCGCCAAGTGGCACATTGGTTAAGAGTTGGCTTGGGACGCCAGCTCTGAGCAGCAGGGCCCCGGTTCAGATCTCACATGAGGATCAGTGATGCTGCGCCCTCTACAGCTAAGATGGTGAACAACAGCTCAACTGGAGCTGGGCTGCCGTGAGTAGCCGGCAACGGCATAGTCCAATGGCCGGTGAGCGACTGCCTCACCCTGGAAGAGCACAATGATGACACCAACATGGGCCAGTGAAGCAACATCCTCCACAACGAGACTGAAGAACAAAAGGACAGCAAGTTGTCTGTTCCCCTTCCCCGATCCCCCTACGCTGTTCCCCTCCCCCAATTCCCCAATAAAATCTTAAAAAAAAAAAAAAGAGAGAGAAATATGAATGGGTGAGTAAAGAAGCAATAGCCTGCTATTGGGGTCAACTCCCAGGATTCTCACACAGTGGATTTCTCAGGTGTGTCTCTACCTTACCCAATTCCGGAGTCTTCAGTCACTATTACTAACCATCAGGAGAAGAAACAACTTGAACCCATCCACATAACTCCACATCAACATACCTAGAGGGAATGTTTGCTAAAAAGGCAGTGGCCTTAGAGAGGCAGCTGATTCTAGGACTGGGGCAGGAAATATTGGGCTGTCAGAAAAGTCATGATGCATTTTTTGGTTTCGTTGAAAAATGCGTCATGACTTTTCCGACAACCCAATATATACAAGATGAGCATAAAGCATCTCCTAGTGCCCGCAAATTAAGGACATGCTCAAAAAATGAAAACCCCAAACCCCGTAATGATGGGGTAAGTCAAAGGGACCTGAAAGACCTCCCAATGAACAAAGCTGGAACAACTTGAGCACTAAAATAAAGGAGTATTGGGTTATAAACCAAAGTGTAAAATAAGTATCTACGAGTCCATACTGATATAAATAATTGAATAAACAAATGGGGGAGAACAGACAAATCTCTTGTGCACAAGAATTCCAAGTAGTTCACGTAGAAACTCTGCCCTCCAGGAGGGGGGCAGGATTCCCCACTCCTCAAATGTAGGTTCCACATGGTGACCTCCTCCCAAAGAGGACAGTATGGGAAGGGGGACGGGAGACAGCAACTTCAGTGTGGGGGAATCTGCCAAACGTCACCTCAGTCAGGTGAGCAAGGCTGACTTCACACTGATAAGGCCTGCTGATTGTATTTACCCTTGATTCGATGTGATGAGAACGGCACTTTACCTCTGGGGTCTTCCTCCCCAAAACTCATAACCCCAGTCTAATCAGGAGAAAAACCTCAGACAAATCCCAGTTAAAAGACACGCCATAAAATACCTGACCGGTATTCCTCAAAACTGTCAAGGTCATCAAAGACAAGGAAAGTCTAAGAATCTGTCACAGCCAAGAGGAGCCTAAGGAGAGAGACATGACAACTAAAAGTAATGTGGTGTCCTGGCTGGGATCCTAGAACAGAAAAGGGACATTGGGTTAAAAACTAAGGAAATCTGAATAAGGTATGGGCTTTAGTTAATAATGTAGCAACACTACTTCATCAGCTGTGATAAACGTACATACTCACGTAAGACATTAATAACAGTGGAAACCGAGTGCAGGGGTTTGTGAGAAAACTCCACTACCTTCGCCATTTTTCTAAAACTACTCTGAAATAAAAAGCTTATTATATATTTTTTTAAAAGACTGTGGCTCATCTTGTGACAAAAAGAGATCCAAGGACTCCAGTTACCACAAACTCCTGTCTGTAAAGACAAGTTAGCTTTTCAGGGAGCCCCATCGATAGTCGCGAGGCAAGCAGAAGATAACACCCAAATCCTGCAGGCACAGGGTAGGGGGGTTTACAGGCCATCCCTGTGGGTGACACATGGGAGGGCTGCTCTCAATACTGCGCATCTAAACAGCTGCGGGTGCCACCCTTTTTAAGGCCACCCTCCCCAAAAAGGAGCCTTGTGCAGATGTGCAAAGCAGCACCCACAGACTAGTTACCGTATTTGCCGGTGTATAAGACGATTTTTTGGCCCTGAAAAATATGCCTCCAAGTGGGGGGTCGTCTTATACGCCAGGTACACTTCAGATAGACTGCCCATAGTGCTTGCCCCGTGCCATAGTGGCCTCCCGATGCCCGCCCACTTCATTCCACATACCGTTCAGGCATCAGCAGCGCTGCTGGGTGTATGCTCGGCTGTTATGCGATTTTGCTGTTATGCGATTTTACCACACTCGCAAAATCGCACACAGCCGACCATATAACAAACTCTGTATTTTGAGTGGAAATGTTAGGGGGTCGTCTTATACGCCGAGTCGTCTTATACGCCGGCAAATACAGTAAATTCACTTCCACTGACCCTTGCTAAGTGAGGGGGACCCGGCCTGGGGACCCTGGGGCCTCACCATACACAGCTGCAGAAGCACAGCAAGCAGATCCACATGCTGGAGAGTTAGTCAACAAGCCTGTGGATGGCCAAAGCCACGCCAGCCTTTTCTGGTGCAGCCCTGCACTGGACACGGAGATTTGGGGACCTCGACCCTCTGGAATTTAGTTGGTGACCTCTCCCCGCCTCCTCCACACCTCCTGTATCTTCTATATTGTCCTATTTACCTGTTGGCTTTTCTATCTGTGAGCACCTTTCTAGAGCATGGGCTGAAGAAATGGTCCAGGCTTTGGGAATCACAAAAATGGCTGTGAGTGTGAATCTCAGGTCACCACATCCAAGCTGCGTGAGCTTAGAGAGTGTGTGTTAAAGGAAATGGGCAAGCATTTGCTTCCAGGGCAGGTGTGGATGTCTGCCCTTTAACACCACAATGGGGGCCACCCTGCTGGGCACCATGGTAGGGCTGGACACACAGATAAATGGGACTCAATCGGTGCCCTTACAGGGCTCACACACTAGACAGGAAGTAGACAAGGAGCACGGGGAGGAGAAAAGCCCTCAGCCTACCTGGGGGAGGGAAGGCTTCATGGAGGAAGCGACATTCCAACTGAGCTTTGAGAGAAAAGGAGGGAGGTGCAGCTCCCAGGAAGTTGAGGTAGATGAGAGCCTTCCAGGCAACAGGAAGAGCTCACAGTTAGCCTGGGGAGGGGCAAGGAGGGGCCGTACAGGGATAGGAGCACGGGCTTTCCCTTCTGTCCCCTACAGGGATCGGAGCACGGGCTTTCCCTTCTGTCCCCTACCCTGGCACTTACTGCTCAGTTCCCCACCATAACTTGGGGGTTAGATGGAATACCTTCCTCCTGGGGCTATTGTGAGGATGGAAGGAATAGGTCTGCGCGACTGGCTCTGCAGAGTGCCTGGCACATATTAAACAAGGCTCGAAAAGTTTAGCTTTCACTTGCATGATTGTTCCCATATACAGGAGATGGGGATATTTACTGTGAAAACGAATCTCTTGTACTACCAGGCTATTAATCAGAGGACTCCTTAAGAAAGATTCCAGTTCTTCTCCGCCAAGGTGCTGGATTTGGGAACACCCTAGTTTACAAATCTTACCTGAAGCCATGTTTCTCAGATGGCCTCAACAAAGGTACCCCTGTCTCAAGTTAGGGGAGAGAAAATGCAAAATCCCAGGAATTTGAGATTCGAACCCAAGCAGCCTGTTGCAACTGAAATATTGTCCTCAAGTCTCCTGTTTTAGCTTAAATTCATGCAAACTTTGCATTCCAATCTATAATAGATCCAGGGCTGTTTTAATATAACAATGTTTAAACTGAGTAAGACTGAAGTGCCGAGAAGATGCAAAGACCTTACCTAGTCTGTGGCTCTGAATATCCATAGCACATGACCCTAGCAGGGTCTGAAAACCCCAGTGGAAGAAGCACAACCATGGCCTTAGCATTCTATTCTGTAAAATGGGAATACAACCCACATCAATTCTCTTACGAAATGTGAAAGTACCGGGCATCGCAGCAACAACACTTGGTACAAATGTTGAATCAGAATCCTATGGATGGGGCCAGCCGGCTGGCTCAGTTGGGAAGAGCGCAAGCTCTGAGCAACAGGGTCGTCGGTTCGATTCCCACATGGGCCAGTGAGCTGTGCCCGAGCTGAGCTGCTGGGCAGCAGGATGGCTCAGCTGGTGAGAGCACGTGCTCCTAACAAGGTTGCCGGTTCAACTCCCACATGGGATGGTGGGCTACACCCGCCGCAACTAAGACTGAACACGGCATCTTGAGCAACGAGCTGCCAACGGGCGGCTGGATGGCAATTGGACTTAGAGCTGAGCTAGCTGTACCCTCCACAACTAAGGCTGAAGGACAACAACTTGGCTGTTCCCCTTCCTCAATTCCTCAACACTGTTCCCTTCCCCCAATACCCCAATAAAAATCTTAAAAAAAAAAGAAAGAAAGATTCCTACAGATGAGTTATGATGTCCTTCAAAACCCAAGGACCCACAAAATTGTTATTTTGTGAGTATCTCTATTCTGGGCCAGGAACTAGACTAGCTTCTTTACCCTGTTTCTAATTCTGCAAGATATTTTGTATCCTCATTTTAGTGGAAGAAACAGAGGCTCAGCCAGGTCAAGTAACAATCCCAAGGCCACACAACTGTTAAGTGGGGGATTCCAGATGACAACTCAGGTGTGGCTACTCTAAAGCTCTGCCTTCCACCCCATCACACTGCCTCTCTGTTTACAAGGCAAGGGTTAGAAGAAGGGTCTTTCTAGGAAGTATTTGCTTGGTGGGGCTCAATTGAAATCTATGACCTTGCTGTTTCCATGTAAATTCTAGTGAGAGGAGCTGCTGGTGGACAGCCACATTCTTCCCACCTGCAGCAGGAGGCAGCACCAAAAGAGAATCAGGGGACAGGAGAATTGTGCCCAGAGGGACCCCTGAGTCCACTCACTTTTACTTTCATTTTGTAGCCATCATAACTTTCAGATTCCTAAAGAAAGTAATGGCATGCAGATGTCAGCAAACTCTCAGGGGACTTAGGACTCATAACTGCCATAGTCCCCAGAGGCACAGAAAAAGGGGATCAAGAAAGAGGCTAGGAGGGTGGGATAGGGGTAGGGATGAAAACCAGCAGCAGAGGAGGAGTGCCAATGATGAGGAATGCTTCAGGGTCTGCACTTGGGCCACTGCCTGCTCACCTTGCATGTTCACTCCTTTAACAAACAGACCAAAGGAGGGCCCACTATAAGGGAGGATGAAACACTTCGAATCCCAAACTCCAAGTCCCAGGTCTACCGCTTTCTAACTATATGATCTAAGGCAAGCTATTGGATTGTCGGAAAAGTCATGTGACGCAGTTTTGCAACAAACAGAGAAAAAAATACATCATGACTTTTCTGACAACCCAATACTTAAATTCCTTCAGCATCATCTCTAAATACAAACCCCACTATTTCCTAGGACTCTGTGAGGAACATGTGTGAAAAGAACCTTGCACCTTGAAAATGATTTATAAAAATTAGTTATTACCGCCCCTGTATAGTATAAAAGCAGAAAAAGGCCCACAAGTCTTAAGAGGCAAGAGAGGAGAGTAAGGGCATGAGAGAGGAGGGGCTTCTGTCCCACACAGAGCCCTCTCTCTTTCTGCCAAGCAGTGTCAGATCTCTTGAGATTTCTGGATGCCAGAAGTGGCTGCCTAACCACTCAGCGCATTGGTGCTTTCCTTGTCTCTCTGCAAAGGAGAGCTTCTCCTTCAAAAGCCTGTTTCAGAATCAGAGCTGGGAGAGCATGTCCAGACAAAGAAGGTCCCCTCGAAGACTGGCCAGCCTTATCCTGGGACTCCCAAAGAGTTCCAGAAACCACAGCCTTCTACTGAGATGGTAAGATTGGTCAGAGATCAATGGCGGGAAAGCAGTCAGGCATCTCTGGCTCTGCCCCTCAGAGGCACAGGCTGGACCAGATTAGAGAAACTGGGTTGGCCACAGACGTCTCCAACGACCCTCCAAAGAAGCACACACAGATAGAGAGCTTGTGATCTGACTGTTGATCCTAATAAGGAAGGTTTTTTATTCTGTTGTCCAATAAAAAATGAAGTAAGTGCATCCCAGGTCTAGCTCAAAAGTTTGTAGGAGTCAGACAATGGTTGTACTGTCCAGAAGAAGTAAAAAAGATCCCAAGGTAGAAAGACTTGAGCACTTGTAAGTAGCATCCACGGGCAGTAAAGAGAGCCTAGAACACTGAAGAGCTACAGAAATCCCCGAAGATTGCATGGCTTTCCCTCTCTTCCTCTGCTGTAGATAGCTAGGGTCAGTCACGGCCTCAGAGAGTCAGGCTGCTCTCATTAAGGTACAGTCTCTGGCCTGTACTTTGGCCACATAACAGAGAACCTCCCAGCTTGATCTGAGACAGTAGCCATTTCACACACCCAAGTTCCAAGCAATAGACAAGAATCAGATGTCAGTACGGGCGGTCGCTTGGAGAGGCTGGGGGAGTCAGCATGTTTGGGAATTCTTTGGGCTACAAAAATTAGCACATTAAGAACCAATAGGTGTCATTGTGATCTCAGTTTTATTCTTCTGTAATCTACAACTTGCCGAAGTCCACAAGGGACTGGCGATAGATCCTGGGACTAGAAGTGGCATGGACTTGTTGATCAGGGAGGTACGGGTGTGTGTGTGTGTGTGTGTGTGTGTGTGTGTGAGAGAGAGAGAGAGAGAGAGAGAGCGCGCGAGTGCTCAAGCCCCTTCAATATCAGACTCCTCATTTCTGGTCTTTTTTCTCTTTCCTAAAGACAAGCAGACAGGAGTCCCAGGAAGACATCCCTCTGAGGCTCTTCTTGGAAACCACTCATATGCTCTGGGAGGACAGCCCTGAGCCTGGAGCATGGGGGGAGGAGCAGGGGAGCGAGAAGATAATGAATGGACAGAGATCCACCCTGATCTGTGATCTGTAGCTAGGATAAAGCAAACCTCAGCTAAATTTTTCAGAGGCAGGAAGAGAGATACACTCAGAGGATAATACAGCTAGAGAACAACATAACTAGAGGGCAGGGCTGGGGGCAGAGGGAGCAAGACAAGGCGAAGACAGCTCATTCTTAAAAAGTGACCAAGACCTTAAATTCTGCTGAGATCTTGGCTGGCTCTCTGGCTTGAGGGAAGAGAGGAAGTAAGGAGTTGTGGAAGCGTATGCGAGTGGCATGGTCTTACCCAGGACCCCCACCCCCACTTCCAGGAAATCGACATAAAATTCCTCGAGGGTTGGAAGGACAACTGTTTTTGTGGGACAGATGGAAGGAAAACGGCGACAGACAGCACTCCTCGCCACCTCTAAAAGAGAAGGGGGACAGGCTCCTTCACACCTGGCAAAGACTCCTCCAATTCTGGGAGCAGTGGGAGCGGAACTTAGGGTCTCTCCCTCCCACAACTGGACTGGACAGGCCAGAGGAGAGCCATGAGGGTTTCCCAAGGCTCACGAAGGACAGCAAGGGAAGGAAAGAAAGGCTCCCCTTTTGGCCCGACGCTTGGGGAGCTCCTTAAGAGGGGGCTACGGGTCGGGGGAGGGGTCAGTATCCCCCTAAGCCGGGGATGGGCGGGAGGACAGGCTGCCCCGAAGAGACTTCAACGCGAGCGAGACAGTGAGTCTCGGGACAGGCACACTCACTGTGGCTCCGGGGCAGCGGCGTTACTTGGGACCCGGGCTCGGACAGGCTCCGCTCCTCTCCCCCCGGCAGTGTCCCAGGCTCCGGCCTCCACTTCCGCCTTTCAGCCGCTCCGGATCCGGATCTCTAGCTCCAACCCGCCCCTCAATACCAGGTGACTGACAGGGCAGAAAAACCAATAGAAGGCACTCTTGGCAGACTCACAAAGCAATGCCTACGGGGAGCGCGGGAGAGGCGGGAGAGCACGCGCGAGGGACGGCGGGACTTGTAGTTCGCACCGCTGGGAGGAGTCGGTGGCCGCCTGGGACTTGGGCTTAGGGTGGAGCCCGCTGCCTGCGAAGCGGAGCCGGGCCGAGAAGTTTTTAAGGCCAGGCTTGCTAACAGCGTTACCGCCGGTTCCAGACGGCCAGAGGACAGGCGGTTTGTGGAGCGTTGGAGGAGGGCACAAGGCTGCGTGTGCAGACTTATGAAGGGAAAAATATGGTGTGAATGAATATGCCCGTGAGGCCGCTTGGACTAGTCCTGAGCTCTCGCTAACCCGGAGAAGCCCCTGTCTGCACTTTTGGGCCAAGTCAGCTCTGGGAGCCCGATTGTTGGGGACGTTCTGTGATGGGGAAGGGGATGGAAGGGCTGTAGGAAGGGTTCTCTGGAGGCTACTGGGCGAGATCAAAGCGAGAGCTCCTGCCACTGCCCAGCAGCAAACCTTTGGCTCGACCCCAAAACACATCAGGACCACGTCGCCTCTGCCTCTCCTCACACCCAACCAGAACCAGCTGTTGTCTCGGATGCCAAATACAGAGCTGGGCCATTTCCGCCTTGTCTCTTCCCATCCATAATACAGATTAGAACCACTTTTGTTTGCCCCCACCTTGCCCTCCATATGGATCAGGACTTACTATTTTTTCTGCTCCCCTCAATATGGGTTAGGACCACTTCTGCTTCTGCCCACTGCCTCCCCCCCCCCAACATAGACCATACCGCCTCTGTTTCTACATCTCACCCCCAAGGGACACTACTCAAAACCTGTATGGAATCAAAGCTCACCCCAGAGACGGCTGTGGGCATTGTTCCTATGACACCAGCCAACACCATACTCTGGAGCCTGAGCTAGAGAATTGACCTGTCTGGGAACCTGCCACAAAACTGCCCACCTGGTCCTATTTCCACCTGGTCACCAGGGTGCCTCTTTCTAACAACATTCATAACATTCACCCCCTCCCACCCCTGTAATGATCATTAGAGAAGTGAAAGCTAAGAGGGAAGAGAGGGCTTAGGAGAGCAAAGGGGATGGGGCAGAGTGGGATTCCTATCAGGTTTTTGGCTGGTGACAAGCTCTTCCCCAAGACCCTTCTGTACCTGGTCTGCAACAGGTATAGGATCAGTTATCCAGGATTGGTGGTGACTCCTTTCCCAGAATGGAGGTGGGCCTGAGCCAGGACTCTGTTCCCCCATATACTGTGTCTGAATCTGTGACTGTGGCTGGGGTAGGAAAAAGAGGGGGTATAATGGCCCATAGTGACTCATTAAGGTTTCTGTCTCATCCCTGGGGCCTCTGGGGGCATGACTGTGGTGCCAAGTGGATTGGTTGGCACCATTGCCCTTCCTAGAGACAGCAACAGGGCCCTGGGGTATGGTGGGGGGAGTGACTGCAGTGTAGGCTCCTCCAAAGCCCTGGGGCTCTTAGACCAACCTCCAGAAACAGCCAGAACCAACAATTACAAAAATAGAGTTTATTTCCTATCCAAAAATGAGCTCAGGGTGTTGGGTGGTAGAGAGCTGGCGACCTAGGAAAGTTTGCAAGAAGTCAGGGCCCTGAGTGAGGCCATAGTGGAAGCCGGGAGAGCAGGCTTGGCTGAGGTCTGGGGGCAAGGGAGGAATAGGGAGTGCTGCTGGGACTGTTTCAAGTTGCTGGCAGCAGAAGAGACCACCTTCAGTGACAGCCTGCAGAGAGAAACAGGGATGTTGACAGGCCCAGGCCCTGGGGTAGAAACAGACATTGCAGGGCCCAAAAAGTACCCACTGGGATACAGAAACCTGGGAACACACTCTAGGGCAAGGATTGCAAACTCAAAAAACCCACAGAGACCAGACAAAAAATTCAAATGTGGGACTCTAGCTGGATGTTAGGAGGTAGTCAAGAAATGTGAGGACTGCAAAGAAGTGGAAAGTGCAGGCCCCATCTAAAGAGGACAGTGTCCACCCAACGCTAGCTGATTATTGCCAGGTGGAATGTTGGCTCAGGATTGCTAAATCTCTCAAAATTTTTTAGAGGAGCTGGACTATCTGGATTTTTATGTGAACTCTCCTGATTTTTAATGTTGGCAACTCATCCATCTTTTGAAAAACATGCTGAGAGCCAAAGAATACATATCTGGGGGTCATCAGTTTGTTTCCTGTGTGGACTGTGGGATTCAGTGAGCTCCTCCAGCCTGGGCTGATAGCGGGACACCTAAGAAGTCTTGGGTTGCTTAAATGCCAGCCACCCCTCAAACCTAGCCCTCTCAAGGCAACATTGCTCTCAAGATCTCCAGCAGAGACCTAGGGGCTGGGACAGAAGACCTCACAATATCACTGCGCCATCTCCACAGTGGACTCTGCAATCTATCACCAAGATCCTGCATGCTCTTGCCTCAGTCTTCATTTCCCAGGCTGGATCTGAGGCCCTTCCCCATCCCCTCTGCTCCCTCATCTCTACTTGCCTCCAGATCCTGGGGAGAAAGCAGGACATCTCATCTGCCCAGCCCAAATGGCCACCACAGTCTGCCTCATGCTTGTTGGGTTTCACGGCCTCAGGTGGCTCCCCTCCCAGAGGAGGAGGAGGGAGAGGTTTGGAAAAGGGAAGCGGGTCAGAAGTGACCGGGCTTTGTGAAAAAGTCCTGAGAATCCAGAGCCGACCAGACCAGCTGATGGCTGCTAACCCGAGGCAGGAGGCCACGGGCCCAGCCCCTCTCTGATGACAGGTGGCAATGCCCACCCCAGAGAGGCCTGGGCCCAGGGCCAGGGTCAGTGGAACGTGTCTGACCTGGACTGGAAGTTGTGCCTAATGAGGCTTGGAGTTGGGGGTGAGGTCTCTGGCACTAGGGAGGGTCCCAGAGGGTCAGGCTCTGAGGGGTAAGGGAATAACATGGAGGGTCTCAGATTGGGGGGGACAGTCCTCAACTCTGTCCCCACACTGGATGGGCAATGGACCTCAGCAAGAGTAGTACCCTGGAGGCTAGGCAGTGGTCCGGACAGACAGGGAGAAATGCATGGAGGCCTCGGCTGGGGGCAGAGAGGGTCTGAAGGGCAAGCTGAGACTACTGGGTAGCCTGGGGAACCCAGCCTGGCCTGCAGCAGGCCCATCATTTGTTGAAGCTCCTGGCTGAGCTGAGACACTTCCTGGTTGAGACGGGAGATCTGTTGAAAACATCAAATTGTTCCCCAGGTGACATAACAATCACCACCCTCCTAAGTGTATCCCTCCTCTACAGTTTACAAAGCTCTTTCACAACCACTCTCTGCTCATGACCACCCTGAGGAGAAGGCAGAGCAGGGGCTACTTTTGTCTAAGTGTAAATACCCCAGGCTCTTTCCAAAAAGGAAGGGGCAGCAGCTATTGCCATCTTCCCCACCACCCCACTTTTACAACATGTAGAAAAATGTGCTCAAAGACGCTGCACAGCTGTGAAGTGACAGATGTAGACTTACTTTCAGGTGATCCCATCACACAAGCTCAAGTGTCTATTCAGTGTTTTTCAAATTTCAGGGAGTACAGAATCAACTGAGAAACTTGTAAAAATGCAGACTTTTGAGCCCCACCCCAGACATTCGAAGTTGGATGAGGCCCAGGAGGCTACATTTTACCAGGTTCTCCAGGTGCTGATAAGCACTCAAGTTTGGAACCTGGCCTAGAACTGTGAGCAGAAGCAGGACTGGTGCTCAATTTTGCTGAACAGGGGTTGGCCCCGCCCCCAGCCCTAGGGCCTGCCCCAGCCCAGGTGCTCCCCTGGGAGCCCTGATGTTTATCACAAGGAGGGAAGGCCAACTCCCAAGGGCTGGGCCTGGCTGGCTGTGGTGACAGCTCTGAGATCCACAGGGGAAGAGGTGGAGGCAGCGCCTCAGCATATGGCATCTGAGCTCTTTCTGACCAGAATTCAGAGATTGGGATCCAGGTCCCCCAAGGCTGACAGCCTCTCAGCCTCCCTGTCCTCTGCCCCCCATGTCTGCTTAGCACGCATTTCCCAGGACTTGCGTAAGGAAAAGGCCTGGAGCACTGCTATTTGGTGGGGGACTTCGGTGCAGGAGAGCATCCCGGGGAAGTGCAGAGAGGAGAGGCCCTCCTTCCAGGCTGAACAACCTGAACCAGCTGGGAAGAAGGGGGAGCAGTGATCACCGAGTACTCAGAGTGTACCAGGGACTGGGCCAGGAATTTGCGAGCTCTCATTGCATCCTCACAACAGCTCTAGGAAGACTCCCCATTTTTAGATGAGGAAATCAAAGTTTAGAGTGGCTGTGAGACTTGCCGAAGGTCATCCAGCTACTGTGAATATTTGATTCAGGACTGGCTCCAAACACTGAAGTGCTCTTATATGAGGCATATCTCTGATCCCAAAATGATATTCTTCAGGGAGGGGACGAACCAGTCCCAACCCACCTCTTGGTTCAGCCTGCAGACCTTTTCCTTTACCTCCTCAGCTTCAGTGGCCACTTCCTGGCTGGGCCTGGTCCCTACAGGCAGAATGGGGTGAAGAAATGCAGCATGAATGCAGGGAACATAAGTCTACAGCTTGGGCTGGGCCCCTCCTATCACTGGGCCAGTAGAGAGCAAGGGGAAAGGAGGTTCTGGCGTCAGGATGATGGGGAACCCAAACTCTCAGGCTGGTTTCATGGCCCCATGACTTCCCCAGTCCCCTCACCCCCCAGCTATCTCTAGCTCTAGGCAAGTATCTTCTCTTCGATATCTGAACACAACATGCTCTTGTCATGTCTTTATGCCTTGCGACAACTATCTTACTCCACTTCTCAAACTCTTACCCACCCTTTAAGACCCAACTCAAGAGTCCCCTCCTCTAGGAGGGAGAATTAGGGGAGCTCTCCTCTCCTACCTCAGAGCCCTGTTCTTATCTTAGTTGTTGTACTCGGCATACTGTTATGGAATCGTTTATCTGAGTATACAGCTGTCTCCTTCACTAGATTGGGAGTTCACTAGGAGTGTGGGCTTATCTGTGTCTTCCCAGCACAGCACCTGGCACATGGTAGGCCCTTACTACATGTGGGATGGATGAATGGATAGATGGATGGATGGATGGATGGATGGATGGATGGTTGGTTGGATAGCAGATGAATGGGTGACTATAAATTGAGGTCCACTGATGACCCTTACCTGTAGGAGGGGCCTGAGAGTGGGGCCTAGGGTGCCCGGTCCTCCTGCCAAACCGGAATATAGGGGCCTCTGCTGTGCTGCCAGAGTCCTCAATGCCATCCACTATCCTGGGACAGGGGCAGTGGTCATCAGTCCCATGGGGAGAGGGAAAGGGCAGAGCAGGCAGAGGGTGAATGGGAGCAGCAGTGCCAGAGAGCTGGGGAGAAGCAACAGTCAAAGGGGTGGGGTGGGGTTGCAAGCTGTGTTAGATCAGAAGGGCGGAGTGGGTAGATGGTGCAGAGACAGGGAGGAGCACTGCTCGGAATGCTAGGGACTGAGCCCAGAGAAAGTTCTGGGAGCCAGTGGGAGTATGGGGAAGGCAGGGGAGGCTGGTGTCTCACCGGGGACTGAGGTCCGCAGGTCCAAGTGTTCCCAGTGGGGGAATGAGAAGCTGGGGGGGCTTCCAGGTAGCAGAGCCCCTGGAGGGGGCAGAAGGGGAGGGGCTGCGGCCTCGGCCAGCCAGGGCAGGGGACAGAGATGGGGACAGGGAAGGGGAGGAGACAAGGGCTGAGAATGGGGGCAGCTCCTCGCCCAAAAGGCTGACCAGGGAGCCGCGAGGCCGTGCTGGGCTAAGGTTGGGCAGCAGGAGGGGCCGGCGGGGCCTGGGACCACCTCCAGGCTCTGCCCCAGCCTCAGCCTCTCTGATCGATGGCAGAGTCTTGTCTGAGAAGGAGCCAAGGCTTTCTGAGCGGGGCTGTGGGCAGAGGGGCAGCTGATAGTATTCATAGGACAGGGAACAACAGGCCCCTTCATTAAGCAACAGCCTACACTGGCAGATGCTGCTCCCCATCCTCTCTCCTTCCCCCTGAAGCGGAGGAGCCAAGGAGAGGTTCCCCCCACTCCCAGACCCTCCCCCATGCAACCTCAATCCCAGGCAGAAAGGGAGTGTTACCTGGGAAAGCCGGGGGGATCGAGGGGATCGGGAAAAGCGGCTGAGGCCCTGTGGGGACACAGGGGTGTCAAGCTGACTCACACCTGCCCACTCCCCTGGTGCAGCACCTCCTAGTCCCACCCATTAGCATTGTGGGGTTTGAGAATGTGGGGCCTTTTTAAGTGGACACAAGTCAGAGATACCTCCAACTCTGACTCAGAGAAATCCTGAGTGGAAAGTCAGTCTGAAAAGCAGCAAAAGGCAAAGGCCGATGGTGTAACCGAAAGACCTGGCCCGGTGCCTAAACCAAAACAGGCTCAGGAAATATTTGGTGGGTGAGGAAGCCCCAGGGGATGGTGCCCAGTCCAGACAGGGACTTGATGGAGGAGGGGCAAATGAGGGGGATCGTTTCCAAAGTGGGGGTCATTTGGGGAGTCTGGAGTGAGGCTGAGGGGTGGCCAACAGGAGATGGGTCAGTAGAGTTGGAAGTAGAGGTAATGAAAGATGGTCCATGGGATTGGGTGATGGCCAATGGAGTAAGGTCAGTGGAATTGAAAGATGTTAAGTATGGAAGTGCCAATGGACAAGGGTGCCTGGGGTTGAGAGGATATTTTCAGGGCGATAGGCGATACATGAGGCTCTCTCTGGGGCTGAGGGACGTCTGCTTTGAAGAAAGGGACCTTGGAGGAGATCGAGGCCACAGAGGGGTCTACATACGTTGGTGTCAGAGCCCTGGCGTAGGTTGAAGGTGAGGTCCTGGGGCAGGCCAGCCCGGAAGGCAGCCCCATACTCAGGATAGAGCCTCAGAACCTCGGCCAGCCCTTGGCTGCTCAGTTGCTGCAGGCCACAGTAGGTCAGTGCCTTCACATCAGCGCTGGTCTTCAGCACGCAGCTTGGGCCCGCCCGTGACCCAGGCTCCTGCCCTGGCTCAGGGATATCTGCCCCAATCAGGTCCCCCTTCCCTGTGGGTAAGGGATGGGGACAGTCAGCTGGGGCAGAGGGACCAAGAGGATATTAGTGGGAGGTGGTCAAAGGATTTGAGGGGTGGTCAGTGTGTTTGAAGGACAGTTGAAGGTGGGTCAAGCAGTGGGACTGGTGGAAATAATCAAATAAATTGGGAAAAGGCCAGTGGAGAATGACTGGTAAAGTTGGGAGACAGTCAACGGGGGGGGGGGGGGGGGGGGGGTCAGTAAGGCTGGAGGAATGATCAATGGAATCAAATGATCAATAAAGAATGGCCAGAAGGATCAGTTCAAGGGTAAAAGTCAATGGAGTTGAGGGTCAATGGGGACGAGTCAACTGAGTTGGGGGGACAGCTATTGAGGAAGGTTTAATGGATTGAGGGATGGCCAAGGGATTAGGAGGGAATCTGAGGGGAACAGTCAAAAGGGGATTGTAGTAGGGTGAAGGGGCCAAGAAAGAATACTCCTCGGCAGGAATTCCAGATACCCACTGAGGGTATCCCAGTCCCTAGATTCCTGGCCACTCCCAAGGGTCTGGGGTAGGTAGTGGGTGGCAGTGGGGTCCTCACCCAGGATGGCCAGCACCATGTTGTCACGGAGCACCTCAAGCGAGCCTGAGCAGACATAGTAGTGCGCCTGCAAAGCGTCCCCACAGCGCAACAGGTACTCGCCCGGAGCACAGAAGGAGGTCTTGATGTGCAGAGAGAGGGCCCGCAGGCAGCCCCTGCTTGCTGCTCCAAACAGCGGCAGCTTCAGGATTTCCCGATTCAGGTGCATAGCAATGTCAGCTCTTAGCTCGTCTGGGAAGTCACGCAGTAGCTGCATAAAGGGCATAGGTCATTCTGGCCATCTGCTACAGGAGTTCAACAAATGTGCTGAACTGTCTCCAAGGAGAGAGCTCCAACTTGCCCTTTGAAGTTACCCATTTCTGACCTTCCAGAAGGCTTCTGTGTGTCTAACCTCAGTTCTGGGGCAGAGACTAGGTCTTCTCCTGTCTGTCCACTGCCTATGGCTACATACCCTGGTCACTCACACGTGTCCTGGTTACTCAACCCCACACATGCAAGTACCATCCCTGGTGGGTCAGCCTCAAACTGAGAGCCAGGAGATTAGAAGTCAGCTCTGCTCCTAAATCCCTGTGGACCTTGAGTAATCCATTTCTTCTCTCTGGACCTCAGTATCTGTAAACTGCAGTGTTATACTAGACCAGGGGTTGGCAAACTGTGGCTTGCAAGCCACATGCGGCTCTTTGGGTACGTTCTGTCTCAAAAGTATGCTGACCCCTGGAAGAGCCAATCCTGTCCCTCACAACAATTTAAAAATTATTCGAGGGCCAGCCGAGTGGCACGATGGTTAAGA
>NW_017731832.1:694150-704390 GCF_001890085.2 Hipposideros armiger
TGTGTAGCCAGCAGCCGCCGTGAGCAGCCAGCAGCCACAGTGAGCGGCCGTCCAGAAGCCGGCAACTGATCTACCTCCCCCGGGAAGAGCTCAATGATGGTGCCAGCTTGGGCCAGTGAAGCAACGTCCTCCACAACTAGACTGAAAAACAAAAGGACAGCAACTTGTCTGTTCCCCTTCCCCAATTCCCCAGCGCTGTTCCCATCCCTCCAATTCCCCCATTTAAAAAAAATAATTATTCGAGAGACATAAATACATTTTTACATAATTACCATTATGTGAAAAGTATCCTTTAAAAATGTTATAAATGAAACTATGATAATTTTATTTTCATTTTTAATTTTACTTCAGAGCCTGAGGCTTGCGAGCCACTGTTTGCTGACCCCTGGCAGCTCTTCTGTCTCAAAAGTTTGCCGACCGCTGCACTAGACCTTGAGTATTATCAACGACTCGTTAGGGGCCAAACTTAATATTCACAGTTCCACTCATCTTGTGGAGCCCCTTGGCCACTCTAGCTTGCTGACCTCTCTGTTGTCACCATTGGCTCCCCAGGTTCATTTTCCTCAGTCTATATCCTTGCCTTTCTTCTAATTCCACACAATCCCTGCTTCATAGCAACCAGCTCCATGACTCCCCTGCTCCCCGTGAGCCTGGGACCCTACATCTCGGTCCAGACCTATATTTCCAATTACCTCCAGAGCAAACTCCACTTGGGTCTCCCACAGGCACCACACCCTCATCATGGCTCCACCCTGGACTGTTATTTTCACCTTTAAGTCCAGTCTTCCTCCTGTAACGCCTCCATCCCACCCATCTGTCCAAGCCAGAAACTTGAGAATCACTCTGAGGTCCTCTTCTGCAACCAGACTCACCAAATCCCATGGCACCGGTTCTCAGAAATACCTCCTAGATCCCTAGGCCACTCCCCAACCTAAACATTTTGCAGGATAAAATCTAAAGTCAAGGCCATCTATGAGCCTGCCCGCTTTCCCAGCTTTGTCTCTTGCACTCCTCTTCCCCTCCATCCCCCACTGCTCATGAAGGCTCATTGAACTACTTTCAGTTCCCTGAACTCACCCTGCTATTTTGCGTCATTTCCGGACCTGTGTTCCTATTGCTTTTTCTATCTGGAATGGCCTTCTGGTAGCAGGCCGATTTTCTAATTGTCCTTCATGGTGTCCCCTCTTCTGTGCCACCATCCCTGACTCATGTAGACCCAGACGCAACGAAGGCCCCACCGCACCTACATCCCTCCAGCAGGGTCCCATTCACTATGTAATCATTTGTTTACCTGTCTGCCTCCCTCACCAGACTGGCATCTCCCTGAGGACCAGGGAAGAGTATAATCACTGCTGAGCTCCCTGTGTCCAGCGCAGAGGCTGGCCCAAAGAAGGTGCCTGGGAAATGTTAGCTGAAGGGAGCATAGCATCAGCTAAGGCCTGAGCTTCCTTTCAGCTTCCATATTCTAGTGCACAGAAAAAGAATGTGGGTTTGGGTGGGTGCGGGTCCTTGTGAACAGCACCTCGCCTCCCTGGGCCCAATGTGCCTTCATTCCAAAACTGGAGAGAATGCAAAACTTTCCCCACCGCACCTCCATGTGTGGCGGACCACGAGACCCGCGCACTACCTCATTGGCGTCTATGCCGCTGTTGATGGCCCATGTGGTCTGGAAGTACTCGAGCATGCGCTGCTTGAGCGGCCGTGGCAGGCGATGCACACGGATGAAGTCTTTGAGGTCCTTCATGCGGCTGTGGTAGAGAGAGCGGCGCGAGTACATGCGCTGGATGATGGCCGTCACGTTCCCGAACACCACCGCGTGCATCAGAGCTGAAGGGGCGACGGCGCGGGGAGCAGGTTAGGGGCGGCCACTCGCTCCCAAACCCACCCTACCCTGGGCTCCTCTCTGGGTTCCTGGAGAGCGGCAGCAGAGCCAGTGGGTGCCTGCCTGGTGCCAGATGCTGGCTTGGGGTGAGGAATAGAGGGTAGTCCCCAGAGAGGTCAGACCTGATGCTCCTCTCATGCTGCCCTTCCCACCCCAATTAGGTCATTATCTTGGGTTTCCCATCCCTTTTGCAAGAGGCCACGCCTGTTTGTGGCAACCCCCACATGTAGTAGGTGCTGAGAAAACATCTATGAATGAATGCAGGACTGTCTGGATGTGGGTGGACATCTTGCCTTCTCTGGGCCTCAGTTTCCCCATCTGCACGCTGGGCTTAGCAGGGCCACCCTGGGGCTTGGCAGGCCAGGCCTCACCGCCTATGAGCATAGTGCAAATGGAGAAGATCTTCTCGGCGTCGGTGTTGGCACACACGTTGCCGAAGCCCACGCTGGTGAGGCTGCTCAGCGTGAAGTAGAGTGCAGCAATGTATGCACTGCGCCGTGACGGGCCGCCCGCCGAGCCGTTGACGTAGGGCACCTCCAGTCGCTTACCCAGCTCGTGCAACCAGCCTGGGGGGGGGGTGGAGGGATGCAAGGAGCCCCCGCTGGGCAAGCGGTGGAGAACTGAGTTTCCCTAAGCCTCGCAATGGTGAACTGGCTACAGTTGCAGTTCAAGACTCCCAACTCCCAACACTGTTGGCTGTTCAGGGGCCCCTTGGACTCTCTAATACAATAGTTTATTAAGTCCCTCTTGTGTACAGGGTGCTAGGACTTGACCCAGCCAGACAGTCTCTCTGCCCTGGTGGAACTTACAGTCTAAGGGGAAGAAGACATGAAATAAATCGTTACAGGTGGCAGGCCAGCTACTAAAAGGGAAGTATAGGGTATCTTAGGAGTCATAATGCGTTAGGAGAGCCAACCCAGTGGGGGTGGGGTGGGGTATGGTTCCTGAAAGACTCCCTTAGGACAGCATTTTAGCTGAGACTGCAAAGACTAGAAAAGTCACCTAGGTGAAAAGGGGAGGGAAGACAAAAGGGAGAGGATCCCAGAGAGCAAAACATGATCAGGGCCCAAAGTGAGACAGCAGTACCTCCTGGGTGCTGGGGGAGGCCAGTGCAGCTGTCGTGCAGGGGCCATGGGACAAAGAGAAGCCAGGTGGGAATAGAGAGGTCTGCAGCACTATGTAGGTGTGCACGGAGTGTGGGCTCTAGTTTGAGGGCAGTGGGGGGCCACTGGAAGGGGCCAGAGGTACTGCTCCCTCTTCCCCAAACACCCTCCCCACCATCAGAGTGCGTCCCATGCTGTATTTTGGTGGCCTATCACCAGTGTTGCTCCCCTGCTAGGCTGTGAGGTTTCCCACCCCCCACACCCCCTGCCCAGGGCAAAGCCCTTGTCTTCAAAGCAGTATTCCCATGTCTGTTCTGGAAGGAGCTCATGCATGTTGGCTGGCTGAATGGAGGACTGTGGGTACTGGTGGAGGCATCAGCTTGAGGGCCTGAGTGGACACTGCAGGAGGATGGGTGGTCAGTGAAAGCCTGGGGTTGATGGCTCACCGATGTCCCAGAGCAGTGCGTCGTTGGCTTCCATCTCCCGGCGCCCGATGACATACCAGACGCAGGCCATCCAGTGGGCAAGGAGCGCAAAGACAGACATGAGTAGTGTAAGCACCACAGCGCTGCACTGTGAGTACCGCTCCAGCTTCTGCAGCAGCCGCAGCAGCCGCAGCAGCCGCACTGTCTTCAGCAGGTGCACCAGTGATGTCTGCAGGAGTGTGGCAGAGGAGGCTGTCAGAGGAACACCTTCTCAGAGTCCCCAGGCCCCCATGTAACTTCCCAGCACCTTGCCATCGCCCTGGAGCCAGGGCAAGCTGCAGTAGGAAAAACATCCCTGCTGTCCTGAGAAGGGGACCAGGGAATGAAGGGTGGACAGAATAATACTAAAATGAATAATGGCTATGTGTCAGGCACTGGGCTAGGTATTTGTAATCCTCATTTTAAAAAACGTAGGCCTTCAGTCTAATTGTCATCATCATTCCCACTTTAGATGAGTAAACTAAGGCCCAGAGAGGTTAGTGACTTGCTTGAGGTCATAGACCAAAGATAGGATGGAGCTGGAACTCAAATCTGGGCCGATACCAAAGTCCATTCTGTGCTATACTGTCTCTTAGCACCATGGGCTGTGAAGGAGCAAGTCCTGGTCAGAGGCAGGGGAAGAGACAGAATGACCTCTGGCCCCTGCTCAAAGCCCCCAGTGTCCTAGGCACAATCGGCTGTGGATAAGAGCTGGCTAGCGATGACAGCAATTATAATAGGAGCCACCCCTCAAGACATAGAGAAGCATGGTAGAGTGGGGACAGGCAAAAGGCTTGAGGACTTGAGATTTAGGGACCTTTATCCTGGTGGGTTAGCTGCAGACAAGAGGTTCATGCCAAAATGTTGAGGGAAGGGGAGCAAGGACTGAGGGGGAGCCTGGGCTGCGAGGTCTCAGTCTGAGGCTAGGTGGGGGTTGATGGAGCTAGTGGCACCTAGTAAGGTCCTATAAATGCTAGCTAATATTACCGCTATGACTGTTTTCATTGTGGTTATTAATGCTTCAATTAGCCCTTTCAGTCTTGTAGATGAGGAGCAGGTGGGGGCAGCTTGGAGGCTAGGGCTGGGGACTCTGGGACAGTGTCCGGGTAACCTGGTATGAAGGACTTCACCGTCCTTTCAGGGGCTGCCAGAAGCATCCCCCGTAGCCCTGGCCCTACATGGTTCCTGGGTCATATAGCTGAAGGAAGTGGCCCTGATTACCCCACATGGACCCTCTCCAGGGCTTAATGCCTGCCCCTACCTCCCAGAGCTCCTGACTTGAATCCTTTAGGGCTTCCCCGCAGTCACCTGCCCCTGGGCCCCACTCCCTTGGGATCTCCCTCTCCTTCTCCTTGGCCTGGCTCCTTCAAGTCCATAGCTCTGCCAGTACCTCCTCATCCTCTCTCTTTGCTCTGCCTCCTCCAGCCCCAGCATTGCTCCTCACCTCCCCTTATGCCAGACCGTCCACTCAGGTACCCTGGTTTCCTGGGAAGCAGGGTGCAGTGTTAGAAAGAATACTGGACTAGGAGTCTGGAGACCTCGTTCCAATCTCCTGCTTGCCACTGTTAGCTGTGTGACCTTCAGCAAGCCACTTAACCTCTCTGAGACACTGCAAATACCTCTGAAAAACAGGGATAAGAGAACCTGCCCTGAAGGGCTACTGTGAGGCTCCTATGTGATGATGTGTGTGAAGGTACTTAGTAAGCTGTAAAGTGCTCCTAAAGGTACTAGAGGAGGGGAACTGCCTGGGAAGAGGAATGGGGGGGGGCTCTCTGCAGCTCTCCCTCTCCCGAGGAACAGCTGTCTGTCCCGCTGACACAGCCTGCTGGGCATGGGGGAGGGGGAGGGGTGGGGAGCTCTGCCTGGAATGCCCGGAGCCTCAGGGCAGACACACACACATGCACGTGTGTGGGAGCGTGCACACACGTGTACACAGCCAGAAGAGGCCCACAGCTCGTTGGCGGCTAGTTAAATCCGGCTGTGTGTAGGAGGTTTCCCACTATAGCTAAGGGTGGCAGAGAGAGGCGCGCACAGGGAAACAGTGCTCCGCCTCCTCGCCCAAAACCAAGGGGGTCTAGGGACACGGGGTGGGACTCCCTCACGCTGGACTTGAGAAGACCTACTATCCACCGGCTGGGTGCAGAGCTACCCACTCACAGGCACCTCCAGGCAGTTGGCAGGGAGCTGGGAAGACACAGGTCTTAGCATTCTTTGCCTCCAAATCCCACCCCCACTCCCCCCACAACCTCTACCTCCTTGTCTGGGCTTGCTATGCTCGCTCCAAATGCTCTCTGTCCTCATCTCCTGCCAGCCAAATCCTACTCTTCATCTAGCTCTACTCTCACCTCCCTCAGGAACCCTTCCCAGACTACCCTAGTCTCTGCCCAACTGGGGTATTTTGGTCTCCCAGGCGCTATCCTGATTTTAGATAATTTTTACACACACCCATGTTCCAACCTGGAACTACAAGGTCAGCTAGCTCCATGCCCAGCCCTCAAACACAATATCTGGACCCCATCTTCCATTTCATTCACCTCTTTTGTTCCTGCTGTCTCCTCCAGGAGTTCTGCCCCCTCACCCGCTTAGCTGCTTGGAGGCTGAATCCTTACCCCTTTTTCCCACAGTGACCATGTCCCACACAAAGCTTTGCAGACAGCTAAATGCTCACTAGTTGTTTGTTAAATACAAATGTGAAAAGTACCACTCATTTGGCATCAGGCCAATGTCGCCTTGGTAGCCCTACTTAGCTTTTCATTTGTCTCAGCTTCCCTCAGAGACTGTGAGCTGAGCTCCCCAAGAGCACAGACCCTCTCAGAGCCTTCTCAGCTCCTAGCACAGGGCTTGGCTCACAGCAGGTGCCTGACAAATATTCACAGATAGGTCGATGGGAAGGACTGACTCCGGGATTGGGGTGGATCCCTTAATGGGAGATGCTGTGCTAAAGCTGAGAGGTTCGGCTGCATGTGGAACGGGGGTCACTCACCACAGTGATGTTGAAGATGTAAAGCAGGTCAAAAGGCAGAGCGGCAATAAGATCGACGAAGAACCAGGTAGCCAGGTAGTGGAGGCCAATGGAACGAGGAGCAGAGACCACCTGGCCGGATTGGGACACATAGGTGGTGCGGAAGTTCAGGATGATATCTGGGGGTGCAAGAGGCTGTTACTAGGGGATCTTGGCCTAGAAAGTCAGGCCAAGGGGCCAAGGAGCTGGGTAAGCTGGGAACAAGCCTTAGAGATCCAGAATTGAGTTGGAGGCAGGAATGGGGAAGACAGAGTGGGTTTCTGGCTCGTCCTTAGGGAGGAGAGGTCTAAGGCAGAAGGCTGCAGGGGTCAGGGGTCAGGGCACTTAAAGACCCAGAAATGGATGGACTCTGAATACCTGGGTCCTGCAGTCCCAGGATGGAGTGAGGCTTGGATAAATGGGTCCCTCTAGCCCACCCGCCAGGGTATTAGGGCAGAGGGTCTGACCCAGGATGAAGAGCATCTCCACGGCGATGTCGCTGACAAGAGTGTGTCGGGAAGTGATGGGGGTGTCGTCATCGCCCAAGAAGCAGACATTGTAGGGGACAGTGACAGCAACGTAGAAGGTGGCGAGGAGGATGAGGCCATCCCAGACAGCCTTGGGGACGCTGTAGTGGAGGAGGAGGCAGCGGGACCCCCCCACGGAGGCCACCTTGTACTCGGGCACTGATGGCTTTGGCTCAAACACGTTCTAAGGGGAGAGGGGTGGCGGTTGGGGACACTTAGGGGAAAGAGGAGCCAAGGCTTGGGGGAGGGAGAGGAAGGGGATGGGGAATCGGGGGAGGGGGTACTGTGAGCATGACCACAGGACAAGATAGAAGGTGAAAGAGAGAGGTTCCGGGAGTGGCTCCCGACAATTCCTTCCTCTGCCAAGCTACTGCTCTGGCCTCATTTTGAATTAATATGTTTTGTGGGGGGTATTTTAAGGTATGACCTTCATCCTGCTTGAGGGGATTATGACAAATCAGGCACATGCCCTAGCTGAAAGGGTCACTAATTTCTCCCTCAAGTTCCTCTTGGGTTCTAGAGGCCCAGGGGTGAGAGGAGGCTGGTACAGTGCACCCCATTCCCTGTAGCCCTCACAGACCACACAGAGGATTGGAGACTCGATCCTGTGGCTTCATCAGGGTCCTAGGAGTGGTACACAAGGCTAGATGCCAGGCCCCCAATGGGGACTTTCTCCCTAGGACCACAACTTGTGATTTCACCCCCCACAGGGCAACCTTATCAGCCAGAGGTAGGCTACATAATTGCTGCTTAGAGCCCTACCCTGTGTCATCATCAGAGCAATCTCAATCACAAGGAAGCAAGGGAGATGAAGATGGAAGGAAATGTGGGAGGATATGGGATAGAACAAAGAAATGAGCAGACAGAGGAACAGGTCACTGGAGGAAGACCAGACAGACAGGGGAATGGAGACAGTAACAGGATGCCTCGGCATCACGGCTGGGAGATGTTGGGCTGGAGACAGGACTCACGTTATTGTGTTTCATGCCTCCATGGCCCCGGCGGCCAAAGCGGCCAGTCAGTCGGTGTAGGGCAGTACGGTTCTGTCTCCTGGTAGATCGAAGTCTTGAGCTGGCTCCCCTCCTGCCAAGGGAGTTTTCTGTTGGGAAGATGGGTACAGAGATAAGTGCGGGCACATCCCATGAGGCTGGGTAGGGAGAGGTCTTATGTGACCTTGGGAAAGGACCTCTGACCATTTGTGCCATCTCCCCAGACTTGCAGTTACCATGATTACTGTCCCCATGGCCTCCTGAGGGGCCAAGTCCTGGGCTTCCACTCTGAGTGATGTCTTTGAAGGAAAAGAGGAAAAGCACGACCTCCCCCATCTCATTCTTGATGGGCACCATGTCCAGGAGGCACCAAAAGCCCGAGCCTATAGGTGTGGAGAGATGGAGGGAGAGGGTGAGCAGCCCATGGCATCCCTTTCCCCTAATCCCCCTTGGTTCCTAGGCACAGCCAAAGTGCTTGGCAAAGGTTTGGAGCTAGAAAGAACCCCAGAGATTATATCAGCCGATTCCTTCACCTTCCAGATGGAAGAACCAAGGGCCAAAGAGGGTCAGGTCACATAGTCAGAGACTCAGTGTCATATAGTCAGCTTGTGGCAGTGTGGGGACCAGCACCCAGGCTTCCACTATGTCAAGTGGACTCTGAATAAAGCCTGGGGACTGGGCAAGGGTGCAGGGAGGGCGAGGCCCTCACCATCCTTCCGGTAGAAGCAAATTTCAGCTTGGTGCTCCTGACGGCCCTCCAGGGCCTTGTGCAGCCTCTGCAGGGCTGGCTCACTGGTCTCTGGACCATAGAGGAAACGGCAGCTACACGTTTTCTGCATGACCTCAGTGCGGCCGTAGCCCGTGAGCTCGCAGAAGCCGTCAGAGCAGTAGACGATGGGAAAGCCCCGTGGGCCCTGTGCATTGGCTAACAGGAAGTTGCTGTCTGTGGGGAGAAGAGGTCAAGGTCAGGTCAAAGCCAGGAGGGAGCTCAGCTTCCAGGTGGACAGTACCTCCCCCAAGCTGTGGTCAGAGGTCACAGAGCCAGAAGCTTCCCAGGCTTCCATGTAATTCCTGGATCCCCCTTTGGTATATTCTGAAATGAGAGTAAGAAAAGATAGAGCAAAAGGACAAGGACTTAAGGGTGGTCTGGAACTGGGACAGGGACTACTATGAGGTTGAAGAAGGAACCCCAAGAAGTCATGTGGTCCATCTCTCTGCTTTTACTATAGGCAGCATAGCACGGTGAGTACAGGCATGAGCTCCATCACCCCATCTTTGCTACTTACTGTGTAATCTTAGGCAAGTTAATTAACTCCTCTGTGCCTCAGTTTCCTTGTCTGCAAAGTTTGTGTGTGGGCGGGTACTAGATCTTCCTCACATGGTTTTGTGAGAGTTACATGAGTTGCCTGCGGAGAGCAAGTCCTGGCACACAGTGTTACACTGAGAAGGTGAAATGATTCCCCCTTATAAGTTGCACAGCTTTCAAAGCACATCGATGGCCACTACCCTGTCATCCTATTAGAGAGTGGACAGGGCAGAGATTCTGGTGCTATCACACTCATTTTATTGATAGAAAACCAAAAGGCAGAGATTATCCAAACTCACAAATCTCCTTTGTGTGGGGAGGGAGAAGCGTTTTCATTCCCTGCCTTCCAGGAAAGGTCCTCTTTTTAGCACCCCTTTAGCTAATTTCAGGGACCTGTCCCCAGTGCTTAAAGTCTGACAGGATTGGGCAATGAAGCTGTGGCTCCAGTAGCCCCAGCAGTGGGACCTGAGCTGGCTCCTTCCAGTTCCAATAGGTGGGAGGCCACAGCAGGACTCTATAGGCCTTCAGGGACAGAGAGACGGGGTCTGAGACACAACCAGTCCCCGAGGTGCTAGGAACTGGGGCGGCTGATGGAGAGACACTGAGAGTACCTGGGAGGCGCTGGGCCCTGGGCAGCAGCCTCCTTCTTCCATCCCAGGGCGTGTTGCCCCAGCGATGGGCGCTATGGAAACAAGGGAGGTGTGTATGGGGCGGAAGGGTGAGGAGGCTGGTAGGGTCCCCGGCAGCTATGTTTCCTCCCTCAGGTACCGCTCCCCTACCTTCCAGATCCTGGCCAGAGTGCCTGAGGTGGGCAGGGGGAGATCCTTAGGCTCCAAAGTAGGAAAAGGGAATGAAATGGAAGGAGAAGAGGCGGGGATGGAGGAGTGTGGCTGTCCAAGGTGCTGAACCTGGGACCCAAGCTGGGGTCGGCGAACAAGGAGTTCCTTTTGTCACACGGACTACCCCTC
>NW_017731832.1:704475-715598 GCF_001890085.2 Hipposideros armiger
CCCCCACCCTCTGGCTCACCTCCCTCAGACACTAACGCACCACGATTTGGGGGCGCGTGACCTTAATCCAGACTAGGTCCTGTGGAGTCTGATCTTTACCTTCTCTCTCTCGCTCTCATTCTCGCTCTCTCTTTTCCTGGAGGAAGGGGATGCAGGAGTCGTCTGGGAGTAGACTCCAGAGCGTCTGGCCATTTCGTCCCACCCCTGCATCTCGGATACCCCTCCCCCCATACCTGCCGCCAGCAGAGCTCTACACCGTAGTGGGCCGCTCCCAAGGCCTCTCCTCCGTTTTGCCGCACAGCCTTTCAGTCACCCCCACCCCCAATCTTGGCCTCCCGCACTTTTGGCCTTCTCCGCGCTTCCCCTCACAGAGCGCTTTACCGAGGCTTCGGGGGTTCCTAGACTCTCAGTTCCACTCTCTCAGAAAGACTCGGCTCTGACCACATCCAGGAGACCCAAGCGGACCCTGAAGAAGTCTTGGCCCCCAGCCCCAGCCGCCGCCCCACTCACGCGTGCCGTCGAAGCGGGTGGCTATGGTGTCCAGGAAGGTGTTTTGCGGAGCCAGCAACCCCTTCATGACAGGCATGGCCTCCCGGTGCGGGTTCGAGGCGCGGCGCTGAGGGGTCATTCAGCGCGGCGGGGCCCAAGGGGGCGCGCTGCCGGCGGGGCCGGGGCGCCCCATGCGCCAGCCCGCCTTCTCCCCTCCCTCTCGCCGCCGCGTCTCTGCTCCAAACCCAGAAGCTTTCGGCTTGGCTCCGCAATGCCTCGGTGGTTCTTCGCCCCACCGGCCAGGTGCTTTCCCCTGGGCTTGGCCCGCGCGCCGGCCACCTGAGCTTGGCCCCGCACCGGGAGGGGCCGCCGGTGACACCCGTACCCCTCTCGGCGGCCCTCCTTCAGGAGACAAGTGGCCCACGCGTGTCTCTCGGGGAGAAAATCCGGGACACGCCCACCAGGAGTCGAGGCTCGAAGAGGTGGGGCGGGGCTTGAGCGACAGACACGCCCCTTCCTTGGTGGCCACTCTCTACGCGTGGTTCCCTGGAGCCCCCTGTGGTTCCGCCCCTATGGGTTTTCCGGCTCACCGCCTACGTTGGGAATGCTATCTGGTTAGCAGTGCCGCCTGCTGGAGTTGGGCTGTTTTCTCAGCACCGTCAGGTTCCTGCGCTCCAGTGTGAGACAGGGAGGGTTAAAGAGTCTAGTTTTGCCGGTTGAGGATCGCTGGAAAGGCTGAGAACTCAACTTCTGGGATGCACTACTTAACCCCATCTGTGCCTCGGTTTGCATAGGCCACCCTGGAGAATTCTGCCTCTGAGCCCAGCAGGGTGGATGAGAAGAGCTTTAGAGTCCACAGGGTAGAATCCCGGCTTTGCCATTTACTAATTGTGTGACTTGGCCTCTCAGAGACTCACTTTTCTCATTTGTGAAATGGAGCTAGTAATTTTTACTTCATGCGGTTGTGAGACTTTAGCATAATGCATGGTGTTGGCACAAAATAAGTGTGTTGGGGAGCAAATTTCTCCCTAATCTCCCTCTTCCTATGGTCTTGATTTAATCCTTCTCTCTGCTGCCATGCAAGTGGAAGAAAGGCTGGAAGCAAGTTTGGGGCTGAGAAAGATAGTTTCAAGGTAGGCAGAGTCGGTTTGCAGCAAGAAGGACGCAGGTGAGACCAGACACGGGACTTTTTCACCATGTAAGTAGAAAATTACTGGGGCGGATGAGTGTGGTGGCTTAGGGTGACTGCTTCCTGGAACAAAACAGTTAAAGCCAGTGAGAATGTAAAGACATCCCCCGAAAGGGCAAGCCAATAATACTCTTTCCCCTCCCCGCAAAGGTTTGAGTCCAGTATAGTCTGGGATGTTAAATAGCTTAAAAGTGTCACATCATTCTGTGTCTCTACTTTTGGGTGTTATATTAGTTCCCTAGGGACTAATATAACAAAGTATCACAAAGTGGGTAGCTTAAACAACAGAAATTTATCGTCTCTGTTCTGGAGGCTAGAAGTCCAAGCTCAAGATAATGGCAGGAGGGCCTGCCGAGTGGCTCAGTTGGTTAAGAGCGCGCTCAAGAGTGCAAGCTCTGAGCAACAGGGTCACCGGTTCGATTCCTGGCCCGAGCTGAGCTGCTGCTGAGCTGCCAACAGGTGGCAGGATGGTTCAGCTAAAAAAAAAAAGAAAAAAGATAATGGCAGGATTGGTTTCTTTGAAGGCTGTGAGGGAAACCTGTTCCATGCCTGTTTTCTAGCTTCTGGTAGGTTGCTGGCAATCTTGGGCATTCCTTGGCTTGCGGATACATCACGACACCTCCGCCTTTATGTTCACATGGGTTCTCTCAGTGTGTTTCTGTGTCCAAATTCCTCATTTTTTATAAGGACACTAGTCATATTGGATTGGAGGCCCACCTCACTCCAGTATAACTTCATCTTAACTAATTACATCTGCAACTACCCTCCAAATAAGGTCACATTCTGAAGTGCTATAACCTCAACATATGAATTTAGAGAGGGGGCACAAGTCAACCTGTAACAGCTGTGTTCAGTTAAAGTTGCAGGAAAATCTCATCCATCGGTGCGTAAGAACTGGTGATTCCCAGCTACCTATAGAATAATGACTTGCTAGGGGCTTCACATTCTGCACTGCACAACCTGTCTCCTCTCCAGCGCCTTACCGCTCCACACACCCTCTATGCCACGCTGTGGCCATTCTGGATGATTCATGTTGAACCTCATTATCCCCTGCCTCCTCCGAGGGCTTAGCTCCCAGCCCTTCTCAACCGGATTCCGCTCCTCTGTGCAGCTTTTCTTGCTCTCCCTCCACTTCCGTGTCTATCCGTAAAGGCTCAATATAGAATGACTAGCAGAGCATCCAGGGACATGTCAGACCCGCATCCTTCCCTCCAAGCATGCGGTTATTTATGCACCCCAGGGTCTTGCACGGTTACTTGTTCTGGGAGCTCCGCATCCAAGAGTGTTTCAAGTTCAACGACGCCCAAGGGGAGGTGCCCCAGAGCCGGGCTTCCAGGCCCCTGGGCTCTTTAGAGTTCACAAGACTCTTACGCCCCCTGGAGGGTGGGATGCGACCACGCAGGAACAGACAGACCAGCCACACTAACCGAGACCCGTCTTTATTGCACTTTTTTAATTGGGGCTGACACCTGGCGGGCAGAGGGGAGAGGGCAGGGCCAGGACAGAGCCCAAGCAAGGTCTCAGACCCCGGACCGTCCCCCAGGTGCGACAGACGAGGCACTTGTAGAGGGACAACGGCGCCCGGAGCAGGGGCGCAGCGCTGGCTCTGCGCCTGCGCGGCGGCCCATGGTCAGGATGCCGGCCGCGTGGTTACCGCTGGCCTGCAGGAGGCGCTGCAGCCGGCCCTGGAGGCCCGGAGGACCTGGCCGGCGTTTGCCCAGCGTGAGGATGCCAGCCGCGTGATTGCCAGCGCCGTGCAGCAGCTCGTAGAGTCGGCAGGAGCACGTCTTCTGGCGGCAGCAGTCGGGCAGGGGCTGCGCGGCCGCCCCAGGCGACAGTAGCGCGGGCGGCAACAGCAGCAGCAGCAGCAGAAGCGTCATGGCAGCCCAGGAGACCTAGGGAGGTGGAGATACGGCGCTGGGGGTCTGACCACCGCGCCGGCAACCAGCTCCTACACCCGGGCCCTGACCAGCTGGTTGCGCTCCTCCTCCTGGCCTTCTCCCTTCTCTTGCTGTCCCTTCGTTTTCCTGGCGCCTCTGCGCCATGTTGTGTGAAGGGCTCTGTTGGAAAAGGTCTCATCTTGCTCCTTTACCTGCTCATCCTTCAAATTCCAGCACAACATCTCCTCCAGGAAGCCCTTTGGGGTTCCCGGGGCAGAATGAATCCCTCTGTCCTCTGCGTACCCTTAGTCTCCGTTGTACCCCCATTAGAGTGCTTACTACTCCACCTGAAAACAGGTGTGACTGAGTCTATCTGCACCAGAAGTTTGTACACTCAGGGAAACAGAGGCCCTATTTCATCCCGTTCCCTTCCCCACAGCGGCAACCCCGTGCAAATTAAGGACTGCCAGGATCCAAGTTGTTGCCTGCTTACTCCCTTGCAGGGGACACTGAACTCTGTGGCTTTGGCCCAGTTTCCTACTCACTCAGGTGGCACAGCTTCCTCACTTGTGACCTGGGTATCAAATAATTCCTACTATGCAGGGCTGCTGGGAGGATGAAATGAGATGGCAGGTGCAAACACAGCAGCTGATACATAGTAAGAGCTCAATAAACATGAGCTCTTAGGAGAAGAGAGCACAAGGGAATGTTAGCCCAGGCAGGTTCTCAGCCAAGGGTCCACCCAGCCTCCTGCCTGCCTCAGAGCCCACATAGAAGATCAAGAGAGGAGATACTTTTAGCTTTTCTTCCACCCCTGAGCAAGCACTCTCACTGCCCCCTGGTATGATGTGTCCCCTCTTTCCCTGGGTCTTTACCTTTGTGGAAGGAGGGTTCATGGTGTCTGGACCTCAGAGTGGGTTAGCCGAGGAAGTTGTCTCCAGTGGTCCAAATAGCCAGGAACTTTGAGGCTGTCGACTGTGACCTGCTATCAGGGGCCTGGGGTTTATAGGGCTCTGAGGTGGTGGGGGAGAGGCAGGCACTTGCGTCCACTCTGGGGCCAGACAAAGGCAAGTCTAAGATTAGCCTCATATAGGGGGGCCGTTTCCAGGCTGGGCCCAAGGAATGGCCGCCAAGGCACTCAGAGGCCAGAGTTGGGTCACTGTGCCCCTGGTCTCCCCCTTGTCTGTCTGCCTGCTCCCTGGAGATGGGGCGGTCTCCGGGCACTAATGAGGCCAACTTGCACCCAGGAATCTGGGAGCACAAAAGAGGCCTTGGCTGGGGCGCTGGTGTGGGACAATGTGGGGGGGCGCAGCTGCTAATTAGGGGCAGGAGAGGAGGTGGTCATGAAACCCATTCTCCACAGGGTGTATGTGGTGGGGGGAGAGCACCCAGGCAGCAGGCCTCTCCCCACCACTCCTTGTCACTCCCCCTGGGGTCCGTCAGGCTCCAGGGCCTTCTTCCTCCATGGAAAAAGGCTTCTGAGCTGGCTTTCCCTTTCCCCAGCTCTTTTCTTCTTTCTGCCCCCTTCCCCAACTTCCAAGATGGAAAACCTTGAAAACCAAACCTGGGCAATGGGAGGAAAGCAGCCAAATCTGGTATTTTCCTTCGATCTTCCAGCTTCCTTCCTGGAGGGGAGGAGGGGGTCCCATCCTGCCATCAGCAGTGAGTGAACCACCATGGCCAGAATCTGTCTTATTCAGGGCACGGTTCATTGAGCACCTGCTCTGTGCCAGGCCGTGTACTGGATGCTGGAGTGACAGTGTGCATAGGACATGCCCAGTTTTCAGGGCACTCCAAAGTCCAGGTGGGGGTGTGACCCACCATAATGATAGCTCAGTGGAAGAAAGGACTCAGAATAGGCCTTTCATGAAAATGGGATTTCTACTAGGTAATTTTGGGGGAGAAGGCATTTTGCGGGAGGGACAACTTGAGCAAAGACCTGGAGGTGACAGTGGGATAGCAGAGGGTGGTCCTCATGGTCATAGAGGAGAGAGGTGGCTGAACAGGCAAATAAGGGCCAGGGTGGGTCAAAGGGTCTTCAAGGCCAAGCTGATTGGTTTTCACCCTGTGGGTGTTGGGGAGACGTGGAGGATTTTAGCAGAAAGGAGTCATGGGCTGATGTAGGGGCCGGCTGGATGTGGGGCATGGAATCCAGAAGTAATCCAGAGGTAGAATCAGAGTTAGGAACAGGTGCCATGCTACTTAGGACAGGCTTTGGGTCTTGCGCAAACCTCACAACCTCACGAAGCCTCAGTGTCCCCACTGGTAAGATGGACAGTTGACCCACATGGCATCTGTAGTTGCTTCCTGCTGTGATGTTTTATGGTTTGCAGTACAGCCTCTGCCCATGGAAATGATCTGTGGGTGCTGGGCCAGGAAAGGGACCCGTGCTGAGCCAAGGCCAGGTCTTTTGGGGAGCAGCTCCTCCACATTTAGGTTAAGCTTGGAATGGGAAGAGGTAGGAGGAGCGGGCTCTGTGTATCTGGGCTGACCTAGGCAGTGACAGGGGTCCGCGAGGGCTCCCAAGTACACACACTCTTGGGGCCTACCCCAGTGGAGAATAGGCAGAAAGCCCTAGTGTCCAGAGCTGAAGGTGGGAGGCAGGCTATGGCAAGAGCAGAGCGAAAGGGACCACTATAGTTTCCCCAAAAGCAGACCCCAAGTCAAGAATCTGGGTGTAAGAGGTTTATTTGGGAGGTGATCCTAGAAAACACATAATGGAGTAAGGATGGGAGGAAAGCGAGTAAGAACTGTGTAAACGAGAGGGTTACGGAATACACTTCTGAGTTGTCGCGCTGAGAGACAATGAAGCTGAGGTCAGTATTCACAACGCCTCTTCCTTGCTGACTGAAGGTTGCTCCTGGGAACGTGAACTCCCAACACTTCCATCCTGCCCAGAGCACTGGGCTGAGAGACACAGGAGCCATCAGCGTGTATGGGAACTCTCTAGCAGTGTCCTCCAGGGTAGGCTGAGGGGGCTCCTCGCAGGGCGCTGCTGGCATCTGCTATCCCCCTGAAGTCACCTCACAACTGGCTGACTGGGTCAGACCTTCCTAAGGCCCAGCAGCTCTGATGGGCAACTGTCAGGTGACACGGAGTCAAAGACCCTGGCCGAGGGTTCCCTATCCAGAAAGGCCCCAGAGGAAAGAGTGAGGCAGCCTCTGGGGGTGAATGGGGTAGTGGGCAGGCCTCAGCTCAGGACACCACCCTCCTCTGCAGGAGCTGGGCCAGGGACCTGTGCCTAAGGACCCGGGGCATCTCAGGAGGGAAGGGGGATGAGGGGCAGGCAGCGAGGGCTTCCCGGAGTGCTCTAAAGGCCCCCTGCCCCACCAGGTGGACTCTGGCAGGACCCACACTGCCCCGGAACCTCAGGGACTTGTAGCAGGGAGAGATTTCTTGAAGGCAGTGGTCGAGCTGAGAACAGAATGGCCTGAATGAGGCTGGTGTGCAGATGAGGGGTGCACAGCTGCGTGTGCACACGTGTGTCTGTGGGATTCACCCCTCCCTTCCCAGAGCCTCAGGAAAGTTCTCCTCCCCCCCCTCCCCGCCCCACTCCTCCCCATCATTCCGCTGTGCCTATAGCACCTGGGGACATGCAGAGTGCAGGGGACATGCAGTCAGATCCTGTCTCAGTCTCATTTACCTTGTCTCGATTTTCCTCTGACAGGTTCCTCAGCCCTCTCAGTGCCACAAACACCTCATAGTGGGGAGCAGAGCCCCCAGAGGAATCTGCAGACAACCCCCCCCACACACACACATGTATTTCTGTGAACAGGGCAGCTTCCAAAGCCAAAGCCTGCTACTCCCCTCCTGGTCCCCCATTCTTCCCCACTCTGAGGTTCAGGGGGAAAAGGGGGTTTCTTGGTGGGGAGAGGGTTAACGAAAGCCAGAACTTAGTCCTAAATAGGAAACAGGCCAGGAAAGGAAATGTGGAGAGACTAAAGCAGGAGGGATGGGAGTTAAGCATGGGGAAGGACTTGTTAGGGGCAGCAAAGGAGGGTGGGTCTAACCTCCTTCCTAGAGGCCTCCCAGCAGGATGGGTATGGGTTGGGGGGCAGCCAATCCAAGAACAGGGGGCAAGAATTGATGGAGCAGCTTACCCAGAATGCTGCTCTCCACACAGCTATGGTCCAACAGCTTGGCCCCTGGCCACTGCCCCACCGCCCGGCCCAGGGCCTCGGAGAACATATCCTCGCCAATGTCTTCTCCTCGAACACTCAGGGTCTGGCCCAGCCTGGAGAAGAGAGAGGAGGAGGCAGAGGAGCCCCGGGCAAAAGGACAGTCCCTCTGCTCCCTGGGAGGTCACCTACCTGCCGATGAACCTGACGACTGGACACTGATTGTAGGCACCAACCACCCGTACCACATCACCCAGGCAGCACCTGACGGGGTGGGAGTGAGGGTGAGGTCAGGTCCAGGGGCCCACTAGCTCATGTCCCTGGTCCTCAACAGGGTCCCAGAGGGCCTGAGGTGGCTGATGGGTGGGCAGGTAGTCACCTGGTAAGACTGGCATGGTCAGTCAGCACCAGTTTGTACTCCTTGCCTTTCTGGGCCTTGGCCAGCAGGACAGTGGTGGCAGCCTCTTCTTGGGGTTCTTCCTTGACTGGGAGCAGCTCAATCAATGGAGTACCAGGGGGCAGGACATAGAGCCCACGGGGCTGCTCTGGCCACAGGTTCAGGCCCACCACTCCTGCGGGGAGCAAGCAGCCTCTTCATCTGGTGGTGCCATTGTTTTCTGTGAGGCCCTCACCCTGGACTCCGGGCCCCAATCCTCTGAGCATCTGACCCCACTGCTGCCCTTCCACCCCCTCCTGGCTTCCCCAGGCTCAGACCACTGCCTCTAGGGTCCTGACTGGGAAGAGGCAGTGGTTCTGGAGGTGGCAGGCCTGGCGGTAAATACTGGTGCTGTATGAATTTGTGCAACGTCTATGAACCTCAGTTTCATCTTTTGTAAAATGGAGCTGCTGGTGTTGGGGAGGATTAAATGAGATGATAATGTCGGGCTCTCTACATGGCAGCTAGCTGTGTGACCTCTGCCCTCTGCCCCCAGCTCACCACCCTTGAGTCCTGCTGACCTCCAGAGGCAGCATAAGCTGGAGAGAAGAAGTCTAGCCCTTGGCACCACAAGGCCCCCAGGGCAGCCACAGCTTCGGCCTGGCCTCCTGCATCTAGAGTCACCACCACCTGCAGCTTTGGCCAGAGCCGCAGGGCCAGTCCTCGGGGTCCCTGCTCTAGGGCCTCCTGCAGCTCAGCTGCCCGTCTGGGGAGAGGTGCTCCTGGGTTCCCAGCGGCTATTGCCTCAGCCAGCTCTTCGCCATTGGCCTCCAGGCCAGAGAAGACGTCCAGGAGTTCAACTGCCGTCCCAGCTTCCAGTGCCCGCAACCCTGGGGACCTCAATGCTTCCAGTAGCAGGGCCTCAGGGTCCTTGGATCCAGGGGAGCTAACCTGGCTGAGGGCATGCCAAGGCCAGGGGAGGGGGTGCGGCCAGGGGGAAGCGGGAGTCACACAGGCCTTGCCTCCTGGAGCCAGCGCTTCCGGGTAGGCCTTCTTTAGGGCTGCCAGACCCAGCAAGGTGGCCTGGAGGGAGACACGAGAGGTTGTTGGCCTCCGGCCTAAGCCAGGCCCTGAGTCCCCAGTTTGGGAGTTCTTCGCCCACCCTGATGGAAGGTTTGGCTGCCCACCCTGATGGAAGGGGTCTCTGGTTGGGCTGGGCTCCAGCCATTTCAGTTTACCTGCAGAGAGGCCTCCCCATGGTGCTGGTTTGAGGTAGGGACCTGCCCCCCATTTTCTTCCTCCTGGGCCTGGCTGGCCTTGGTCAGAGGGAAATGATTCCGGAAGGTGCTCATATCTGTAGCCCCAAAGACATCATACATTTTTCATGAAGCCACAGAGTTTCCCAAGGGTTTCAGGCAAGACTGGTGAGACCCTTGAGGAAGGGACCCACAATAGGCCTGGGAGAAGGGGACTGTCAGGGCCCAGGATGGGAAAATTCATCTTGAACAATCCAGGGCCTGGGGAGGGTCTCCGGGTCAGGCCTCTCTGTGTTGGCCGCAGAAGCGGGGAAGGAAGGTCTTCAGGTTCTGGAATCTGACTGTCCTGTGGGGTTTCTTTCTCTTTGGGCCACCTCCCCAGACTCTGGAAAACACACCTGTGCTCCCCCTGAGGGGACTTCGGGGACCCTGGGCTCTCTTCAGACACGACCTCAGAGCCTGCTGCTGGCTCTGGCTCACGTGCAGCGTTCTCTGCTCCAGTCTCCGCTGCTGCCAAGCGGCTACCCAACACAGAAGCCCCCATGCCACATGGTGCTGGAGGCGGGCAAGCCAGGACAGGCTGGGACCCCGGGACTGCTGCTGCCGGAGCACGGCCAGTGGTGGCAGCAGAAACAACAGCAGGAACAGCAGCAGGAACAGCAGCAGGAACAGCAGCAGCATCTCCAGGCAGCTCCTGGGAGGAGGAAGGAACCAGAGTGCTGGTATGGGGGGGAGGGGGCAAGGATAACCCATTGCTTACCACCCCCACCCCCACTCGACCACACACAGGAAAAACAAGGACAAAGGCAGTTTAGGAAGAAGCCAGGACCCCTGTCAGGCAGGTGAGGCAGAGGAGAGAACACCAGGCTTTAGCGTCACGCGGACCTGAGTTGGGATCCTGCCTCTGTCACTTGCTAACTCAGCCCCAGGTAATTCAGCTAGCTGCTCTGCGCTCCATCCCCCTGTCTTTCAAATGGGAATATAATACCCCCATTAGAAGGTGCAGAAAGGGCTTGGCACGGAGCCTGGCATACTGCGGCTACTTAACAAATGACAGGTCTTGCCACTCCTGAGTGGCTCTGCTTCATCCCAGGATCCACCCTGTCCCAGCTCTGTGTCCCTCCTGAGCCCATGTGCACCTGTCACAGCCCACTTGTGCCTACTCCCAGCACCCAGGGCCCCCTCAGCTCTCCGGTCTCAGTACACAGCAGGCCAGAAAGACGGAGCCATGGCTTTAAAGGGCTGGGCCTCACTCACAACAGGGAAATCCGGCCACTGAGCCTGAGGGAGGAGCTGGGATGGGGGGTGCTCTTAAAGGAGCAGGTTGCCTAAGGGGGACGTGCTGGGTGCTGGCCCAAGCTGGCAGACACGGGAAGCTAGGGCCAGAATAGCGTGGTTCTCAAACTTGTGCGGGTGAAGGGAGAGAAAGCTGAATATGGAAAAGAGCGCCAGGAAGCAGCTTCAGCTGGGAGCAGATTCAAGCTTGAGAACTATTAAAAACCAACATTTTCTCTCAATCCAGAAACCTACTCCACAAAGGTAGTAGAGGGAGAAAACACGTTTGTTACTGAGCAAGCATTAAACCAGAATGTGATGCACACCACAGGCAACCCGCGAAGAAAAGAATCTCAGTCTATTTTATAGTCAAACAGATAGAACCCATTACACACATGTTCTCAAGAAAAATGATACCTAGCCCTCAAGTGAGAGGACCTGATGGCACCTCTTGTCACATGTTGTTTGTCCTAACTTTACCCGGTAATTGGGGTCACCATCTATGTTAGCTTATTGGCTTTGTCCCAAGGAAAAACAAAT
>NW_017731832.1:716343-725261 GCF_001890085.2 Hipposideros armiger
AACGTTTTCATCACCTTGAAAGTAACCCCATACCCTTTAGCTATACCCTCCATTTTCTTCCCAGACTCCCCCGCCCCAGCCCTAGGCAACCACTAATCTACTTTTTATCTCTACAGATGTGCCTATTCTGGACATTTCACATAAATGGGATCATATAACACATGGTCTTTTGTGTCTGACTTCTTTCACCTAGCAAAATGTTTTCAAGATTCTTCTATGTGGTACTATGTATCAGTTCATTCCTTTTTATTGCCCAATAACATTCCATTGGATGTAACACCATCCAAACGTGGTACACAGACACCACCACACGTCTATCCACTCATCAGTTGATGGACATTTGTGTTGTTTCCACTCTTTGGCTTTTATGTATTGGGCTGTCAGAAAAGTCATGATGCATTTTTTGCAACGAAAAACAGAAAAAATACGTCATGACTTTTCCGACCACCCAATATAATGCTGTTATGAACATTTATGTACACGTTTTTCTGTGAACATGTATTTTAATGTTTCTTGTGTAGATACCTGAGTTGGAATGACTGGGTTGTATAATAACTCTGTTTAACTGCTTAAGGAACTGCTAAACTCATTTCCAAAGGGGCTGCACCATTTAACATCCATACCAGCAGTACATCCTTGTCAACACTTGTTATTATCTGGACTTTTGATTTAGCCATCCTAGTGGGGTGTAAAGTGACTTGAGTCAATTTTAACTTCCATGTCCCTAACGACTAATGATGTCTAGCATCTTTTTATGTGTTTAGTGGCCATTTGCATATCTTCTTTGGTGAAATGTCTTTCCAGATCCTTTACCCATTTTTTTAATTGGGTTGTCTTTTTATTATTAAGTCGTAAGAGTTCTTAGATGATTTGCAAATATTTTCTCCCATTCTGTGGGTTGTCTATTCATTTTGAGTGTCCGTGTTGGGAAAATTTTCCGACATATACTGGAACAGAACTCCAAAGGAGGACAAGGCCAAGAGACTGATGTAAGAGGCTGACAACTCCAGAATTAAAGAGTTTATTAAGGGAGTTTACAGACAGAAGCAGCCTTAGGCAGCAGCAAGATAGTAGATCTCCACATCTGAAAGGAGATGGGGGCTTGACATATATAGCCTTCAGGAACACAAATGGCTTGTAGCCAAGTGGCACATGCTTGTTAAGAGCTGTATATTCCAAAGCAGTAAACAAATTAACGGGCCTACTTATCTATGTAAAAACATTCCTTTTAGGTGATATAGGCACAATTTTCTCCATGAAAATGCTAAACTCATAAGGACAGGTGTGCCTTCTACTACCAAAGGTGCTTCTTTGATGTTGAAGAATAAGTTTTTTCCAAAAAAAAAAAAAAAGGTATTAATTCTTTAAATGTTTGGTAGAATTCACTGGTGAAGCCATCTGGGCCTGGGTTTTTCTTTGTAGGTAGTTTTTGATTGCTAATTCAATTTTGTTATAAATCTATTCAGATGGTCTATTTCTTCAAGTCAATTTCAGTAGTTTGTTTTTCTAGGAACTTGTCCATTTCATCTAAGTCATCTAATGTATAGGCATACATTTGTTCATAGTACTCCTTTATCATCCTTTTCTTTCTGTAAGTTCTCTAGTAATGTCTCCTCTTTTGTTTCTGACTCTTTTTTTCTTGGTTAATCTAGTGAAATGTTGTCACTGTTGTTGATCATTTCAAAAAACTAGTTTTTGGTTCCATTGATTTTCTTTATTGTTTTTCTATTCCCTATTTCATTTCTGCTCTATTTATTCTTTCCTTCAGCTTGCTTTAGTGTTTAGATTGTTCTTTTAAAAAATTTTTAGTGTCTTTAAGTTGGAAGGTTGGTTTATTGATTTGAGATTTTTCTTCCTTTTTAATGTCTTTACAGCTATAAACTTTTCTCTAAACACTGCTTTAGCTGCATCCCATAAGTTTTTATGTTGTATATTCATTTTCATTCATTTCAAAGTATTTTCTAATTTCCCTTTTGATTACTTCTTTGACCCATTAGTTATTTTGGCGTGTATTGTTTTATTTCCATGTATTTCCAGGGCTTGTTATTGTTATTTACTTTTTCAGTGAGTGGCTGGATTATTTTAGTGAGTTTACCTATTCCCTACCACTCACCCCACATTGTGTGAAGCCTGTTACTGTTCTTCAGGGGGATGCCGACTTTAGTCTATCCATAGTCACCCTAGCATGACAGTGATTTTTCACAAGCCTGTCTCTTTCCCTGAATACACAGATGTTAAACTACACTAATTATTGGCTGATTGCTTTTTTTTTTTTTCAACAATGCCCTGGGAAATAAATTGCTCTGCAAACTGATCCAATCAAATTCAGGTTTCTTTGAAGGGATAGTTTCAAGGTGAGATTTATTCTGACCGGGAGAGAGCTCCTTCCAGCTGTCTCTTTTCCCATTTCTCTCTAGCCAACTAGCCAGACCAGTATAGCCCATATCTCCAATAAAGCTCTCATTCTCCTGCCAACTGCTTTTCACTATAATCTCCACTGTTTTCGAGAGCACCCTGAAGGTTGAACTTCTCTTCCAAATGCAGTCAGTTCCTTTGAGGAGATATTCGAAGCTCTCTGTTCTAGAGCCTGCCTCGCTCCTNACTGGAAAAATCAAATGGAAAACAAACAGCTACACTGTCAGAATCATACAAATATACATGCCTGCCTGAGTTTTCCCAAATCAATGGTCCTGCAAAAAAAAAAAAAAAAAAAAAACAGAACAGAGAGGAAAAGATGGAAGCAGGGGAAAATACTGCAGAGCAATTACCAGCACCCGCAAACCCTGCTCCAAGCACCTTCCCCTGGACCTGGGCTGACGGATCCTTTGCTGGTTTTGATGTGGGGGTCTGTGACCACCAGCGGTAGCATCATCACTGAATAGCTTCTGAGAATTGCAAATTTTCAGGCCTCAACTCAGACCTATGGAATCAGAGCCTGCATTTTAACAAGATACCCAGGGGGTTTGTGAATTTGAACTGGATTAAATCACACTGGGAGGCCACAGAGATCTCGCCATCACACAGTAGTTAACAATAATTGCCAGCAAAATGCAGTTATCTGACTCTAGTGGAAGGCAGAAGTGTTACTGCAATGGCAGAGAGAGACCTCCTGCTTCCCCTGTCAAACCTCCTGTGACTGCCAGCAACCGTGTTGGCCAAGTGATTAACACAAAGCCATTTAAAAGAGACTCAAGAGACTAAGGGAGCTCTGAATTAGGGCATTTAAAACATGGGGTGGGGGTGTTAAGAGAAGAAATCAACGTTAAATTTAAACTCAAAGATGTGACAGATGACATCTGAGTAACCAGATGCTAGAGGAAGTTCCCTTCATCAGCATCCCCTTTGGCGGGTTGAGGGGCCCCCTGGGCGCCTGACTTCGCATCACACATCAGGGAACATTAGAGACAATGGGACAGAGCCATGGAGTTCCGACTGTCACCAAAGCTTTACTTCTCATGAGTTATGTTACCGTTTGCTTTGCGCTGTTCCCTTTACAAAATGCACTGGCTGCACCCAAAGCCCAATTTACTCAACTATTTAAAGACATAATTTTCCACATAAAAAGTACGTGGCTGTCCATCTATTCAAAAGCTTCCTGTAACTTTGGACGCATTTTGTTCGAGGCAGGAAGCACAAGGGACAGGGCCGGGAAGCTCCCGAGGCATCTGGTTTGGAGGGACTGCTCTCACGGCAGCTGGCGGCGGGTCCCTCACCCTGTTGAACTGGGACCAGGACACGGACATGCTGTTGTAGTCCTCGAGATGGCTGCTGCTGCTGTTGAACAGTTTCTGCGCCAGGAACACCAGGTTCTCCTTGGTCAGGCCCCGGTTGCTCTGCACTTCGGCCTTGAATTTCATATTGAGNCTCAAGAGTTTGAGCTCTGAGCAACAGCGGTTCGAGTCAGCCCGAGCTGAGCAGCCGTGAGCTGCCAACAGGTGGCGGGATGGCTCAGCTAAAAAAAAATTAAAAAAAAAATGCTAAAATTCCTTTATAATACAAAAAACAAGTACTTAAATGTAAACAAATAAAAATTTCAGCCAAAAACGTGGGTGCAAGGGCCGGCTGAGTGGCTCAGTTGGTGCGAGCTCTGAGCAACAGCGGTTCAATGCCCGGCTTGAGCTAAGCTGCCAACAGGTGGCAGGATGGCTCAGCTAAAAAAAAACACACACACACACACAAAAGTGGGTGCACATTATACACAAGGGTGCATTATACATGGCAAAATACAGTAAATTGTAAATGTCTTAAATAATGGACATGGACTGTATCATGGAATCACCATACAATGGAATTCTATGCAATTATTAAAATGACGTTGTAAGATTTTATTTACCGACCTGTAACTCTGCCTATGACACATTTTTCAGTGGAAAAAAAAATCAGATCACAACAGCTGATGTATGGCATGACCCAAACCTTATACCTTGGACTCCAAGCCTGACAATGATCTGCCCTTATTTCCTGCCATTTTCTTCCCTGCGCATCCAGCTCTAGCCTCCAGGGCCCTTGTGAGGGTTTTCGAACAGGGCAAGCTCACTCCCACCTCAGGGGATGCACTTGTTCTCTCAGCCTAGATTGTTCTCTCTCTGCATCTTGAGATAGAGCTTCTTCACTTTGTTCAGGTCAATTCTGATGTCACCTCCTCAGGGAAGGTGTCTAGTGAGACACTCCCTCCATTTTCCACTCTGGTCACTTCTCTATCCCTTTGACCTTGCTTATTTGTCTTCATAGCATCCATCACTACATAAATATATTGTTCTTTACTTGTTTATTGTATTCCTTCTGCTATTAGATTGTAACCTCCATACAGGAAGTACTTAATAAGCATATGGTGACTGACTGAATGAATGAACGAATGAATGAGGAATATATATCTATATAGATGGGGAAAATATTCACTAAATTATTTACAGTGATTAATCTCTAAACGAGAGATGTTGTGTGATATATACCTTCTTTTCTATACTTTTCTGGAAAGTTTACAATAAATTCATAATACTTTTATGCTCAGAAAACAATAAAACCATCTGTTTTGAAAAACAAAATTTTACCTAATTTTGCTTGATCTAAGCTTATGTTAAAAGCAATCTGTTAAAAAAAAACAAAACAAAACAATCTGTTTACTTCAATTTGATAGTTGTGGTCAGTGGCAGATATGTTTTCTGTGTGACTGAAGAATATAGCCCAGGATTTACATCTGCCCTGGATAATGCTCAAAGCACGGTAAATTAATGCTAATTGTGCAGAATTTCATGCAAGACAGGCACAGATGGAAACACACACACACACACACACACACACACACACACAACTAAAACAAAACCAAAATCACAACAAAACCAAATCAGAATGCGAACATTGTTACCAGTGGCAGGCTCGCATGGAACTGGTGTGTAATACTTTGAGTACACTTCATCTTTTGGCCGATCAGGGAACACGTAGATAAGGTAATTCAGGTCCCCCAGCCGGTCGGCCAGGGACCGGATAGAGAAGTCTCTGGTGGTAAACGGCATCAGGTTCCAAAACATTCTTTCCTCTAGATCAATAAACAGAATAATCATATTCTAAACATGACTTCTGAACAGGAGACCTTAATACCCAAATAAACTACAATTAAAGCTCTCCATTAAAATTGTACCAATAAAAATCTCCACTTAAAAATAACCACAGGTTGGGCCAGCCGAGTGGCACGTTGGTTAAGAGCTGGCTTGGGACGCCAGAGGGCCCTGGTTTGGATCCCACATATGAGGGCTAGTGACACTGCCCTCTACAGCTAAGATNTATAATCTCCACTGTTTTTGAGAGCACCCTGAAGGTTGAACTTCTCTTCCAAATGCAGTCAGTTCCTTTGAGGAGATATTCGAAGCTCTCTGTTCTAGAGCCTGCCTCGCTCCTGTGGGGCAAAATCTGAGCCATAGCTCTGGTCTCTGGTGCTGGGGGTGGGGTTGATGGCACACTTCTGAGTGATGTGCCCACTTCAAAAGGTGAACGCCTTTTCCTTTCTTAACTCCTATTGGTTCCTTAAGAAGCAGCTCAAGCTGTTTGGTGCTCTTCCTCTATGTTCTTGGGAATACGTTTATTAATAGCAGCATGAACCAATATCCTAACTGATTATGTTAGTTACCTTTCCCCGACTGCAATCTGCTTGAGGGCAGAAACAATTTCTCATCCCATCCACAATGCCTGGCTCAGGGAAGGCACTCTAAATGTGCTGAATTTTAAAGATGAGCTTCCTAACAGGAAGGGTGTAGAGATGGGAGGCTAAGAGATAAAGGCTATCTATCATTTTAATTTTCAAAACATCAGATGAGCAGGAAGATGAGAAATGCCTCCATCTGCCATCAAAGCTGACGACTCTCTCTGAGGCAGCCAACTCCCAATTAGTTCCCTATTCCAGGGTCACACTGATGATTTCAAACTTTTCTCTATCAAACCGCCCTCCCTCGCCACCGGATAGGAAAAAAAAAACAAAAACAGGACTCAATACTGTCCCTTCAGAGGAAGCCTTTATTGTAACATAAAATACACAATTTTGTGATTGCCCCAAGTAAAATTGTACACAATTCCTTTTTTGGTGGCTATAATAGACTACTCTGCCTCAACACTAAAATATGTATCTGAAATAATTTCACAAAGTTTTAAAAAGAAAAATTATAAAAAGTATACTTCCATTTTAAGTTATATTCACTTTGTCTCCCCCCCACCCCCTACAAAGCCCTGCACATGGCACACATCGAGTTGGACCACTTTGATGATTTCTGTGTGTGTGTCTGGGAGTGACCAGGAGGCTGAGGCGGTCAAGACTTCCCACTGCCTCTTCTGGTTTGCAGGAATAGGGAGAAGAGAGACAGTATACTGCAGATAATGAGCACACCTTTCAGTCAAAAATCTCTCCCATCCATAGGTACAGCCTCAGGAACATTGAGGACAGCTCAGCAACTGTACAAGAATGGCAACTCTCCACTCGGCACCCGTCCCCCCAACCCCAGGGCCAACTGTAAAGTGAGAGCTCTGCCCTCAGCATGCCCTAGGGCTGGGTCCACTACCATTCTGAAAGTGTGTCAATGCCTTCCCCTCCCTCCCATCAGGGCTGCTGGGACAACGAGGTTGTCGCTCACAGGCAGGCGTTGGTGAAGCCTGACTGTCGGGGCAGGTGAGGGTTCTTTAAGACTGGGTCCGAGAGCAGTCAGCCTTCCTTCTCACCTTTCCCCAACATGCCCATCCTCACAGGTGGAATTTTAATCTCTTCTTGAGGGTTAAGTAAGGGACTTAGTAATCTCGGCTATCAATGCCGGTATCCACGGAGGGGTCAGTCTGCTCCTCAGAGGCAGAGTCAACTGCCTGGCATAGAAAAATAAATCAGTGTATGGAACCAAGCCAGGGCAAACAGCAGCTTTTAAAAAGTCATCTTCCAATAAATAATTTACTATAGAGGAATATTTTCCTTTAACATCAAAACACTGATAAGTTGAGTTATTTTTGTAAAAAAAATATCTATTTACTCACATGTATAAAAATAAGGTTTTTAGGGCCCTTCTCTCTGGGGTGTGGTCATGTCCTTATTTTTGAGAGAGGGGCCCGGGGTGACCTTGTAGGCTTCACCCAAAAGCCATACCTGCTCCCCACTTTCCCTACCTTCCTGTCATAGCCCGTTCCATCCTTCTGGTGTATAACTACGGAAGAAGCTGTGGACAAAATTATGCTGGGGCTTTTGTTTTGTTTCGCATTTGCAGCTTACCAAAGTTCCAGCAAACCTGCTGACTGCATTTCCCCAAACCACCAATGCCTGACCCCAGCACCCCACCCCAGGTGGGCAACAACACCCACTGACCACCCTGGCCCTGGGTTCAGACCACACTCCTGCTACCCACTCCCCAAGACATTGTATGTGAACAGTGAAGGAAAATGAGGTGACCTGGGTATAAATGGCACAGGACCTGATACAGGAAGAAAGAGTTCTGATGTTAAATTAGGGTAGAAAGGGGGAAAACAAAGTCCCGACTTAGAAACAAAAACACCATTCAACATTTGCAAAAAGCTGTGTCCATAAGCCTTCGGAAAGCTTCACCCTCGGGCCTCCCCCAGCACAGTGGAAGGATGGGCAGGCAGGTCTAGGGCAGCTTCCCCCGGCGACAAAGGCCATGTTCTCAGCGCCTGAGAGTCAGGGACGGGCATTCCACTGTGGCGGCAACACAAAGGACATCAACACTGCAAGCTTCGGTTACGCGGCCCTCTTTTCTTTCCTCTAGTTCATGTCTGTACAAGTGTACACACAGAGGAACTGAGTGGCAGATCCACAGAGTGAGAGAAAGAGAGAGGGAGACGGAAAGGGAGGCGAGGAGGGAGGGAGAGAACGTTAAGATGGGTTAAGCGTATTTAAAAAGCCACTGCCCATCCGAAAACCCCGCACTCCTCTTGCCCCAACCATCCTCGCGTGTTGCCCCTGTGCTCCATCCCGACCCAGGAAAATGGTAGTGAGGGAGAGGGGCGGGAGGACTGGCTTTCTTTGTCAAAAGGCAGTTTTTACACTTCAGAAGCAGAGACAATCATGGCTATATAACAATTGTTTGGCAGACACAGCGACGACGAAGACTCACCGGAGAGGAGCGGAGAGGAGGCGCTCGCTCTCCCTTTGTCCTGCTCTTACTCGAATAGCCACATGCCAAAGCCCAGCCGCCCTCAAGACACATGGGCACATTCCAGGGTTCATGGGACTAACTGCCTTTTTGTACAAGGTTAAAACAACCACAGCCTGTTTGTGGCCCCAGTGCTGTAGCTAAACTCTGGACAGCAAGGGGGAGAAACATCACAACACACACACACACACACACACACACACACACACACACACACACACACACACACACTCCCTTCACTGGTGCCACCATGCATAGAAACACTAAAGTCACGACTAGTAT
>NW_017731832.1:727115-729436 GCF_001890085.2 Hipposideros armiger
TAAGGGCTACTCTCCTCACCGCCCCCCCCCCCAACGGACTGTCTTGGGAAGAACTGGTTTCTTCATCACTAGGGGTTTTCAAGTGGAAAGCATACAAACACTTGTCAGGATCACACAGAAAAACCAAAGCATTAAAGAAGAACTAATTTGCTTGATGATCCTGGAAGTTATTTTGAGTATCTACTTTTAGGAAAGAGAATGTCACTGCAGAGTGGTATACTTGAAACCTGAGTTGCCACAATTCCCCAATAGATTCCTCAAAAAAAAAAAAAAAAAAAGAAAGGAAGGGAATGTCACTCAGGTATCTGCATGCTCTTTGCGGCCCCTTGGGGTTCTGCATTTGGGAGTAATCTGATGGTCACTCACCCCAGTGAGGGTGGTCTATGCCCCTTGGCTGGTTGTCTCTTTTTCACTTGTCACAGAACCCCACTGGGACATGGCCGGCTATAGGATAAGCCTAACAGTGATCTGGCCAGCCACAGTTACCTTTTACAAAGGCTGGTTATGGAAATCCAGGTAAGTAGGTGGTAGGAATGTGACAGTCTGAAGTCAGTGGATGAAATCTTGTTTCCTGGGAATGTGAGTATGGGAATAAATATAATCCTGACTATTTTAGATAATGAAGATTACTCTATGGCTGGCAGGATGGAACAGCCCAAGACCGTGAAATGAGACAAGGTTCACACATTGCTTGGGATCCTAACCTGCTTGTTCTAAGGCTTCAAATGTCAGGGGCTACTTTTTCATGATATTTCATGCTTTTTGTGCTTCACAGTCTACAGAGAATTTTACAGATTGACAGAAAAGATAAAAAACAATGAAATGCTGTAAAAAAATAGTATTTCAAAATCTAGATTAGCTATGCTAACAAAAAGAAGCAGTGATAGGTTCAATCCAAAATACCATAAAAATCTAAAAATATTTTGGCTTCTTTCCTGCCTAGAAATACAACCATTACCTTAGGGTGGTAAGGCATGATGTAAAAGAGACTCTATAGAGGAAACATGTTGCTAGATTGGGTTATACAGAAATTACAAGTCTTTGTACTTCAGCAAAATAATTTAAATATTTTTAAAAAAATGACACACTGAGAAAAATATTTTCTATATATAATAAAGGGCTTATTTACCATATAAAACTACTTACACATCATTAAGGGGAAAAAAAGGCACTCCAAAAGAAAGAGAAACAAGGAACATGAATGTACTTCACAGAAAAAAGACAAACGGCCAATAATGTGGAGGTTAAGAAATACAGGCTCTGGCACTCAAATCCTGGTTTGGCCTCTTCCTAGCTGTGTGACCTTTGGTCAATTGTTTCACTTCTTTGTGCCTCAGTTTCTCATTTGTACAATGGAGGTAGTAATAATACCTGCTTCACAGAACTGTTTTGAGAATTAAATGAGATACTATATGAAATGTGCTCAGAAAAGTGCCTGGCACACACAGTAAGCATTCAACAAATGTTAGCTGCTATTGGCGTTCTATTTATTATTATTGGTATCATTATATGAAATGATATCTGACCTTATCTAGAATGAAAGAAATGAAAATAAGAACTGAGGTGCCATTTTTATGCCAGTCAGAATGGTGAACATGAAACTGATGAGCAGAATCTGTGATTGGCAGGGGGATGGAGAAGCAGATACTCCAACAGACAACTGTGGGAGTGAAAACAGATTCTGTTTTCTGGAGGACAAGTCTGCAAAGATGTGTCAAAATGCTCAAAAAGTATATCCTGTTTACACAAATTCTACTTCGGAATTTATCCCAAGGAAGTAACTGAACAAGATGCATGTGCCAGGTTATCTCAGTATTAATCATAACAAAAAACTATGAATAACTTACCATATTTTGCCGTGTATAATGTGCACTTTTTTGCCCAAATTTGTGAGGGAAAAATAAGGATATGCATTATACATGGGTAGTACTAATTGTGTATCTATATAAATGTTTTTAATTCTTTTATTTATGGTTATAAATTAAAAGTGTAACTCTAGAAATCAATAACGATATCTGTATACAAAATAATACCCTGGAATACGATAATCAGTTTTGTTGAACTTATGATGAACTTGCAACAATGAAGAGGTTCTTGGCCTTCTATGATGAGTAAATATCGTAAATTTGTTACCGGTACATAAAATTTCATGTACCTTGTATCTGTTCTTGTGTTTTGTAATTATTGGTTACATAAAATTTCTTGTACCATAATATGTTAAAAAATAAATGCTAAGGGCCGGCTGAGTGGCTCAGTTGGTTAAGAGCTCGCTCAAGAGTTTGAGCTCTGAGCAACAGCGGTTCGAGTCAGCCCGAGCTGAG
>NW_017731832.1:731551-734772 GCF_001890085.2 Hipposideros armiger
CCCAATTCCCCAGTAAAAAAAATCTTAAAAAAAAAAATAAATAAAATAACCACAGGTTATAAGTCAAGTAGCTGTTTTTAAAAGCCAAAGGTAGACAGCTGGTAATGCACACACTACTTCCCTAGAGAGCCGATGATCTCCCTCAGGTAGTTTCAAGTTCAAATCATATTCTGGCTCACTCTAGAAGAAACATTTATCGATCCCCTGACTCCCTGGACAAAAGCATATAAGAGAGATAGGGAGCATGTCCACAGCCAGAGGACATGTGAGTGCTATTAAATGCTATTAAAATCTTTAAGTCCCAAAAAACAAACTTGCAAGCTACTCATCGTGAGGGTCAGAGGAAAGAACTAACATTTTTGGATGGAAATGATGGATGGCGATATCCTTGTGGTAGACAGGATAATCATTAAAATAGCATATTATTATATTTCTACTCTAACGACTCCAAATCATCAAAGTTATTCTTCACTGAAATTAGCTCAAGGTTTGAGAGTAATAGCAAGGGGAATATTTCAAATGGGAAGCAGCTGAGATTTTGGACAAAACTTTACCTTCCTAATTTGACATTCCTGTATTTCGGGGTCAGGGTTATATATTTGTGTTTCTCAAAATTAGTACTTGTATTTCCCACAGTAAGGTTTTACACAGGCTGCCAGACTATCTGCAGCGTGTCATGGTTATCCATCTGTGCTTCCCATAATTAGTACTGGCCCCAACAAACAATAAGTACTCAATAAATTGTATGTTAAAGTAATTTTGCAAAGAAAGCAGCGAACTAGAGCCCTCTTGGCTCTAGTTTTAAAAAGGGAGGGGTACTCACGAGAATCAAACTTCCAAGCAATGGTGATGCCACCAATTTCAGAGTCGCTGAATCTCAGCAGGAAGGTCCCATCTGGCTTGTTAATGAGTAGGTCGTGGGCCTGCTGCTTATTCACGAAACCCAAAATAGCCCTGGATCACAAAGGCCAAAGGAGCAGATGCAGAGTGTGATTGTTTAACGCCAGAAAGATAACCTTCATACTCTATTGCTGACTTAAGAAATGACGATTCTCACCCATCATTCCAATGAGGCTTGAGATGTTTTTTTAACACTTCCATCACGCCATCAAACCACTGCCAGAAAGTGTAGTTCCGTCCTGGTAAATTCTCCTGGTTGGAGATAAAACAATGAACACACGAAGGCAAAAGTAATACTCGAAATATTATCTGTATGGACTTCAACTGGAAAAATCAAATGGAAAACAAACAGCTACACTGTCAGAATCATACAAATATACATGCCTGCCTGAGTTTTCCCAAATCAATGGTCCTGCAACTAAAAAAAAAAAAAAAAAAAAGAACAGAGAGGAAAAGATGGAAGCAGGGGAAAATACTGCAGAGCAATTACCAGCACCCGCAAACCCTGCTCCAAGCACCTTCCCCTGGACCTGGNAACACACACACACACACACACACACACACACACACACACACACACTCCCTTCACTGGTGCCACCATGCATAGAAACACTAAAGTCACGACTAGTATTAACACTTCACATTATGAGTATTGTTTCCAAAGAGAAGTGATTCATGGAATTAAAACATCCACGAGAGTAACTCCTCTAGCGAGGATGAAGAAGCTGAAGATGAGATGGGAGGTCACGACTGCGCATGAGGGATCCACTGTGTGTCCATAGGTCGGCCTAAGAGTTCCTCCACGCGGCGTGCCACGTCCATCGTGTCATCCAGATCAAAGTCCCCATCGGTGTCAAGGACGGGGTCAGGGCTTGGGAAGGCAAGAGAAAGGATGAAATGGAAGAAAAAGGTTGTCAGAGGCCAATGACAAGCAGCAGAGACCACCCCAAGCCCCGCACCCCACCAGGTGAGCAGCCCAAGGCTTCCTGTACCCTCAGCCTAGGCTTCCAGGGAAAGAACCACTTCTGATCTACAGTCCTTTGCTAGCTGGACAGAAGGACACAGACTAAAATACCCAGCACCCAGCTGCCCCTAACACTGGCTCTCCAGACACATCTAAACGCCACCTGGTCCTTATACAGAGCAAGAAAAATCTCCATTTTGGGAGCAGATGGTATTTACCTAACCCCACTCTAAACTACCAATATATTCTGGTCCCATCTCTCCCCGCTTGCACCTTGGCACATGCCAGAGCCCGGCCCGGGCTGGGCGGTCTCAGACCTAGAGACCGTTGCCTATTAGCCCTCCAAGGTCCAGCCGGAGGCCAAGCGCCCAGTTCCTCCCCACGGAGCCCCATGAGAACACAACCTACTTCTGTGGGTACATGTTATAAGGAGCCTGGGGACACACGACTGGGGAGGGGGCCTGGTCCATGTAGGTGGCGCTGCTCCCGGCAGAGTCTGCAGATGTCACAAACCTGTGAGAGGAAGCAGAGCAGAGCCTCAGAGGCCTGGGGCAGGGGCTGACTTGGGGAGGGGCTCAGGGGACTTGTCTTTTTTAGGGGTAGAAGGATAAAGTGCCCCCTGGGCCTGGGGTTCTGGTTGCAGGAGAGGGGCCCTGGGTACTGGCCCCATGGTGACCAAACCCTGTTCCCTCCCCAGAGCGGAGCCAGGTTTCGGGGGAAGGGAACACTGGGCCTGTGAATGGGAAAGGAGGGTGGCAATGAGGGGTGAGGACAGTTGGGGGAGGGGGGCAGAGGCAGCAGGACACCAGAGCTGGCCCTTGGACACTTACTCAGGGACCACTTGCTTGATCTGTGGCTTCACGTATCCATCCACTGCTTTAGCTGTGAAGGGGGGAACGGTGATGAGAACCAGTTCTCAAATGAAATAAAAATACAATCTCCCCTATGAATCACATCTTTTCTTAGGATAGGACACAACCACCTAATTTTATCTTAGGATCTGGTACAAGCACTTAACATTTCAATCTGCTAGGAAGGCCTGGCAGAGAAGCCTCAATCAATACTAACACTGCAAGTAAAGAGATCTTCCAAGTTGGCTAGGATGTGTTAATAAATTCTTCAAACCACAGAAAAGATACACTTCAAAACAAATTGAGATCAAGCATTAGTTGCATACTAACTGTAAAAAGAAAAAGTATCTTAAAAAGTTAAAGTCGCATATGCAGCAGAGGGACAGGACTTGCTATGTCCTAGGGGACAAAATTGGGACCAACAGGAGGAAATCAGAAGAGAACAAATTCTAATCATATAAGGAAGAATGTTGTCATAATAAGGGCTACTCTCCTCACCGCCCCCC
>NW_017731832.1:740211-782504 GCF_001890085.2 Hipposideros armiger
GGGAACCACTGTGCTGAATGCTGGGATGATTACCTCCTGCCAATAGCCTTTTGGAACATCCCAGGGTCCTGACTTGGACTGAGTCAAGTTGATGTGAGTCAGCACGTGTTGGTCAAGTTCCTGGCAGGCCTGTGAAGGCCATGTCACACTGACCTAGGTCCTGCCCCATGGACACGCAAGCTGGGACACACCAAAGCAACTCTTGACAGCAAGGAAGAGCCCAGAACTAGAAGAGGCTTCAGAAATATGGCTCCAGTCTCACTGCAGGGCACTGAGCAGGAAGAGCACTGTCCAGCACGGAAACACAGCACAGTAGTCTGGACGGCCGCCTCAGGAATTCTGCCACCCACAGGGAGGTGGTGGTGACCCCAACACCTGGGCCCAGCCTCCCTGTGCAAGTGACCCACTTAGGTCTCTCCTGGCAATTTGCAAGAGCTTCCGGGAAGGGCGCCAAGAGACGTGAGGCAATTGTCTGCTCCACTGGAGGGAGCTGAGCCTTGCTTTGCACAAACAGATCAATAGTCTGTGTTTCTGATAGGTGAACTTGACAAATGAGACTAAACTGACATTGCATGATGGGTACGAACCCAAACCAGAATCCAAACCCAAACCCACAAATAGAAAACAGAAAACCCAAGAACAGGCTCTTAAGTACTGTCAACCAGTCCAAGACCTTAGGTAGAATTGATAGCCTGAATCTCCTGTTTCCTAATCTAGGAATTGAGCCATCTTCTTTGGGGTCAGTCTGGGATGGAATCAGATGGGAGGAAGACATGCTAGAATCGGCTCATCAACATTCACTCAACACCTACTATGATTCAGACAATGTGCTGGCCTCAGGGTACAGAGATATGAGACACAGTCCCCTCTCAAAGAATTTATATTCTAGTGGAGAAGACAGAGTTAATAAATAATATAGGTATAGTTGTAAGATCGATCCCCTATCCACGCCATTAGAAGAGCACGTGGCGTATGTATGCATCTATGTTTTCATGGCTGATTCATCCAGCAAAGGCTTCTCTGAGACTCTGAGCTGGGCATGCAAGCAGGGACAGGAAACTAAGTTACACTGTCAGATTCTCACAAGAACAATAGGGGGTGCTGTTGGGGCTCCACAGCCTCACGACTGACTCAAATTTTCTGTACACCAGTGCCAGACAGGATTTACACCAGGAAGGGGAGCCTTTGTCTATAAGGGTTACTGAGGTGCGTTCATGTGCTGTGCCCCAGGACAGCTTCTCTGAGTGACCTCAGAACAACATTAAAAGTTGGTCACCACAGGGAGGAGAGGGGTGGTAGAAGGGGGTAAACGGGGTCAAATATATGGTGATGGAAGGAGAACTGACTCTGGGCAGTGAACACACAATGTGATATATAGATGATATATTACAGAATTGTACACTTGAAACCTATGTGATTTTACTAACCATTGTCACCCCAATAAATTTAATTTAAAAAAAAGACGTTGGTCACCACAAACACAATCCTTAGCCCCTGTACTATCCCAGCTAAGAGAGTTTAAGATTTCAAAACCAGCACTTATAAAATACCTAGTACATACAAAAGCATCGTCGAGTACTGTGTACTAGACCGGGAGCTCCTTTCCAGCAGACCAGGTGTGGGGAGCCTGCGTGACATCCCAGTATCTCCAAAGGCTAAGGCTAGGGTTTACATTCTCCCCCTGCTAAGCCTCAGCCTCCCAGCACTGTCTTCAATGCAAATGATCCCCTGTTACTCCAGAGAAAGGTGACTGGTTCTCTCCCAGTTGGACTTGAGCTTTTTTCTAGTCCTCACTCCCGTCCTCACCCTGGATCCTCAGGCTCTCCTGATACTGGATGATGAAGTACTCTTGAGTCTGCTGCAACTTCTTCAGTTCATTCTCTGTGTCCTGCGTGACCAGTCGCAGCTCCTCAAAAGTCTGGTTGATCTGAAGTTGTTTCTGGGACAGGGTGTCAGCAAGGCTTCCAAGTGGAGAGGTACCCTGGAGACAGATGGGGGAGTGCAGGCAGCAGTGAGGTGGGCGGGGAGGATGGGAGAAAACCTCAGGCCTGAATCCCAAGGAAGAGCCAACGGAGCACCTCTAACTGGGCTGAAACCCCAAAAGCTAAAGTTTGGGTCAGAGGAATTACAAATGTCATTTGTGAGAACTAGTGTAGAGGGAAAGGAGGAGAAACAGGTGACCTGGCACCTTCACAAAGCATAGCAGAAACTTCTCCTGCAGTTCTGGCCTCCACCAGAGTATTCCAAACAGGGTCCATCCAATTCCCTTCAGAGACACTAAAACCCCTCATGTCCAGGAGTCACCTGAGTTTTCCTACTAATGGTGATGACCCCTCATTCCACATTCTTTCGCGAATCCCACGCCACGGACTAGGCTAGGTGCTGGGGACAGAGTGGGGAACAAGGCTTGGGGAACACACATCATCTGTGTCCTCACTCAAGACCTTCTTGTGATGGAGGGAAGAAGGTGAGCCTTTCACAAGTGGCAGCACCCTGGAGACCCCAAAATGAAGTTACAGGGGAGGCATCGACAAGGTCTTTGTGGATCCAGCCATTTAAATGACCTGGTCTGATCCATCCTTCCCACACCTGTCCGAGACGGGGCTAAGCAGAAGTCTTTCCTAAGTAATCTCACCTGAATACAAAAAGGACTTCACTCAAAAATTATTCACTTGGGGTTAACTTAGTTTGCACTTGTTCACATTGTTTCGTGGTTGCAATCTCATCAAGGTTATAAATCAGTAAAGATCAGAGGACAGTCTTCTATTTCTTTTGTGCCCCTGAGGACAATGCTGTTTATAGGGACACCAATAGATACACACGGAGTCATCATGACAAAACTGGGTCCAGAGAGAAGTGGGCGAGAAAGGCCTTCCCAACTCCTCTCCCCATACCCATGGGACACTTACATTGTTGGCTTCCCGGACCAGCCTCTGCTCATTGTACAGAATGTGCCGGATGCAGCGGACCAGCTCCATGGGGCAGCGGTCATACGTGTTCTGAAAGAATCCAAGAGCAGACATCACTTTGTCACACTCCAGGCTACGGGCCTAAACCCACCTTGGAAGACACTTCTGGGACACAATGGTGTAACCGTGAGAAATGCTGCTCCTTTGGTATCAATGAGGGACAAGAAAAGCACATCATAGGAAACCCAACCACAGTCAGAAGGTAAGATTATTTTCTTTCTTGCATCCTAATTTGCCTAAAGTACTAGGGCACTATTTTTGGAAACAAGATAAATTTCAAAAAGGCCACTTCAGAGGAGAAACTAGACGCTACCTGGACTGGACTACCAAAATTACTTCCACCAGTGAAAGGGAGATAGACATTCATTGTATGTCTCCAGTTGTGACACCCTGAGGACACAACATCACTTTTTTAGAATTCTGATCAGGGATGTGTAACCTAAATCAAATCATGAGGAAACTTTACACAAACCCAAAAAGGGGGTATGTTTTATCTTTAAAAAGTAGAGGAGCTGAATTACTTTAAAATGTCATTGTAATGACAGACAAAGAAGGGTTGAGAAGTGATTCCAGGTTAAAGAAAATTTAAGAGACATAACAACTAGATGTGATGTATGATCTTGGACAGGATCACTGCCTGGGGTGAAGGGCATTAAGTCAGTTGACAAAATGGAAATACAGACATAAGGTTACCTAAAAGTGTTCTATCAATGTTAAATTTACTAAATATCATAACTGTACTGTACTATAACTATGTAAGAGAAGGTTCATCTTCTTTGAAAATGGACATCGACGTACTTAGGGGCAAAGGGATGTGATGTGTGCAACTTAACTTAATCTCAAGTGATGAAAAAATGTGTGTGTGTAGAGAGCATCTGATAAGGCAAATGTCAACAATAGGTGAATCTGGACAAATGTCGGGGCTCTTTGTATCCATCTTGCAACTTTCTGTAAATTTGAAGTTATTGTCAAATACCAAGTCTAAAAAAGCCTACAGCCACTGAAACCAAACAATAAGAATTATACATGTAACATGTACCTCAGTAACGCTGGGCTGAAGAAAGGAAAGAAAATCTCTACGGGAAGTACTAAATGAAGGACGAGTCCCTCCCAGGGAGGAGGACTAAATGTGACCCAGAGTTCACACCCACCTGGAGCTGCGTGGCATAGTGCCCCAGCTTGATCTTCAGTAAGAACCCATCTTCCCCCACTTGGTGCTCCGCCTTCTTCTGCAGCTCCTGCACCAGGCCCTCCAGGAGCTGGGTGGCCTTAATGTTCTCCTGTGGATTATCAAGATCTATTGAGTCCCTAGGGGAAAAAAATTACATACATATGTATACAGACATGCACATGAGCCTGTATAAATGCAGCCTCAACGCATCACACCTTTTCTTCGGCTAACGTGATTTCCGCGTAATGCTCACTGCAAATTTTAGGAAATGGTTCAATTCAAATTGACTAGACGCCTCTATTAATCTACCCCTAATCCACTAACTACCTCCATAGACTGTACAGTAAGTAGTACATTTTCTGTTTTTTTTTTGTTTTTTTTGTTTTTTTTTTTTTACAATGCACTGCCTTTTCTCCTTTCCCCTACTGACTTGCTCTGGTGCTTGTGCTATCGGTCTCTAGGAAGGAAGGGAAAGGGAAAGTGCTTTGTGTACATTGGAGGAACTAAGGACTCATAATTTCCTGTTTATAGTTGCCCCCTCAAGAGTGTAAGGGGCATACGGTCAAGACTGTTCTGCTTGTTTTTTTCCAGCCTCAACTCCTTCTGTGTGTTGCTAATTTCAATTAGAGAATTTCTTAAGTAAAGACAGGTGAAACATTTATTGCTATTTATAAGGAGCCCCGGAAATGAGATACTAAGACAGAAGATGCCTGCACGATTTGGGACTTGTAGGCAACACTAACTCTTCTGGGGAACTAGAGAAACCATTCTATGGACCTTGTATTAATTCAGAACCATTTAACGGGCTGGATGGCCTCCCTTCCTTTCTCCCTTCCTTCCTTCTTCCCCCATTCTTAACTTCCCTTCCCGATTCTCTGTCTTTCGTTATTTTAACAACTTAGGCAACAATTGCTATTGGGCAGTACTGTATTACTCAGCTCACTGAAGAAATCAAACAGCTGTCAGATTGAAATACCAATTAATTACTGCTGCCCAGGTCTGGAGCCAAAGAAGGGATCTGGTGGAAGCTAACAGGCGCTGTCGTCTCTACCCCCTGGAGTCATTTAGCCACTAATTTCAGAACACTGATAACAGACTTCATCAAATAATATGCTCACATCTGCACTTGGAGAAGGCAGTAGAGAAAGCCACATTCTAAACGTGTATGCTCTGGGTACTAAATACGATATGTGTTAAATAAAAGCCTGGAGGAATGAGAGGAGGCCCTACACTTCTGTTTTGAATGGCAGTAATGCTCCTAGTCCGAGGAACCCATTCCTGAGAAGATCCAGTCTCTGAGCAAAACTCATGGAAACCAAGTACTGGTTCTTGTACTTAATTCTCTGCTAAGAAAAAAAAAAAAAGATTTTCTTAACATAGACATGAAGAACTGAAGATTTTTTATTAAAATTTTTATATTCTTAAGAAAGCACAAACTAAATAAAATTCTAGACTTATCAGGGTGATCACTTCATAAGTCATATAAATGTCTAATCACTATGTTGTACACCTGAAACCAATGTAAATATTGTATGGCACTGTAATTGAAAAAAAAAATTTTAATCTAACAAAATTCAGATTTCCCTTAATAGCAACACAAGTTTTTTAATATTTGTTCAGTAAGAAGACTAAATGGGACATCTACTAAATGAAAATCTAAATCAACAGAAACTTCCTACTAATGTTTTTCTGAATTCTCCAAATCATTAAAACGGAAAAGAAAATGAAGAGGAAATGGAAAAGCACCAAGCAAGGGGCAACTGACATGCTTACATTTAGCTCCTTTTTTTTCTCAGTTAATTACACGAGGCTGAGATTTTTTTAATTGCCTAGAAAATTGCCTTCCTTTGGTGCTCTCTAGTTCCTGGAGAGAAATCTACTACTGACACACAACTGCAATTATTCCAAGGCAACATTACTGACGGGTACACAGCCCTCCTCAAACGGTAGCATAAAGGCTGTCTGCTCCTGGGCTCTGTCTACTCACGACGGTCTCTGATGAATTTGTCAGATCAGACTGACAGACATTCCCAAGCCCTGAGCAGAGCTGGCGTCCCAGGCCCTGAGCAGAGCAACTAGCTGACAGCCTGCCGCCTGGTGTGCAATAATGTCAATTAAACAGCTTTCTAATCAGTCTACTGCATTGTACTAACTCTAAAAGAGTTTAAAAACAATCCCCCTGCCCTGAATATATAAACCGTAATTTGGAAAAGAAAAATAAACATGCTTGTTAAATCTGCCACTGAGATGTAATTATCGTTATTTTGGTATATCATCTTATAGTCTTTATGTATATGTAAATTACGTATAAATTAAAAAACACCACTGTCTCTATTGTTAAGTTTGTTAACAAAACATTTTATTAAATTATGTGCATAGACATAGCTGCCCCATTCAGCACTAAATTCTACGCGGACAAAGGTTTTAATTTTTTCCACGAACTCCGCTACTGACCACACTGCTAGGCACCCTATAAACACTCAAAGCATCCTTGTTTTGTTTTTATTAGCAGCAATGCTCTAGTATTTTTAGCCAGAATTAACTATTGAAGGGAAGAAATCCTATTTTAAAAATCCCAAGAGTCATTCCATCTTCCCAAAATCAAAGATGGGGTTAAATACCTTTTCATAGGTCAAATAACTTTTTTTTTTTTCTTAAAGATACAAGTTTTGGAGTCTCCATGATGTTAACTTTCCAACCAAAGTTCAATATGCGGTGCTTCATGAAATATGATAGAGGAAACTCTGGCTCACTTACCAAGCTTGGCTTTCAATCCATTGGGATAAGTAATGGCGCACCTCAATAGGGAAATGCTGGCCGTACAGTGCTTGCATCTGGTGAAGGGCATCCCCCTGCAGCTGCTGGGCTTGGATCCACACAGCCATGTTCACAGTCTGCTAAACAAACAATCAGTGGTTTGGGTGTTCGTTTGTCTTTCCTTCCCCTTTTAAATCCACTCAAGTTGATATTCACACAGTTATAAAAGCTAAAGATAAATGCTTTTAAGCCCTTTTGGGTAGACTGAAGATCAGTATTCCTAAACTGCATTTTAGCTCTAAAATGTTTTCAAAATATAGATGAGTGTATTATCACTAGTTACCTAAGCAACAATGCTTTGCACACACAGGGCACAGATTTATCTGGAAAAATACCCCAAGGTTCACCTTCTGAGTTATTGCTAAGGAATTTATGAAGCAATGTTCTGTTAAATTATAGCCTTTAAAAATCTTTCTGACGTAAAAACAGTACATCTCAGCTACGAGTCAGAAACAAAAGCCATTATATTCTAATAGTGGGTAGAATTAAAACACGCCCTTGATTTCAGAAAAACGGTTTTATAAAACTACCATGATGTCTTCTCAGACCCACCCAAGAGTTTTCAATTCATTAGGCAGAAACTCTCTGGGCTTAACAAGATTGTGGCGGCAACATTACTTTCATCTACACAGAAGGGTTCTAACTTGCTCTAACACTCTGATCCATAATGTAGAATTTGGTAGAAAGCAGAGCTATCTTGAATCCCATCTAAAACAATCTGGCTACTGATTTGCACAATTCTCCCAAGAGCTATGCTACAATTAGGGTCCAGTGAATTAGACCTTGATTTTGTTGAATACCAGACTACATATGTGTGTTAGGAAACAAAAATCCAATCTGTTAGTTGTCCGATTGTATAACACTGAGCTATTTATGGAACAAGTCAGTTAGCCAACAATGAGGTGTGGGGTGGGTGCCAGTTACCTATTTTAGACTTGTGCAATGCTATAGAACACTTGAGTAGTGTACAATCTTATTTAGGGCTTTGGGGCATTAAGGCTGGGGTCACTGTAAGATCACCTAAGATATCAAATTTCAATGGCTGTGAGTTTACTGGGAGAAAGACTTGGATATAAGAGCTCTCTTCAGAAGCAATTCCACTTATAATCAAACATCTGGAAGACATTTAATTGTACAACATAATTTTTAATCAAATCTCTAATCTCAAGATTTTGGAAGTTTGGAACAGATACCATAGCATTTTTTCCTTTTTTTTTTTTTGGATGAAAGGTAGAGGGATGGATGGATGGATGGATGAATGGAGGGAGGTGCTTAGGCATTTATACCTATAGAAGAACGAAAAAGGAATGAAGAAAAGAATGCAGGTACTAATTTTTTTTTCTGTTTTAACGTATTTATTGACTTTTTTTCTGAACATGAAAATGTTTCAAGTCTACTACAGAAAATCTGGAAAAGCACAGAAAAATGCAAGGAAGAAACTAAAACTCAAATATGATTCTGCACCCAATGAAAACTTACAAACATTTTGGTTTTCCTTCCAATCTTTTCCTAACACATATTTTAACACAACTGAGATCACATTATATGTAAAGATTTTGTTTTTTGGGGTGGGGCTACAGAATAAGCATTTATTGTCAGAGCACCAGTGATCTGAGAAGGCAGTAGGTTAACACCTTCAAAAACTGCCTTAACTTTCTCAGATCGCCTTAGGGTATTTAAGAGAAAGTCTGGGCGTTCTGGGGTCTGCATGGAGCCTTCCCTCTGGCAATGTTGTTCTCAACCTGGAACAAAGATGAGAATAGCCTGGAAAGAATGCTGCCATGTTAAGGGCCACCCACAGTTCTGTTATGGCCAGTCTCCATTCTTCATGCTGACACAGTGAAGAATTAGAGGTCAGCAAGGTGATTAATATGCAAGCAGGGTTTATAAGTGATACTTCTCAGGGAAGAGAACAGGCCTAGTGGAGATGGAAGAGGGAGAAAGAGGGAGGGAGGGAGAGAGACACCTAGGTGAGGTGGGAGAGAGAGGCCTAAGCAAGGTGTGAAAGGAGGAAAGAGAGAGAGGAAGAGAGGGAGAGAGAGCGCGCGCATGCGGGCAAGAAGGCGCTAGGGCCAGAGCCAGGCACTACTGTGGTTTTAGTGGTAAGGAATTGGAAAGAAGTTAAGATCTTACTATAGCTCTCTTAATGAATAGTTGAACAATACCAACAGATGGAAAATTATCTTGCATCCTGCATTCATTAACTGAATTGACCCAAGAGACAAAAGAAAGAAAATTGTGGAAAAACTTTTCTCTCCTCAGGGACTCCTTTTCAGTCCACCCAAATAAAATAGCATCCTGGTCATTATCCACAATCTGCTTTATTTTTCCTCATGTCATTTATCACTTCCTGACATTTATCACACATTTATTTGCTGTCCTCCCACTAGGGTGAAATCACCAGGAACACAATAACTTTGTTTTGTTCACTGCGTCTTCTCTTGGGCCTAGGCCAGTGTCTGGCACATAAGCAAGCAATCAGTAAAACATTCTGTTCCATAAATAAATGTATACACACAATTTGGTCAAATCTATCAGCTCTTTTCAAAGTTATTATAGAACAAGACATCAGTATGAAATACTAAGGCAATAAATTGAAACAGATTTTATAATTTGGATGACTTTACTATTTACAATGGTCTATTTGTTCCTTAATACATATGCCACAATTTGTAATTTTTCCTTTTAGTTTTTGTTCATTTGTTTTTGTCTATCTTTCCCACTGAACTCTTACAAATAGTGAGGGAAGGAAGCACATTTATTCACTACTGTGTTCCCTGGGCCTCATACAGTGGTTTGCCATGGTAAGTAGTCAATAAACATTTGCTGAGCAATTAAATACATGCCAAATATTTGGTAAATATTTCACGTCATGCTGGCTGAATATTACAGGAGTCTATTATTGTTTTAAGAAAGAAAGACTATGGTGATATGCCACATATGTAGGGGTACTATATAAACATCACACTATTATGTCTTATGTTTTATATTAGTTCTTCAATTTTTATCAAAGAATGTAATACTGAGCTCCTAGAATTTGTCAAAATGTTTTTATGGCTCTAAATAGGAACATGTCAAAATATTTTCCAAAATGCCATTTGAAGAGTAAATAGCTGGAAATATAAGGTGGTAAACACCTTATTTTGATAAATACAATCTACTTTAATTTCACTACATTAAAATGCTTTGATAAAACTGGAAAACACATTCTGCCTACTACTGGTCAAAAATGTAAAATAAAAATACACTAAATAATACAGAATCATTTTTATTTTACTTTTTAACTAAGAATTATATACACATGGAATGAGATGACTCACTGAGGTTATCACGGAACAATTTAAAATATGCCGGTTAGAACACCCCCTCTAAGTACTGTTTTTCTTCATACATGTCAAAACTCTTCACGCCCATCATTGGGCTGCGCCTACACCTGGTATAAGCTGGTTCCCTACCCTTTCTCACCAGTCTTTATCCTGCCATCAACGAATGCTACTCCACATATGCAGGGACTGAACCTTTGGCCTCAATACACGCTCTCTTCTGCTTATTTACAGGCAGCTCCATACTCAACGCGTGATGTTCTGACAAAGGAAATGGTTTGTATCTTTGGTCAATCACCACAGGGGCTTCTTTAAACTGGAAAATGGATTCACAGTCTTATTCTTAGCCAAAGATGAGAGCTATGTGAGCGTTGCCTAGTTGCACTGGGTGTTCATAAGCATTCCAAACAACCCAAACAGCCTGGGATGCAGAATATTGTACTTCCTGGAAGCATCAAGTATCCACACCAACCTTATATATCTGGATGTATCCTAGGAGTCCCAAATAAAGTGGACCCTCAGGCACTTGTTAAAAAAAGCTTTCAAAGTCTAATAGTTCATAATGTGACAGGCTTATTGAAAACCATAAAAATAAATATCCGCTAACATAAATAAATGATAGGAGTGGGTAGGATTTAGGGACAATTTTGACTCAATAATAAATACCTTTTTATTAGATGCTTTCCCTTCTAAAAGTAAAATACAAACCTTTGAAAGGAAAAAGAGCACTCTCTCTGAAGAGCTCCAGAGCACTGTGGCCAAGGTCATGCCATAGCCAAACGGTGGGGGAAGAGAAGGATGGACAACAGACACAACAGAAGACTCCCAATGCAAATGGGCCCGCTGAGTGAAGGAACTATAGCTTGGGGTGGGAGTGGGGGGTTTAAAATGTGTCCATGGATTTGGTTTTCTGGATTCACGTGTATAATTTAAAGCAGTTTATAATTCCTATCCTCCATCCTACAACCAACACTCCATCTCATCCCATCCTAGGGCCAAAGTGTCTAAAATGGGGTTAAAGTTCTGGAGATATGGCAAACTCATCTAAATAGAGTCCTACAAAAGATTTAACCTTACACCTCTGTGTGCCTCAGTTTCCTTATTTTGTAAAAGGGGGATAATAACACTTAACGTCCTTTTTGGGGTTGTTGAAAGAATGAGTTAAATAATATGTGTAAGTGCTTAAGGCAGTGCCTGGCTCATAGTATGTGCTCGATATTATTCTGACTTTTACAACATTACACTTACAAAGGTGACTTCCATCTCTCCATCTCCAATTATTATTATTATTATTTTTTTTGGTGCACCGTTCCCGAAAGTACTGCAATACCAGGTCGATGCATGGAGTGGACGGAGCAAGCTCCTATTATATCTCCCAGCTCCAAAAATCCATTTAATATATTGTCCTCGGATAGAGGATGTATCACATATTAAACTGATAGGAACAGATACTACACTTGATCTTAGCCAAAAGGCCGAGAAGCGATATCCCATCTCCAATTTTAACTTACTTCAACAAACTATGCCTTTCCAAAGTCAATCCTCCACAAAAAGCTCTTGCTCTCCTTCTCCTTAACCAATACCCTGCAGTACAAACTTTACCTTCCTTTTAAAAGATGGTACTGTATTCCCATTTTTTAATCATTTTCACTGGCACAAAGACGTCTGTGGATGAGAATGATGGAGGGTAGAAAGCACCGGGAGGGTGTTCTCTTCTCATCTCTGAATGAGAGGACTAAGAATTGTGAAGGGCGATGGAACAAGACTAAGGCTGCCCTAAGTACAGTAAGTCCTCACTTAACGTTGATAGGTTCTGCAGCTTTAAGAGAAATGACGTATAATGTAACCAATTTTATCATAGGCTAATTGATATAAACAAGAGCTAAGTTCCTATGATATCTCATCAATATTATAACGAAACAACGTTGAATGAAATGACCTGTTGTGTACAAAACTCGAGGAAAAAAAAATGAATCCTATCCCTCCCAAGGACACATCTGACTGCTACTAATTAAAGTATGAATTATTAGAAACAAATATCTTGATTCATCTAATAAATAATTACAGAAATAAGTTTGAAAAATAACATAAAATGTATTAGTGTTATTATCCACCATCCAGATTTATCATTTACTGTTATATACTGAAAACTTACTGTATTATTTATTACAATAAGTGCTTTTATGAATCTACTCATTTAATCCTCACAAAATCCTAGGAGGTAGGCAATGTTATTATCCCCACTTTATAGATGAGGAAATTGAGGCTCAGCAAATTAAATAGGATTGTAAAATGATATAACAACTTTGGCAAACAATCTGGCAGTTCTTCAAAAGGTTAAACATAGTATTATTATATGACCCACAAGTTCCACTCCTAGGTATATGCCTAAGAGAATTGAAACCTATGTCTATAAAACCTTGTACAACAAATATTCATAGCAGCATTATTCATAATACCCAAAAAGTAAAAACAACCCAAATGTCCATTAATGAATGAGTGAATAACAGGGGTATAAATGGGAAAACAAAATGGATACAATGGAATATTATTTAGACGTAAAAAGGAATAAAGTACTGACACATGCTACAACATAGATGAACCTTGAAAACATTATGCTAAGTAAAAGAAGCCAGACACAAAAGGCCACATATGGTAAATTCCATTTATATGAAATGTCCAGAATAGACAAATCCATAGAGACAAAGTAGACTGGTGGTTGCCAAGGGCTGGGGTAATGCGGAGTGACTTTAATTGGTATGGGTTCCTTTTTGGAGTGAAGTATTTGCCCCAGGTCCTACACACCGAGGGGCACTGTCTGGGCTGGACCTGGGCATTCTGATCCCAGAGCCTGTACTTCCACCACAGGACCATGCTGCTGCCTCTGTCTTGAGGACCTGTGGTGGTTGGTCATATTATTTTTTGTACTTTTCTGTATGTTTGCTATATTTCATAATTTAAAGAAAGAAAAGGAGTAAGAAAATAGGATAAGAAACCTAGCACTGTAAGGCTCTGACAGATTTGGGCAAAGGCTTGGTCTTGTTAGCAGAGGGAACGAAAGGCATATAAACACTGCTTCTAAACTGAAAAGTATAAGTCAAGGAATCAGGATTCAAAACTGTTAACCATATCAGCATCATTTAATGACTAAAAGACTTTGGGTAGAATATAAAAAGCAAGTTCCCTATTTGTGTCAACACCAACAACAGTAAATGTATTCAGTGGTGGCGGTTACCCAGTAGTAGGAACTTGGCAAGACAGAAAAAATTAAATAGTAGTAATAAAGGATTAAGGTTTTGTTCATATTAAATTGGCCTAACATCGAGTGAGAATGTTAGAGTAAAACTTTCTCATCTAGAAGTAGGTCAATACCAGAGCCGTCTGCTCTTTTTAAAAAATTTTCTAAACACTGCTTTATAAGCAATAAGGAAGGTGATTCTCTAACAAAGTCAGATTATTAAACAGATGGGAAGAGAACAGAAAGAATAAAAGTATCTGGCTCACAAAGAAACAAGGAAAAATTTGCCCAGGCAACACAGAGATGATAATATTCTGAGAAGACAATCAGTCATAAATCTTTACATCACAGCCAAACCATTGCGTATTATTTTGGGAAGAAGAAAAAGCAAGTAAAGGAGGGACGAAGTTGGGAGGGAAGGATAAGGGAAGGGAAGCTAGAAAGAAGGGGAGAGAGGAAAAGAGGGAGGAGGGAGAAGGGAGGCGCTTTGCTAAATATAAAGATCAAGTCTTAATCAGTGGGTTATATATTTAAAACTCTCACCTCATTATAAGATACCTTGGCCAAAAACACACAATCTCAAAAATAGAGTAGACTCAGACAAGGATCATCATAACTGCTAAAATCATTAGGTGATACTTGTGGGAACAGGATATTCACACAGTGCCCAAGTATTATCTCACATATTTTAATACTTATTATTCACAAAGGGAAAAGGTACATTTTCAGTGGAAAAGCTGGCGGACAACACCTTAACCAAGTAACTGAACATCCCCAACTGACAAACTGATAATTTAGGCCTCCAGATGTGATGCACTGAAAAGAATACACAGGCTAAACGTTTTACCTCTACTTAAAAAGAATCAGACAAATTCAAACTGAGACTCATGAAAGACAGAAAAATGTGGAACTGTTCTAGATTAAAGGAAACTAAGAAGACATGGTAACTACATAATTAAAACAACCACAGTTGTAAAGGACATTACTGGGACAATTAAAAATTAAAATCTGAAATTTAAATTATATTTAAACATGGCCTATATCATGGATATTATTATATCAATATTAAATTTCTTGAGAGTGAAAATGGCATTGAGGTTATATAGGAGAATGACCTTATTCTTGGTAGATATATACCTAAGTATGTATTTAAGGGTAAAAGCATGATGTCTGCAACTTACTTTCAAAGGAGAGAGCGAGAAGGAGGTGTTACCTAAATGCAATAATTGGTAACAACTGGTCAATCTAGGCAAAGTGTATATGAGTTCATTGTTCTATTCTTTCAACTTTTCAGTAATAAAAAAAATTTTTGAATCAAAATTAAAGGCAAAAATTAAAAAATAAAAATGCAGTGAGTCAAGGTTTGACTCTCACCTTGAAATTGACCCTGACAGTACATAGAAATCTGGACTTCTGAGACTGTGCTGCAGCTAGTAGGACGCTGTCCTACAAGTTGGGCTCCCCAGCCTGCAGCTGGAATGCACGTGTGTTATCATTCCCTCTGCGTTGACATCCATTTAGCAACTTGAACAACCCATTGGGAAGAGGCTACATCACTATAATACATTTTCCAGCTAACTAAAAACATTTGCTGGAGCCCACGAATAACAGCCATCTGCAATATGGAAAAGAGATGATTTGAGGCTGCTGTGTAGTCCTCTGTTGGCCTCAGAATTTCTAATGAACGTTAATATCCCTACCCATTTAATACTGTTAATCAAGACCAGCTCATCTTAGAATATGTCTCTTGTACAGTGTGAATCCTGTAGTTCAGGAAATAAAAATTCCTCAGCCACTACAATACTGAGTTTCTGTACCATTTAGATGAAAGAGAATCCTTTCTCTCTTGTTCTTAAGGGTTGTTTTTTTCCTTAAAAAATGGGCAATTTATTAATAAATCTACATGTTTCTAATATTTTCCCAATTAAAGTCCACAACCTCTCTCTTGCAATTGAGAATTATAGTATTAAGTTTCCACTTGGCAAAATTTGCTTTGAAGAGCACCTTTGTACCAGGTTAACTCCCAGGGACAACCATTAGTTAGATATAATATATAATAGTGAGAAACTGGAAATAACCTTAGTGTCCAAAATAGGAGAATGGTTAAGCTATAAAGTTTTAATCTCATGGAATATCATGCAACAACCTAAAATATAATGGCTATGGTGAAATATAATAAGGCCATGAAGACACATTTTTTAAAAAAGTATAAATAAAAGAATGGTAAATGAAAAGCATATACAATATATTGTATATGCAGGACAACCATTAGAGAAAGGTCAAATAGAACTGTGAACAGTTGGTTACATTTAGGTGAAGAAATCTTGGTACGATTTTTTTGTAATTTTCTGTGTTGTTGTTAAATTTTGTTTAGAATGGAAAACCTGAACTACAAATTTAACAGTCATGGGCAACTGGTATGACTCACCATCCCACAGGAAACAAGCATAAAAGGACAATCAAAAGACATAGGAAGGAAAATTTCCCAACGTGACAGTATCCAGGTGATGGCACTTTCTTATAAATTATGTAGTTTTGATTGAAGTAGGGCATGAAATAGTCAAAATTCAGAATTACAAAAAATTTTTCAAATGTAACTATTATTTTCTATCAAAATAGAGCAACTTAATGTGTTTTCAGGTAGTGGTTCAAGATTACTAATAGCTAAGATTAATTTGTAATTTTGACATCTATTTATATACTATTTTATTTAAAGCCTTTAAAGTGCCTTGCGCTCAATAACTGTTCATATTATTCTTCTGTTTAATAAACTCTTCTTCTAGAAGTAGTGTCAAAGTAAATGGCACAAAATATGTTTTGGAGTACTTTTTTTTTTTAAATCCAGAAGAAACAAAAAAATGTGTATGTGGAGAGCAAATGAAAAAAGAACAAAATTTGGGTATTTTCTGAACTTGAGTGCTGAATCTGTAGAAATTCATTATATACTCTTCTCTCTTAGTTTGTGTTATGTTTGAAAATGTTCATACCAAACATTCAGAGTCGCAAAAGGAAAACAAGAAGGTAAAGCAGGACTGAGACCAGGCTGAAGATAAGTGATGGCAGAGGTAGTGGAGTTTGAATTCAGAAGGAGGGTTTATTGTGATTTCTGAAAGAAACATGGAAAATAAAAAAGAATGTTTGGGCAAGTCATATTTCAAGACAAGAAATAATATATACTTAGGTTCATATTTGGCTCTTTTTTCATCTTTGACATGACTAAGCAACTGTCCTTGCAAACTTGTACCAACTATAAATAGAATGAATTGTGCAGAAAAACCACTCAATAGCAGTGCAAAAATTCCTTTTCAGACACTAAGCTTCCTTTTACCCCTAGTGACACACCTGAACACAACTAGCCTATAAGAAGGCCCTCGATAGTTCAAGGGTAACAATTCAAGGCCTCTAGAAGCCTACAAGATCAGATCCCACAAAGCCTTAGCCATTGGGTCCTGACTGCTCCTACTCAAAGGCCAACAGAACTGGGGGGAAATCTCCCTGTTTTGCTGATATGAGCTTATTTTGTGCCCCAAACCTATATCTAATGCCCCAGCAGAGTTTGTCATTCCTCTTGGATTCTTCACTATCTCAGGAAGGTTGAACAGATCAGGCCAGTTTCTATGAACAGGAAAGCAGCACTGTAGGTCAGTCTTGCTAAGGCCGCCCTGAGATAACTCTCTCTAGGTTACACTCTACACCTTGGATGTACAATATCAGCACTTACCCGACCATATTTACTATCGACAGTAAACCTGGGAATGAGACCAAACTGCCCTGGAAAAGCACACCTACCCACTGAACCCAAACTAAGTGCAGAAGAATACAGAATTTCTCCCCTCTTTTCAGGTAGCCGTGTCCTCTGCATTTACCAATAATCATAATCTACTTCATTTTTGCTTACAGATAGTTTTGTGAATGTAAATCCTTTCAAAACACAAAATAGAAAATGAACCTCAATATGTTTTGGTTAAAATAAAGGAAGACTAAAATCTTCTAAGAGAAAAGTGCCTCATCAGCTAGTTCCTGTGTTTGCTCACTGGATGACGTTCCATTTGTGAAGCCCGACTGACTGCAGCTTTCTGAAGATAAACCCAACTTTTAATATAATACTCACTGTGTTTAAGTAAAACAAGTCCTTCAGAAAAGGTGGGCCCAACAATGGGTAGCAGGTGTTAAGAAGCTAATTTTAATTCTGAGATGAAATGACATTTAATAAGAGCTCACCATGTCTCAAAAATCAAAATGTTTGGCCTTGGAGGGAGTGGGGGTGGTAGGAAGGTTATCCAGTATAAGAAGTAATAGTGATATCAGGACATTCAACATTAAGATGAATTAAGACTTTGCACAAAGTAACATTTACTACAGCATTAACACTGGAACTTTGCAATAAGATACAATTCCTTCTGCTAAAACAAAGGACTTTTTTCTGGAAACAGATTCTCTCTTGCAATATCTGTATTAGGGTATCTACATACAACGTAGCACCGTGAACTTGAGTGCATGTTCCAACAACATACAACAGTTGCACTGAAAAACTCCCACCTCTTAACTAACAGCTTTTACCCCGAGACATCAGCCAGGATAATGGCAGAGCCCTTCTGTGTCTGCTCTTTCACAGGCTGCACTGTTACAGGAAGAAGCAAAGAGCACCGATTTCCTTCCAAAAGGTCAGCTGCCTCAGACAGACCAAACAGAAAGCAGCTAATTCTTGCCAACTTCCCCTCCTGCTTCTGCAGCCTGTACGCAATCATGTTTGGTTTCCAGTAAAGCTCCAAAGAAAAACAAAGCAACTGTGCGACCCAGAACCTATGCAATGTAAAGTGCCTCACTTGACTAAACTGCAGACAATCAGATCACAGGGAGCTACACTTTTAAAACAGCAGTGGAACTGGGAAGAGCGACCAGATTTCATGTGGACTTAAACAGAAGGAAAAGGACAGGACTAGAACCATCCTAGACTTTATACTAATGTTCCAGGAGTCTTTACCTAAAAATATAAGGGCATTTTGGCTATCATAAATGTGACATGTAAGGTCCCTAGTTGATTGACATAAAAATAAATTGTTAGCTTTCCTCTTCTTTTTTTTTTTTAACTCTTGAGCGAGCTCTTAACCAACTGAGCCACTCAGCCGGCCCCTAGCTTTCCTCTTCTTAAACTAAAGTCAAATCGTCATCCAACATGCTAAGGCACTGGTTGGGTTCAATGCTGACAATGAGTTGAAGCACATCAACAATAATTATATAGCTTCTTAGATCAGACATGGAGAGAAGACTGTACAACTAAGAAGAAAAAGGGGAAGAGGACAGAAAATTCTTTAGGTAGTAACCCCCAAATAGTTACGGAATAATACTGAAGACCGGCCCACTCCCCAAAAAACATGTTCTTGTGTAGACCTCTTTAAATTAAGTGAGCATCTATGCAGTCCGTCTTTCTGGAGGGAACAAAATTAGATCCTTTTGAATGTAAAAATGAAGAAGGAAAAATGAAGACTTCTTAAGTTTTCTCAGCCAGATCGATTCCTGGCTTAGCTGTCTACATACAACTTAGAAGAAAATGTGACGGGTCCTTTGGCGGGCTCCCGCAGCATGTCAGAGGGCTCCGTGTGGTTTCTGCCTTGCTAGTTTCAGATTGTGGTGGCAACAGAGACATCAGCCTTTTTGTGAGACAAACTCTTGGGCTCAAGATTCTGGGCTTTGACGATGGAAAGAATGTAACCCACTCCACGGTTACCTCATTTGAAAGGAAGACAGTTTAGTAGGGCCGGCTGAGTGGCTCAGTTGGTTAAGAGCTCGCTCAAGAGTTTGAGCTCTGAGCAACAGTGGTTCGAGTCAGCCCGAGCTGAGCAGCCGTGAGCTGCCAACAGGTGGCGGGATGGCTCAGCTAAAAAAAAAAACAAACCAAAAAAAAACAGAAAGGAAGACAGTTTGGGCGTTCAAGAAAAAACTTGTTTGTTATATATGCTAAATTAACCACTGGAGCCCATACCTGAATCCATTTCATGTTGGAAACAAAATAAATGATTACATTTCCAAGCCTTTCCTATATATAACAGCAAAAGAATTAGCACGGAAAGGAGAAAAAGAGAGCACGAGCAGTAGTAGTAATAACTGGAACAGTAGTGATCATAAACATTCAAGGAGCGCTTACTATGTCATGAACTCACGCACAGTTATATGCCCTTTATATGAGCCCTCACTTAATCCTCATGGAAAGGCTTTTTATATTATCCTTGTTCTCTAGATGAGGAAACAGACTTAAGGGCTAGGAAATTTGCCTGCAGCAAGTAAGTAAGGGAGCTGGGATTAGCACCTAGGCTGCCCCCTCCAGGGCTCACTCTCAACCCCAGTAGTTTACTCATTAAAACCCCCTCACCCAACCAAATGAGTTTTTTCCTGATGATGCCTGTGGTTTAACACTACTTTATGATAAGAGCTAGTGAATTAACAGAAACTGTAATTCATAGACAGAAACAAAAAAATTATTTGACAATCCAAAACTGCTTTAAATGGGACACCTTTCCCTAAATAAAGGTCAGAGAACATCAAGATGACAAACCTTCACACAACCAAAGGAAGCCATATTAGGGGTTTGGCGGTTCACCTTCATTCCTCTAAATCAATCAGAAATCAGCTAAAAATCTTTTGATTGTAAAAGGGAGTGGGCGGAGAATAACGAGAACAGTTCTGGGGGTGGGTAACTTTCCAATGAGGCCAAAACCTAGATCCTGACCACTTGTGGTCAGAGTTAACATTGTGACATTTCCTATAAGAAGGACAGCGGTTGTTTACATTTTGTTATATTTGTTCCCAAATTCCTTACTTGGTTTCCATCAGCTACATTATCCATCACCAATATTTACCAGGGAACACCTTAACCTCGGGTTTTGTGCCTACAGAAAACATCTCTCACTAAAGGAACACTAATCATTACTACAAATGAGAGAACAACTTGTGAAATACTCTATGTTAAAGATGGGAGAGTAAAGGATACTGAAGTCAGTTGTCATCTGGTTAACTGTTCAATTATGCTAATAACTAGACATCAACTGACCCACTGCTGACACGCACATGAAGTTACAGACCGAGTAGAAATGATAGATTCTGTGATCACTGATATACACTAACATAAAAATGGAGAAATAACCACGTTACTGTGCACAGTGTACATTCAATAGTTGGCTGAATGGTAGGAGATCCTCTGGGCTCACCAAGCCACGCGACTTAGAAGGAGTCACTCTGATGTGGAAGACAACTCCTGAATGCAACATGGTGTGCCACATGTCCAGGGGAAATTGGGGACAAGGACACCTGGCAATTCCATACTCCTGTGAAAGGTGCCGCATACAGTCTTTATAACGCCTTGAGCTAAAAAAAAAAGAGTCAACACCATACTTGTGTCCTACGCCTTTTATCATTTTGATCATCCCAGTTTTCAAAGATGGAATGCTTGACCTCTCTAGAATTAGAATGTGCTCTACCGACACTCTGGTCATAAGAACTAAAGCAATTTTGAGTTACCTGTTGCTCAACCGCTCCACTATAAGTTATCCCAGGGTGGGAGCTGTGTCGCCTTCATTTTGATTCCCTCAATACAGCACTTGGTACATGGTAGATGTTCAATAATTGTGTGTTAAATTAAATACAATTTTGGTAGACCTCCGTGTTACAAAAAGAACCTAAATGGGGGGAAATGGCTGGCAGGTCAGTTATTTCCTTCAAGATGTTATTTTTAACACTGTGGAGGTCATTAACTTGAATCCTTATTACAGGAATAATGGGACTGAATCATACGTGATAGAAACTGTGACGGAGGTTTTGACTCATCATTGGTGCTAATCAAGGTAAACAGAAACGCAAGCGGTATCATTCCATAACCATCGTGACAAGTTTGTAAAATAGTGCTAGTACCTCATTGCGGCAGTTTCAAAGGGGAGAATTAACATGAAATGCGATGATGCTAATATGAGCTGAAATTCCAAAGAAAGCTTTTTCTTTATACAAACTAAAATGTTTTCTTTTTTCCCCCTTTAATTATGTCTCAAGAAAGAAGCTGAGTATAAATGGAAAGAACAACATTTATCAACAATTCGCTCTTTCGGTTACCATGAATGCTACCAAATTCAATTCAGAAAGGTTTATTATTGTGCCAAAACAAGAGGATGAGGGTCTACATCTACAATGGAGATTAACGCGGGAAGAATGACTCAGGGCTAATGGCATCGGTCTGACAGACACCGAACCTATTTTTTTTTTTTTAATCTCCTGAGAGTTCTTTAGCTACAGGATCGAATGCAAACTCAGGGAGGTATTTCAGCAAATTCAGCCACGGTTGACTACAGACTATTTTTTATTCAAGACATATTTCCATGTAGCAAAATAAATTTAGCAAATGAAAATAGAGTCTTGAATTGCTATGGATGTCCCCTACCCCTGCCAAAAATGACAAGCTGCTTGCTTAAAACTGTCACTAATTAGCAGCTGCTGCTGTAAAGAAAACCAAAGTAAGCGCCAATAAAAGCACACTGAACTGAAAGAGGGCCCTATGACAAGGAACGGGAGATGCGAAAATCTATTTGTAACTAGTAAACTTTCTAACTAGGGGAGACCTGGGAACAGGGAAATAATGGCAATAGATGTCCATTCCTATTTAAACAGAAAGGACTGGAAGAGTCTCCTAGCACCCTGAAAGTGACAGAAATGCAGGGGTACTGAGGTTAGTAAAAGCCATCCCAACCATTTCCACCTCTCCAATAGCAGCCAGTCTTGGTTTGGGGTAATTCCTCATTGTCAATACTTGTCTCTAGCACACTACCACCTGCATTTGTAGACATCATAAAAATCGAATTTAAAAAATACCTTTCATAGTCTAATGGCTACAGCCCAAATTCTTATGGTTGAATCTAGCTGTTGACCTTCCACTTTACAGGTTGAGAAAATGGATCAGGGAAAACAGAAATAGTCTGCCCAGTGTGAATGAGCTGGGGATAGAGGGATAGAAAATCACTTGACTATGTTCAATGTTCAGGGTAAGGAGTCTTGAACATCGCTCACAGATTAAGATCCTGCTGAAAAGCTAAATTGCACAGGCGACTTTTCAAATCCTTCAAGGTTCTCCCTCTCTCCTTTCTCTTTGTTTCTTTACCAATCATATCTCCCAGTATGCTTCTCTTTTTCTTCAACAAGTTAGTTTCTGTTCTTAAAAAAACAAACAAACAAAAAACACCTAAGCGTATTTCCTCCTTAGTTTTAGTTCTCATATTCTCTTTTCCCCTCTCCCTCCAGGTAGGCTGATACAAAGCCATTACAACTTTATATTTGGACCATAGGGTCAGGTTGTCTCTGCAGTAACTACTCAGAAAAATGAGAATGAAAAAGAAAGAAAAAGGGAGGGAAGGAGGGAGGAAGGGAGAAGATATAGTGAAAATAGAAAAACAGAGAAAATAAACAAGTATGAGCATATAATTTCTTAATGAAGCTGTAATGAAAACCTCTTTTTTACCTGCTGTCCTTTACGTAGAGTTTGTCTTGATGTCTAGATAAACAATTACAATGTACCAGGAATTTTCCAGTTCATAATCAGGCTATAAGGAGAACGATTTACTTTATGAAACATGGAGATAGACTAATCTCTGATATTACTGTCAGTGCAGGTTTATCAGCAAAACTCGGAGGAGACAAGCCTACCAACATACAGATTAGGAATCACTTTTTCAAAGCTTTAATAACCCCCTAGCGGTAGGCAACAAGCTGCTGAATTAACTCATCTTTGGATACTTATTGTGTATGCATCACTGGCTAGGTCTAGGTACAAAGCAAAAACTAGAAATACAGGGGCAAGAAAAACTGTCAAGTCTCCAAGCAAAAATAAATAAACAAACAAACAAACAAACAAACAAACAAACAAACAAACCAGTCACAAAGGGACAAATATTACATGATTCCACTTATATGCGGTGCCTAGAGCAGTCAAATTTATATAGAAAGTTGAAGAGTGGTGGCCAGTGGCTGGGGGAGAGGGCAGTTTCAGATGATGAGCAAGTTTTGGAGATAGATGGTGATGGTTGCACGACAATGTGAATATGCTTAATGCCATGGAATCATACACTGAAAAATGGTTAAAATGGTAAAAAATATATATTTTTTTATGAGGAAAAAGCCCATCTTGCCTAGTGAACTCACATTTCTTCCATCTTTAACTCTGAAATCCAAAGGAAACAGAGCATTAGTTTTGCCTTCTCTTTCTTCCTTCCACAGTAAAAGACATACTTTCAGCCCTTCGGAGGGTTGACGGAGTCTCTGAATATACTCTCTCTATTGAGATCAGAGGAATGAATGGAATTAAGGTAGCTACCACACCAAGGAACGCTTATTATCAAAGATGATCATCTGCTTACCATAAACAAAGGTACATGAATCAACCCTCTGATTGAAACATAAGTATTTATTGAATACTTACTGAGCGCCTATTACATGCCAGGCTCTGTTCCAGATACACAGGCTATAGAAGTGAACAAAACAGAAATGCCTTTCATGGAATTTAAGATTAGATTCTAGTATCTAATAGAAAATACTTCAAAGTTTAAATAAATACAGCCTATGCTATACTTTCTCACTTTTGCTTTTAATTTTCTTCTTTTTACTTCTGTTGGGGCTAAAAGGGTAATATTTGACTATTGTAGAATCTAATAGGTAAACAACAAAGTCTGTGCATTCAAACCAATATTTGGAAACAAGTTTTCAAAGCATCTCAACAAAATCGCACTAACGGGTGATGACTGGATTTTGTGAAAGGCCTGACAATGTGAAAACAATTTCTGATGAAACCAGGACATCTGTTCATCCCTGCTGAAAGTTGATCATCTTTATGGAGATGGAGTACATGCAGATCAAATCGGGTCTAATGAAGGATTCCATGGTTAATATCATTTCAGTGAGGTATTAGTCCAGCTTTTTTCCAGGATACAGTTTTATTTAGAGGATAACATTTATGCTTGCCACAATCAAATCAAATCATTTATCTTTCAAAGATAATTTGCAAATTCAATCTCCACAAGGTACTAAAAATATAGAGCAAAGAGTTAAAGGTTCACAATGGGACTCGAGTTTCTACCCACTAATGCACAGCAGCCAAGGTGGTAGATGGCTAGCAAACATTTAGGTTCTTCGTTTTCCCACAGGATAAAATATAGGTCAAATTCTACTAAAACGAAAAATACCATCACAGTGAAAACCTAGGTATAACAAAAATATTTTGAAATACTTGAAAATGCACCCGTTTCTCAAGTCAACACAATAATCTTTTGTTCAATACAATGAATACAATGAATTTTTAAAACAAAATAATCAGGCTCAGAGAGGTCACATAATATAGGTTTCTCAGAATCCCCAAAGTCAGAACCAATTCCTTAAAGCTCAGACACAGTTCAGCCCCCTTCCCAAAAAAAAAACAAACAAACAAAAATCAGACTCCTTGAAGCATAACAACTTTTGTATATGTTCTTAAATTTTCATCTAAAAAATACTTTAAATATTCTAAAATAGGTTGTCATATTATATTGGGGAAAATGTTTTTCGTGTATGGAAACAATCCCATTTTATTGAGGAACTCATTACCTTCAGTAAAGTATATCAGGATGTTTTAAGTGTTATAATTAACCTACTTTTGGCACCATATTAAAATAAAGGGGTACCTAAAGCACACCTAGTCCTAAAAGCTACTGAATGTTTAACATTAAAAAGCCAACTAATTTGGCTTAGATGTCAACCAATATTCAAAACACAGGAGTTCTATCCATTTCTTCAAAGGTTCCTTTAGAATTGAGATCTAAAAAGACCATTAAGATAAGCTAAGTAGGAAGAAATGGAGAATGGAAGGCCCTGGGGCCTAGGCATTACCTAGATTACCTGGGTTCCAGGATTTCTCTACCTAGTAAGCTCCGTTTGTTCAGTCTTCTACACACAGTTGGCGTTATCATCACCTCATGTATAAAGAACTAAAACTTACTCCCCTCCCTTAGATACCTCCTAAGACTAAACTAACGCTAGGGACAAATCTCGTTTGAAAGGAAAAATTTCATCTGTAACTAGACGATCCCAAACGTCACAAGCATCAACTATAAGTGTTCCACAAAAAGAAATAGTAGCTAGGACCAAAAGATGAATCTGATTATTTTCTAGACAAACTCAGTTACACACACACACCCCCCCCCCACCAAAGCAAAGCAAAATAATAAAAAAGCCCAGACTGAAAATGATTGGATAGTTGAGTAACACCTAAAGCAGAATGGGTTGTTTCAGTTCCAGAGTTGTAAGCAAGGTCATGTAGGTGATAAGAGATGATTTAGGCTGATGCATCCAAGTTCAATACTCAGGCCCTTGTACCTTTCTGTAATAAAACAACAGGTGACTCCCAACCTCTTCCCTGTACCCTCTTCCTGGTCACCTTACAAATGGAATCATATTCCATGTTTGTTGTTTGAAACATGGAACATTTTCTCATAGAAACAAAATTATTAAGAGACGAAAAATTCCTAGGGGGACCAGCTGAGTGGCTCAGTTGGTTAAGAGCTCTGAGCAACAGGGTCGCCGGTTCGATTCCCACATGGGCCAGTGAGCTGCGCCTGAGCTGGACTGCCAACAGGTGGCAGGATGGCTCAGCTGGTGAGAGCACACGCTCCTAACAGCAAGGTTTCCGGTTTGACTCCCGCATGGGATGGTGGGCTATGCCCACCTGCAACTAAGATTGAACACGGCACCTTGAGTTGAGCGACAGCAAGCTGCCGATGGGCAGCTGGATGGCGACTGGACTTGGAGCTGAGCTAGCTGTGCCCTCCACAACTAAGACTGAAGGACAACAACTTGGCTGTTCCCCTTCTCCAATTCCCCAATAAAATCTAAAAAAAAAAGAAAAAGAAAAATTCCTAGGTAAGCCCCCAAACCTCAGTTGATCTATAATCCTACAAAGCCTAACCACCCTTTATAATTTTGTTTCTGAAGAAAAGGATGTTAGAATTTCTAATCAGGGATACCATTAGTAACAAAATAATGCTTCTAACCCTGTCTGTTCCCTACCCCAGCTCCCACACAGCACAAACTGGAGAAATCTTACTCCCAAGAAAAGAGAAGAGCCTCCAAGGATGTGAATGATGCTTCAACCATGCCTTGGTGTAGCAGTTTCCAAAACAGGGAGTGTATCTGTGTACATCTATGTGTGTTTTAGGCTGGGCGTCTGGTGAAAATTTAGGGGTGTCATCTTTTTCAGGTAAGAGTAGCTTCTGCTGGCTTACAGGCAGTGGCTTCAGTTTCCAGAGGACAAGAGACCCTATTTGAATTTGAGTTATTTGTAAGCTAGATGTTAAAAGTAGGAGATAGCTATATTTTATCTGATTTCTTTAGAAAGCCTGTAACTGCAGTCTAATATGACAGCCACTAGCCACTTGTGCTATTGGGCACTTGAAATATGGCTAGTGTCACTGAGAAACTGAATTTAAAATTTTTATTTCACTTTAATTAACTTAAATGCAAACTTAAAAGCTGCTGCTCAATTTAGTTATTGAGCAGTATGTTTGGAACAAGTTAGGTATGTGAATCTACTTTATCAGCTGATAAAGTAGAGATTTCATGAAATCTGAACATATGTTTCTGGTGAAAATTTTGCATCCAAATTGAGATATGCTGTAAGTATAACTAGATTTTGAAGGCTTAGAACAAAAAAAGGAATGTACAATACCTCATTAAGTTTTTATATTGATTGTATGTTGAAATAATATTTTGATATACTTAAGAAAAAGTATGGTATGACAATTAAGTTCGCGAACTCATCCTAGAAAAAGTGCTACGTACCTCATTGCTGAATATTATTATAGTCACCTTCGAAGTACTTCCCTTGGGAAGCTATGCACCGACTCCAGTGCCTAGTCCAACCTTCAAAGCAATTTGGGAACTCTTTCTGGAATGGACATCAAAGCTGTCATCGTATTACCCCCTTGATGTTCTGAATGTCATCAAAATGTCTTCCTTTCAATATTACCTTTATCTTTGAGTGAAGAAAAAAGTCACTGGGGACCAGATCAGGTGAGTAGGGAGGGTATTCCAATACAGTTATTTGTTTACTTGCTCAAAACTCCCTCAACGACAGTGCCGTGTGAGTTGGTGCATTGTTGTGATGCAAGAGCCATGAATTGTTGGCAAAAAGTTCAGGTCGTCTAACTTTTTCATGCAGCCTTTTCAGCACTTCCAAATAGTAAACTTGGTTAACTGTTTGTCCAGTTGGTACAAATTCATAACGAATAATCCCTCTGATAGCAAAAAAAGTTAGCAACATCATTGTATCAAGTTTGCGAACTTGTCAGACCTCATATTAAAATTTACTTCACCTGTTTCTTTTTATTATTTTTAAGGTGGCTACCATAAGTTTACATTTATATTTGTACTGGACAGCACTCATCTATAATATAATATTTTATGTATTTCATATAACTTCTGTTTACAGTTTTTTTAGTTCATGTCTTATTTGTAACACAACTTTCTTCCTACATTTTGCATAGGAGAAAACATTTTTGAAAGCAATCTTAAGCTTTTAAATTAAAATTTTTAAATATATGTAGTCTTACTACTTACTGAAATGTTACTATGAAATTACACTATTTTGAGTTGAAAGTGTACAGAGTATTGTTTTTAAAAATTACTCTTCTTTTACAAAATCTCTATATAAAGATATGTTTAAGAAGACTAGATCTAGTGATTTCTTTAATGGAACTACTGGTGATTATCTACCATCTGTTCAAAGACTGTGAAATTCATTTTGAGTTAGGATATAAAAATATATCCTAATGCATATTTCAAAGGACATTCATGCAAATTCTTACCTCTCTGACTTACTCTCTGAAAAAAATTTTAATGATCCAAATTAAATGTCCAATAATTAAAACAATGTGGTATATTCAGAAACACACTGATCTATGAAATAGAATAGACAAGAAGCAGATCTGAATATAAAGGAGAATTCAGTATATGATAAAGATGGGCTTTCATATCAGTGGGAAGAAAGACGGAGCTAATGGGAAATAATGGACTTTTCTTGGATAACTGGCCAGCCATTTGAAATTGGTTTAGGTTAAAATTGTAAAACATTTAGCTCAGTGCTTGCAAAAAGTGAGTGATCAATAAATACTAATTATTGTTACTTTTAGGAAAACAAAACTACATTCCCACCTCACTTCTTACACAGAAGTAGATTCCTGATGGATGGAGAGACTTAAATGCAAAAAAAAAAAAAAAAAGAACCATGAAATACTCTAAATAAAAATTTAATAATTTTTCGGTATGGATTTTTTTAAGTATGTCTTAATAGCAAGATCAGAGAAGAAAAGAGTATAATTCTAAATTAGACTACATAAAATTTTAACATTTTTGTACTGCAAGAAATACTACACAAAGTTGAAAGTGAAAAAAAAGAAGAAAATGGGAATAAATTACTTGTAATGTGTAAGACAGAAAGATCTCTGGGAAAACTCAAACACCTATAACAGAAAAACAGACAAATTATATAGAAAGGCAAATCACAAAGAGGAAACAAAATGTCCAATAAACATGTGAAACACTGTCCAATTTTGCTAGAAATAAAAAAAATACAGATATGAGAGGCTAGCTCAGACAGAAAGGCTGACAATACTCAGTTCTGGAGGATATGGGGAAATGGCTGTTCCCTTCATGCACTAGTTATTGGTGGGCATATCCGCTGGGGTTGTCTTTTGAGAGGGCAGCTGGCACTATCTATGCAAATGACTCAGCAACTCTACTTCTAGAACTTACATCAAGGAGATGGTCTGGTAAATATGAAAAATATCCACTCAGCCTAAGGATCTGCACCATGGTGTTGTTTATAAAAGTGAAAAACTGGAAACAATCTAAATATCCATTAACAAATTAACTAAATTATGGTAGGGCTATCCAATGGAATACAGATCCTTAAAATGTTCAAGTGGATTGATACTTATTAATTTTCTGGGGAAAAATTGCCTCCTGAGCCCCCAAATAACAAGATCGGACTAGAGGTTTGTTTTAACCATAAATTTGGATTATTTGTTATCTCTTCTCCATATTCCCAACTCCATTACCTGTGTTAATGGGGAGCTGGTTATTTATATTAGGGGCTTGTAACTAAGAGTCTATGAACCTTTCAAAGTGTAAGCAAAATTATATGTGTATGTGTGTTTTACTGGGAAGAGAGTTAATGGTTTCATTAGTCTTAAAAGGTCCCCTAATCCCCAAATGGTTAAGAACCATTCGCACATATAGTATAACGGGTCAGGGTATTGTCTAACTTTGCCCTGAAAAGCATATGTGATTGTACAGCCCCTTCATTCACTAGTCAACATTTACTTAGTACTTAACAAATCTTACCTTGATTAGTAGCCAAATTACCACAAAATTTTGAAATACATTTCTTTATGTACTTTGGAAGTATTTTACACACACACACACACACACACACACACACACACACACACACGCGCGCGCACACACATACATCCATAACCTCTAAAAGCCCTCTAGCAGCTAAAGACAAAAAGCAGATTAAAGAGTTTCAAACAAAATTATGTTAACTTCTGAAAGAAGTAATTTTTTTTACAGTCTTTTGAATCTTATATACATTGGAGCTCCCTTAATAAGATAACCTTAAGATTTTAGACTGAAAAACGACATTTTTGTGAGGATAGCCAAATTCTCAAAATCGAATAAAGACCAGAACAAAAACAAGTTGTTCTAAATGAATTAATTTTAAAAATATGTTGTATAATTGACTGATGCCATATTATAAAATATAGGATGCTAAATTTGAGACCGTAAATTTACATACTTTATAAAATGTCTCCTGGTTTGATGAAAATGACTCAGATACATAAGAGAAGAAACTGGTCTAACTGGTCACAATAATATCACAGTGATAAAACAGATTACAGGGCAAAGTGGCAACTACAAATGAACTGAAACTGCAAGAAAACATAATTTTGGATTAAATGAGATTATCACATTTTCAGGAGGCAGAGGAGGTAAAAAGTGATAAGCAAAAAGAACCATAAGATCAACAGGATTTATTAATGAAGGTGTAGTAGGAAATACATGGTTATAGTTTTATTTTCAATACATAAAAATACTTATCTTCATGAATTTGAATTAACTGCTCATGTATTTAGGTTTAAAATATGATTTCTTTAATGTTTTAGTATTTTCAAAATTGACTTAAATAAAATTCTGTTACAGCAAATTTCATTACAATAAATTCCAAGGCATAATCTAAATTAAGGTAGATTTTTACTGAGATGAATTTTACATAAAATAAGTAGATCTGCTGGGCTCAAAAATATATATCTTTTTAAGATTGTGATTTTATTTGCTACAAAGTTATAAGACCTAAATAGCTGTGTTTCAAAATTCTCCTAAAACATCAACTTATAATTTACTTTCCTTTTTCTCCTTTAAATTCCTTAAAATGTAAAAATGCTTTTAAGCACTAAATCTAGTTACAAAGAAACTATTCAATGTAAATTCAATTAAGGCAGAACACAAGTCTATTGTATTAACAATAACATACCCAAGAGAAAGTATCTTTTACTAGAGATTTCCTTTACCAGATATTCCCAAATGAATACAATAAACATTTAGAGAAGTCATTAAGCAGTCATTAAGGAATTACAAGAAAAATAAATCCATAAACCTAGCAACCTTTGTAGGTATCATCATGAAAGAGAAAGCTGTACAAAAGCAATGCAGAAAATACGCATATATTGAAATAATACAATGTTCAGGGTTATAAGAGTTAAAATAAACCAGACAAAATTTTTTTTCAAGTAGAAAAAAACATATCTTCAATATGAAATGAACAGTAACTTAGAAGAGCACATATACAAATAAAATGATAGGATTTCTTTATTATATTTATAATATAATTCTCCATCAGCTTATACATAAAAACATGGAGCAGTCCACCAAGTTTAGGAAATAAGCCAGTGCTCAAGTTCAAGTTCTTTTAACTCTGAAAACACTGAATACAGTTAGAATGATTTTAATAGAGTTCTTCAACGAAAGATGTCATATAACCATACCAAATAAGTATACTATACCAAATACTTACCACAGACATCACAAACTGCTCATTTTTCTGCTCCTAAAATGGAAACATTAACTGAAAACCAAAAAACAGGTTTCTCATTCTAAGATAAATCAATACACAAACATCATTTTGAAAATCACTTTTCCCCTCCAGCTTTATTGAGATATAATTGACATATAAAATTATGTACATTTAAGGTGTATAATGTAATGATCTGACATATGTATATATTGCAAAATGGTTACACAATAAGGTTAGTTCACACATCCATCAACTCACATATTTACAATTTGTGTGTGTGTGTGTGTGTGTGTGTGTGTGTGTGTGTGGTGAGGACTTTTAAGATCTACTCTTAGCAACTTTAAAATATATAATCCAGTATTGTTAACTACAGTCATCATGCTGTATAGTACATCCTCTGAGCTTGTAACAGGAGTTTGTACCCTTTGACTACCTTCATCCATTCCCCTGCCACCCACCCTGGCAACCAACAATCAGCTCTGTTTCTGAGTTTGATTTTTTTTAGTTCTACATTTAAGTGAGATCATATAGTATCTGTCTTTCTCTGACTGACTTATTGCACTTAGCATAATGCCCTCAAGGTTCATCCATGTTGTCACAAATGGCAGGATTTCTTTCTTTTTTTTTTTTTAATGGCTGAATAATGCTCCACTATATACACACACACACACACACACACACACACACACACACACACACATTAAGAAGGGATAAATATATATATACATATATGTAATTTTAAAATGAAGTAACACTCCATTATATATATGGAAGGAATATATATATATGTACCATATTTTCTTTATCTATTTACTAAAAATAACATTTTTTCTTGATTATAAAAGTATTTCCTGTTCATTATTACCTGTTTATTACATAAAAACAGGAAGTTACTAGAAAGTGTGTGCGTGCGCACACATCCAAAATTCCACAATCTAGAAGAAATTGTTTTTCAAAAACTATTCTTTTTTCCAAGCACAACTGTATGTGATTGTTTTGTAATTTGCTTTTTCATTTAGCTATATATTGTGAACTTTACCTAAGTCATTAAATATTGTCTTATAACATGATTTGAAATGGCTGAATAGTATTCCATTGTATGGAAATTTCTCAATTTAGCTCATCAATCCTCTAATGTTGAACACTGAAGTTTCCAATTTACTGCTATTTTAAATAACACTATGAGGAATATCTTGTACACAAATCTTTGAACATATTTTAGATTATGTCATCTAAATGGAACTGTTAGGTCAAAAGGTATGCACATTTTTAAGACTCTCAATACATAAATCAAACTTCAAAAAAAGAACCAATTTACATTCATACCAATGAGTAATGAAGGAGTCATCTTCCCCACATTCTTAAGCAACACTGTTTTTATTTTTTCAATATTGTTAGACTTTGTAAATCTGTTAATAGGAAAAATTATGTCATTGTTTTTATTTGCATTTCTTGATTTCAAATGCCGCTGAACATAATTTTATGTAATTAATGGCCATTTGTATCTCTTCTTTTGTTCATTTTCCCATTGGGAGAACCATCCATTTTTTATTATTTGTATATATTCTTTATATGCTAAGAATATTAACCTATACCCTTTTGTTATATATGTTAAAAACATTTTCTTATTTTGTCCTTTACCTTTGGTTGCTGGCACTTTGGGCATAAAGAAGTTTTTAATATTTTTGTATTTCTATATATATCAATATTTTCTTTTCTAAGTTGTTCCATAAAAGCCAGCGTTTTAAGTCTGTCCTGTTCAAATTTACCAATATAACTGGAATGCAACGCTAAGTTTTGTCCAAACTAGGCTACTCACACTTGGGTAATAAAAATTCAAAACCACCAATTTTGACAATGTCACATTTCTAGGACAAAATTTTAAATGTGTGCTTAAGGTAATAAGTTATCTTACTTAAGAGCCCATTCCTTTAAATTTATGTGCTTTACTCTGTCTGGTGTTGCAAAATCAAAAGCTCATGCTTCATCACCAACCCAGCATGTTAACTGTAGCCATGTCATTCAGGAAGCCAAATATTTTCCATTTTGTTTTGATAACCTTCAGCAGTTAGGGAGGAAGGCCAATCTCTATTCACATTACAATGAATTTAGTATTTTTACTTGAGATTTAAACTCATTGCAAGAGAAACGCATCTTTAAAGTATGCTTAGGATAAACTTCAGAGTTTCCATTTATCATCACATAACTGAAACAATAACAACATAAAAGAAGGAACATTTACATTACATCTTTATATATTTAGACCTTCCATACACCTTTTGGAGTAAGGCTCTACAACGTCCAACTCTTACTAAAATTCTCCCTCACTTTCTACCAGAAACAGATCACAAACCCTAAAAATATAAACCCACAGGGTGAACTGTTTCATTTTGTAAAGAGCTGTATATTTCTATAGATCTCTAGTTTGTTACTTTTCTCAAGTCTAAAAGATGATCAAAAGGTTTTTAGAAACATGAAACAAAACAAAATAAACAGAACTAACATCATTTGTGAGAGAACATTTTACCTAGTTTAAACTATGGATGAGTGTCTTATAAAATGCTATATTACAAAGCTGATAAATTCCAAAATTCCAATTTTTAGTACTTTAACAGATTAAGTGCTCAAAACTTTCTTTTTATATATGCTACAATGACATTTGTGACAGTAGCTTATTTAAAACATTTCTCCCAAGTTGGATTTTTAGATCCCATTCTTTATAAAAACATAGTGATCTGTCACCAGGTACAGGCTCTGACTTTTAGACAACACAAAACAGTTTTTCACAAACTTTCTAATTTACTCTCACCTAAAGGCTGGAAAACCCCATTGAAGGCTTTTAAAACTCAACAGACACAGAAAGAAAAAAAAAAGCTTTAATTGTAGGATCTCACTGACACAAACATAAGGAAATTCTGAGATACAGATACTTCACATTAAGCTTTTTCCACTGACACTGTAACTTTTGTCAACATTCAAAGAAAATTCAACCCTGGTCAAAGGTGACAGTTTGACAATCCTGGAAGCTAACATCCTCTGTTTATTTGAACTAGTTTATACTCTCTGCTCAGGGAACTGAAGTTTTTCTTGTCCCTGACTTGATCTCTCAAATTCAAATCACTACACTTTAGAGTTGTGAACTGTATCTCGAAGATTTGACTTCACAATTCACCTCCAAGGAAAAGGGCTGAGAGAAAATAAGCATCCGATATGAAAAGGAATGCATTTCTCAGACAAGCTGTAATGGCCTTTGTGTAGCTCTAAACACACACTATTTTTTGTGTGTTTACTCACTTGTGTGTTGCCTTCACTCCCCTGAATTAAAATTCTTAAGTCTTTCTGTCTCAGAAATCACAAGTAGTAGCTCTAAAAAGCTTTAATAAAGCAAGAATGGGACCACAAATCCCTTCAAAATGGTTGTAAATAAAATGAGCTGGATGCTTGCATCCTAAGTCAACAAACACATACGTGGGTTATGAGTTTATGAGGTGTTTAAATGTCTATTACGTTGCTTTGTATACCTGAAACTAATAAAAAAAATTTTTTAAACCCAGATAAACAAACATACATCACATGCCACATTGGCACAAGAGATCCTTTTGTTTGTAAATAGAGGCCAAGCAGACAGTTTATAGCTCTTCTTCTATGATCCATATAATAATGCTCGTGGAAGAATAACAAAGGACAACTTATAGCTAAAATTAAGACTTTCTCTTTTAATTAATTTAACAGGAGAGAAGGGAAGATCAAGAGAGGTGAGAAACTTTGTGGGATCAGAATCCAGATGATTTGGAAGTGGCAAAGGTCAAGCTCTTTGCTCCCACAGTGCTGGGAAAAGACAATAGTTTGATGCTAACAGGTCTGAACTCCTTGGAAGGCACTGCCTGAAGGAAGAAAGCCGCCTGCTGCCCTTGAAGAAGGAAGCTGCCATGTTGTGAGAGGGTCCAAAAGGGGGCCACATGCAAAGAAGGAACTGCAGAGCAGCATGCAGGTGACAGCAAAAAAGCAGGCCCTTCAGTCCTACAGCTACAAAGAAAGAACTAAGTTCTGCCAATGACCTTGTGAGCTTGGAAGAGGATCTGAGAGCCAGAAAGAAGTGCAGCCCACAGAAGCCCTGATGGCAGCCTTGTGAGACCCTGAGCAGAAGACCCAGAAATACCAATTTCTCAGGCTTCCAGGAGCAGCAATGTTGGGGGTTACTATACTGCTGGCCAGTGGCACAGTATTTGGGGGGAGATCTATGTATGGTTCAAATCGTCTTTCTGTCAAGGTTCATTTTCTTTCATATTACTCAGGAATTTCCACCAAAAATTCAGACTTTCCTTTTATTAATTAATCTCACTAAATGGAGATTTTATACCCATCCACACTTTCACCCTAAAGAATGCATCTGTTGCTAAAGCCTATTTTATTGAAATAAATTTTTTAACGGATATGGCTTTATCTTTTTATGATTGTGGGAACAATTCATGCTTCAAATGTTTAAAAACATTTGTACTGTGCAGAAAGATGTAAAGAAGACAGTAAAAATGCCCTTAACGTGCCGTCAGAAGATAACTTCTATTTCTCTGAGTGTGTGCACACATTAATGCATATATATATTCAATACACAAGCACGTGTTTATCTTTTTACTAAAATGAGATCATACTTTTTCCTACTTCAACAATCTATCATGACTATCTTCCCATGTTAATAAATGTAGAGCTACCTCATCATTTCAAAAACATTTCTGCTTTAATATAGTTTCCACCAGGAATATATACGTTACTTGGAAAAATACTTATCATGATAACATTCATAAATGTAAAAAAAAAAAATCCAAATATATATAAAAATGTTTCTATTAAAACAAAAAAGAGTCCATGTTGGAATACGAATAAATGTAAGCCTTAAGGAAATCGCTGTCTCATTGCAAAGTTACAGTTGCCTGCAGCCCTTTGCAGTCCAAGGGTTAGGAATGCAGCCTCGGGAATCAGCACGGCCTGGATCTGGGTCCAGCCCTGTCATTACTGGCAATATGACCTTGGACAAGTTACTTAACTTCTCTGTGGTCATTTCTTCATCTTTCATATGCGGGTAATACCCACCCCTCTGAGGATCATGAGTTAAAACACGGCAACAGCTTCTAACAGTGTCTGCTTGGCATTGGACGTGGGCAGTGTTTTAGGTATTATTTTTACTATCTTTCTACTTTTCAGGCTTTGGACCTCATCTGAGGTACTCTTTAATGAATTTTCTGATCACATTTTGAAAGATGGCATAATAATGATTATACAGATAATCAGTATATCTCCCCAGATAAGCCCATGGTAAGCAGAGCTATAGACCAGAGTGGTAAATAGTTGTTTTTAATACAAATCATGGATGTGGCTGTTACTGGTAACTTTGGCTTGATTTCCCATATGCAAAAAAATCCCCTACCAGGGGAAAACAAACAGTATTAGAAAACACTTGGGTTTGTCCTGTGATTATTGAAGGGTAAAACCGAATTCACTTTTACTAGCCTGATGGGCATTGAAAATATTAGTCACCAAATTAATCCCAACAAATAACAATAATTGACTGGCTCACTGATGTATTTCCCCTTGTCTTCCCCAACCTTTCTCTAACGAGTCAGAAAGGAAAGTTTTCATATTTTCTGAGAATCTCATTACTGCTCTCAAACCATACTCTACATCTTAGTATAATTTAAAAAATGAGTCAGCACAAGCACTTCAGAAAACTAGCAGTGCATAGAATATGGAGATATTTCTCTTCATAATAGAAACCTGGGAAAATACAAAGAATTAGTCAGAGTGCCAAAGGCGATGGAAGCATAAATGGAGAGAGAGTACTGGAGTAGATTTTGCAAGCCAGCTTCCAAAAAGAAATACGTGTTCTTTATCAAACAATATATATATTTTTCATCTTAATAGGATTATAATACATGGGAAATAGATATAATTATTATGAAAAAACCCAAAGAAGAAAATATCCACTATGTGAAAAATTACAATTTCTCCTTTCTTGAATATTGGGGGGAATATGAAAGGTCAAGATAGTCTATGTATTAACCCCATTTGCAAAATGCATAATGCATAACTGTGCAACATGTTAATGTAGTATTGCCTTTAGTAATGTGATCCAAAAGAAAATTTAGGAGATAAGCTGTCCCCAAACTGCAAACATATGTGAATGCCAATTTAATTAGGAGTCTATTTAGTCATTACACTTCTTAGAATAAAGTTAGTTGAAGGCCCAGAAAAGGCCACTTGCTTCAATCACTGAAACAATACTATTACATTCTCCTTTCAAGGATATACTTCTCAAGACTCCATATTCCAACATTTATTAAACAGTAACCTACCACGTAAAAATTACTCAGGAGGGTCAAGGAAGAGTTTTATGGCTCAGGGTGATTCCTCCAAAGTTGTACCACTATACAAATCTAAATTTCTCCTTGTTCTTATTCAACTCCTCCATGACATTCTGTATGGCTTTTAGGCAAGGTCAGAAAAACTGCTATAGTCACTGCTTAATACGTGGGGTTCTATATTATATAAACCTGTGGCAACCGCTCTTTAAAGGCTGACATTCAAGGTTCCACATAACATGTTTCAGCTCTTAGTGCTGTGCATTTTCTAGGTACCTGGGAGGAAACAGATGGCAACAGCGCCGTTTTTCTGTTAATTGTGCCTTTGTTGTTGTTATCACTTTACTGTTGTTGTTGTTGTTGTTTTAAGATTTCTTCCAAGGCTGCTAAATCTTGAAGAGAGTTGGGGATTCAGGAATGACTTCCCAGTTGGGTATTCAAACTGAGCTTAGTAAAAGCTGTCATGAAGCAGTACAAGGCTCAAAGATAAACCACATGGCATCTGATGCTTGTCTTTACGTTTAAAATTAAAATATGACAATACGAGAAGGTTAACATGTGGACCTAATTTGGAAATACAAACAGGAAGCGCCCCCACCCCAATATTACCATATTAAAAAAAAAAAAGGAAACCAAACCTCAAAGATAGAAGTCATGGGTGTGACCAAAACTAACAAAAGTAATAAAACGTCATCTAGAACCCTGAAACCACCAAAAGTAAGGGTCTTATTCAACCAACTAAAAATCTAACACCTGTAAATTACTTCTCTCTTTGATTAGTAAAAATAGCATAGATTTAGATATGTAAGACCTTCTCCAAACTGGCTTAGACTTTTCAGTAGTAAAGAATCATCATTAATAAGAATATATCCATAATACATCATCTACATATAACATTAAAAAAAAGAACATATCCAATGTCAATAGTCTACTTTAAACAAGGATATTATAATTAAGAGTGAATAAAACTTTCAAAAGAAAACTTTTTATCACTGTGATGCTCATGATTTAAATGTACAAAAAAACTGTCTGATCAATGGAAAATAGATTGCTAAATCTGACTTTCTTATTCCCAGAAATAAGCATAAAACTCTTGTGTTTCCAACATTGCAGGGGAAAAAAATACTTCTGGTTTAGAACAGTTCTATTAACAAAGCTCAGATTTAAAGAAAAGTTTTTTCCTTTAAATACCACACAAAATTGGGGACAGTGATACACTTTAGAGCTAACTTCTAAACATTATTTTTATTAAGAAGTTCCAGAGTCAAAATATCTTGATACTTTATTATGCAGCAAAAGAATATTTTTCTGAAGAGCCCAGTAACCTGGAATTTTCAGATAACTTTTTAAAAGAATAAGTTTCAAATACTCTAAACAAATTTTTTAAATGGGAGGTTTTTGCTTCCTTTTGTAGGGATAATGTGGTGATCTTACCCTCTAATAGAAGGGAAACAAATGTGCCACTGGTAGAATGTCCAGAAATCTGTGAGTTCTTTATGAATACATACATGTTTGTAGGGCACTAGAATTAAGCTTCCTTTTGATTTTACCTTCAATCTGCAATCTAATCTTGAACATATAATTTACCTACTTAAAACATCTTCTTTTTATAATAAGACTACCTGTATTATCTACTTACATAAAAACAAGCCAAATGAACCACCACAAGCACATTCATAAATACAAACCTAATACAAATCACAAATAATTTGAATGTAACTTGAAATAATTTTAACATAACTTGAAAAAAAACTGACATAAGTACCAAAAGAGCATTAAATGACACCTTTTACTAGTCTTGATGTGGTTTTTGCCTCTGTAATTACAATTTTAAAAAATCAATTGAGAGCAAGAAAATGAAGATGAAATGAGAAGTTCGGGCTCAATAGGAAGTGCTGACCAAAATATTTATGTTGTAACACTCCAAACAATGATAGCACTGTTTTCCCCTTCTATCATATATATCGTGAAGTACCTATTTAAGAGAAACATATCCACCTTAAATTTCTTAACACAATCCATATTAACATTGTGTTGGCAAAAATGTGAATAGTGATAAGAGCGAGTGAGAAGGTGGGATAATTTATTTACTTGAGTATACAGCAAAGATTTTCTGCAGTTTAGCTCCAAGTTATGCAATAACCAAACTGCTTGTGATAGAAATCAACTTTTTTTTTCTGATGTTTTGTGTTTTTTGTTTTTTTTTTAAAGATCTCTTCATTCCTTCCTTATGTCTCAACCAGGTGCTTGAAATTTTCATCTTCCTAAGGCTACAGAAAACAAGTAATCTACCAGATAACATTTACCTGACCAAAGATGTGGTGCTGTTTTAATTAAATAACAACAGACATCACAAATTGTTGCACAGGAAATTTTTCTGAAAATTAGCAACCCCTTTCCCATTTACGCTATCATTTCTAACACTGCGATCTTCCATGAGACAGAAATTGGTACCAAAACAAATAAAAAACCTGAAGCCTTAAAATAAGCTTTCAAATGGTGGAATCCATTTAAAATTATCAGAACCCATCCAATGTTCACAGTGTTACAAAATAAAATTAGAAAAACATGAGGCACACTAAATAAAATACATCCTCTTCTAAGAACTGTAGCAAATGACTATAAACAATATAAACAAATGAACAAGAACAGAAGAACACTGAGGAAAGAGGCAAAGTTCTATTATCTTAGCTGAACAATAACAAAATTACTTGAGATAAGATACTCAACAGCTGAAAGCTTATTATGGCCTAGGCAGCTATCCAACCACTTTGGAAATCTAAGATACAAGCGGATGATTAATTAACACCATTTGAAGACTGAAAAAACGACATAAACTCACTTTAATAATTTGGTGACACACCAGCCCTTTCAAGGGGCATTCCCCGTGGACATTCCAGAGATAATTTATGAAACTGTATTGAGGCAAAGATCTACCATTTCACTGTGCTTTGGAAAGAGCACTGACCTGAGAGTCCTCGGACCAACATCTCAGTCCCTGAACACAGCTGTGTGGACTGAGCAGGCCACTTACTCCACCTCTCTGGGCCTCAGTTTCCTCGTTTGTACAATAAAAGAAAGTAGCATAATCGCTTGACCCTTTCCAATTCTAACCGCCTATAACCCGCTTTTAGCATTATTTATTTGCTACAAAGCTATGACAGGATCACAGGGGACAAGAAGAAAAAGAACTGGGCATGGCTCTTCGGGAAACGAGGATTGCTATCTCTTTTTGCCTCGAAAATTCTTGTGGTTTTCATTAATCTCATCTTCCTAAGCGCTGGTACTTGTTTTTCTTCTTTGCCTTTTCCATCACTGCTGGCTACAAGTGTTTGCAATCGCCTCTTGCCCCACACAAGTTCTTTCCTCTTTGATCAGCCTGACCATCTTGCCAGATTCCTTTAGCTTCAGACCAGCTTTTGTGACATACGACTCCCTTTTCTCCCACTCTCCACATCTACCCCCCCGACACCAGGAGCACTTTTTCACTCTCTAGCCTGGGCTAGAAAGAGAGAACACGCTGCATCCCACTGGCACACGCACGAGCCCGGGCCTGGCGGGTCCTGATGTGGGGTCCCGCACCCAGAGCCTTATCATATTGGTTGCCTTAACTCCTTATAAGGCACTGCTCCCTGAAGCTCTGCTAATACCCCCCACCCCACCGGGCCCCCCTGGCCTCACCCCACCCCCGGGAGTTGCAGATACTTCTTTTGAAAGGACGAGGAAAGGCAAGGAGACAGCGGGGACTACTCGGAACGGCATCACGAAAGTGTGAGTAGGTAAGAGCAGCCCTCTGGGCTCTCAAGGATGGGCTCCGGGGTCCCTCACACCCCCTCCGCAGACACACGCGCACCGCCTCGACTCCGCACCTTCCGCGCGCCGCAGCCTCTGCAAAGCGCCCCTCGCGCGCCCGGGCCCCTAGTCCCCCACCGCCCCTCACCCAGCGCGCAGCCACCGCGGCCGCCTCCCTGCCCCGGAGCGATGGCGGCGGCGCGACTGTGCCGGGCGTCTGGGCTGCCGGGGAGCTGGGCCCCGCCCGGGCCGTCTCCCCGGCCTCTCCCTCAGGCCCCGAGCCCAGAGCTGACCCCGCAGCTCCTACCTCTTTCGGCCCTTCGGGCGCCGGCAGCTGCCTCCCGCTCGCCCGCTCGCTCGCTCCCTCCCTCGGCCGGGCCGCCGCGCAGAGTCGCCTGCGCAGGGTCCCCGCCCGGGGTGACGGCTCCGGCCGCCGACTCTTCTCGCGCCGGGGCCCACGGGGGCGCGCGCGCCGCTCGCGCGCGGAGACCCGGCCG
>NW_017731832.1:782569-799689 GCF_001890085.2 Hipposideros armiger
GGCCGCGCGCGCCTCCCGCCACCCCGAGCGCGCCCCGCGCCGGCGCGCGCCGCTTCCTGGTTCCGCCCGGCGCGCGTTCGCAAGCCCCACGGTCTCCTGCACCCGCTCTGCAGCCGCCCTGCAGGGGCCCGGATACCCCTCCGCGCACCCTAAGTGGCTGCACGCTCCGGGAGGCCGGTGCAGTGCGTAGCCCCTTGTTGCCGAGGTCGGGTGGGTTCTCCACTCGGCTCCCCGGTCAGGTCTCACGGGCCACGAGCACATGTTGCTTTGCTTGGTTAGGGTTGACCACCACTAGCAGGGCTCTGGCCAGACTGCTGTGGTCGCGTGGATTGCCCCCCGCCCTTCGCTGCCCGCCCACCTCCTTTCCCCAGGGCTGAGGCCCGCGTTCCGGGTCCTGTCCCTCTCTGGCCGAGGTCAGAAGTCCGTTGCTGGCCCATCAATAATTATCCCGGGTTTGCTCCCTGGAGGGCGTTTCAGCCAGGCTCCTGCCGCCACTGCAGGAGTTTACATTCACTCAGGCCCACTGGATTGGTCCACTGTTCCAGAGTGAATCTATGATGGACAGGGGCGTCTGACACCATTTCCCTCCCAGGGGAACCTTGCTGGCTCCCACCAGTCAGAGCTACAGGAGGAGCTGACTCCCCTATTCAAAGAAGGAAGCATAAGCAGAATCACCTCTGTAGGATCCAGGGGAACGAGGTCTCTGAGACCCTTTTCTGTGTAATGGGGAGGGGATGCGATGTCTGAGGAGGCAACCTGAGTCATCCACTCGCCTCGCCTCTGACTACGTCTCTGGAGCTAGCCAACGGTTTCCCTGGCAACCCTCCAAGGGCTAGCACCAAAGCAAGGCATATCAGATCTCCAGAACCCCAGCTGCAGGTGCACAAGGAGCAGAGGGACCCTACACATACACTCACAGCTTCCCTACCCTACAGTCTGAACATCTTTATGTCCAGGGATGAACAAGATCTGCAAGACCCCAAGTTCTTCCATAATCCTCCTTTGGCAGCGCTTCCCAGAAGCCGTCCCTTCGTCTCCAGAATAACACCAACCACGAAGATCTTTGTGTCTGTAGCTGATCACAAAGGCCTTCTCCCTTACCCAGGCTCCTGCTTCTATTCCACATTCTGGACCAACACCTGGCACAGTGCTTGGAGCTGGAGCTGGAGCTGGAGCAGGAAGACAAGCCTGAGCAGGAAGCTGGACGGAAACACCAGCCCTGAGCTCTCTGACAGTCACAGTCCGTGATGTTTGGACATTTGGGCATACCACACTTCTCTTCCTTGTAAGCTTTCATACCAGCGCACATGCTGTTCTCTCTGCCTGGAATGTCCTCCTGCCCTCTTGATGTCTGTCCTTCGGTGACACTTACTCCTTGCAGTATTAACCTCTCCCTTCCTGTTGCCCACCACACATTTATGCCTCTATTATGGCACCTCTCGTGTTGTAGGACTGTTTGTTTACATGTCTCTCTATCCCCAATGGCAGACACAGGATCCCATTCCCCCTAAAACCCCACCTCATGCCCAGCCCAGAGCAGACACCCAATAAATATTTGAGGAACAAACCCTACGCTCTAGGAATAGAAATGGACACCAGGAGGATTGTGTAGTAATTAAGAGCACAGAGTCTAAAACCAGGCTCACTGTCAACTCCTTGAGCCGTGTGACCTCGAGCAAGCTTTTTGCCTCCATCTCCATAGTGTAATATAGTGATAGTAACAGGACCTACCTCCTTGCATTATGGTGAGAATTAAGTGAGTTAATACATATAAAGTGCTTCCAACACTGTACAGCACTGTAGAGCTGTTAACTTGCATTATTGTTTTTAGTAACAGCTAAGATTTATACCCCTCTTCCTAGGACTGGTCAGAACTAGGACTCAGTCCAGCTGCCTCAGCTGCTGTGCTGCAGGGTGCTAGTTTGAATGCCTTGGAGGATGGGGCAGGGACAGTTCTTTATTCTTCATCTCCTAGCACATCTCTGACTGACCACTAGGCACCAAGCTAGAGCTGGCTGGCTGTGTGCACAGACACAAAGGACGTAATGTTCTGGGTGATTACCTCAGCAAAACAAGAATGTTGTCAACCTGAGATGGGACGAAAGGTCTGACACCTAACCTCTCCCTACTTGCTCATTCAGATGAGGTGAGACCCCCTTCTCCTGGGCCTCAGGGACATAGTCCCCTAAGTTGAGGGGCTACCAGACTGAGACATGACACACAAGGAGTCCTAGAAGGAAAAACTGAATGGGAAGTTAGGATCCAGAAAAACCCTACAGAGAACCCACATAGAAAGGTCCCAGAGGCATACGTGCAGATGCAGAGATGTCCACAGGAGAGAGAGTTGGTGTCATCTCCTAGCCCACACTGGCCTGGCCCAGAAGAGAAAGGCTTGAAAGAGTTTGGAAGTCTGGTGGGCAGCCTTGTCCATACCTCTGGCCTACTTTCAACCAGCTTGACTCCAGCCTACCTCCCTCGCTCTCATGGACAGGCATGTGGCTGCCACAAAGAACAGGTCCCCCACTTCACATCCTCCCCCAGCTCTGCCCAGACACAGGGAGATCATGGGGACATTTTCTGGAAACGTAATTGGAACCATAACCATGACCCTCTCTAGGCAGAGACCCACACTCATCTACCTTTCCTCTCCAGACCTCTCCGAATCCCAGGAATCAGGTTGGCCCTGGAGGACCACTGGCCACACAGTCGCCAAGGAAGGACACCCCGTAGCAGCTTCCCGTCTTCCATAGGGGTATGATTCCTCCCTATTAAGTAAGTACAGACCCTTGGAGCCATGGAGAGGAGGCATCAGATACTCAACAGACAGGAAGGCAGAGACCCCAGACTTCCAGGGCCTCAGACTGGAGGTTTGTCACAGTCAATGGTTCAGGAGGTGCTCTGTGGGTGCCAGGGCTTACTTCTGCCAGAGCGTGGGTGGTGAAAACAGCAGAGTTTTATAGTTAGATCTGGTTCCAAAACCCAGCTCTGCCAACCTACCAGTTGTGTGACCTTAGTCAAAGTACTTGACACCTCTGAGGGACTCAGTTTCCCTCATGTGTAAGTCATAGGAGCTAAAATCTAGGATATGTTTGTAAATGCATAGCATCTTTCTGGGAGTACACATAAGACCGTAGTAACTGTGGTTGCCCCTGGGGAGGGGACCTGGGGGACAGGAAACGAGGCTAACTTTCACCATATATCCTTTTGAATCTTTGGAATTTTGTACCCTATGCTGTACTACCTATTAAAACAGTAGGGAAATTTACTTTTTGAAAAGAACAAAGTAGAACGAGAGCACGTTTATGAAAGTAACTAAGCATCATGTATGGCTTGCAGAAGGTACTTGATAAAAGATTTTTTTTCTTTCTTTCCCTCAGCCTAACCCCAGCCAGTTTGCTGGGCCAGGAGGAAGTGGGCATGGGGGTGGAGTTAGGGGAGGGGGTGTGAGTAATGGATGTGCAGGTCCTGGCAGGAATTGCCACCTGGAGATTCTTACATACTCTCCGTTTGTCTTATTCCTGTATGCCTCACCTGTCTGGTCTCCCTTCCAGCCAGAGCTAAGGGGGTGGCTCTCTGCAAAGCCCCAGGGACCGCCCCCCCACACACACACACACTGCCTCCTGAGACACAATCACTGTGCCCTCTCCACCCAGAGTCCAGGGGCAATGCTGCATTATCCAGAGAGGGCAGGGCTGGCAGAGGAGGGAACAGATTATCACCCCAGCCACTATTCTGCTGGCTTACCAGGCAGTTTAAGAACTCAAAAGTCAGCCCAGTACCAGGCAAAGATGAGGCTACTGTTGACTGCTGCCCTGGGCAGAAAAACAGGTCACTAGGACTAGAGTAGGCAGAGGCCAGGGCAGTGGAGAAGAGAACCTCTGGGCGCTGTGCGTCAGGATGTGTGAGAGCAAAACAAGGATCTGCGCTAGTGCAAGGAAACCCCTGAACCGTCAGAGGTTGGGGTAGCCCTGTGCTGTTTCACAAAGCTTCATTACTCCAAAAAATATTTATGAAGCCACTATTATGTACCAAGCAGTGGGACACACCCTTACGGCCACTAGTTAGAGCCATAAGAAGAGGCCTACAATACAGGTAGAACTGCGAAGCGAGAGGAATGCAGAGGAGAAAATGCCTACGTCTCCTGGCCAAGGTGTCTGAGTACCTATGATGTGCTAGGCACTGGAGTGAGTCTTCGCAGCCATCCTGGGATGTGGGTCTTGCTGTGCTCCTTTTATGAAGGAGGCCTCTCAGCTCAGAGAGGCAGACTCAGGTGCCCAGGATGACACAACAGAGGCAGGGTTTGCACCAGGTCTTTAGGACTCCAAGACCTGTGTGTTTTCCTATGTGCCACGCTGAACCTATGAAAGGCGAGGAGGACATCACCAGGTGGCCAAGGGAGGAATGACATTCCAAGTAGGTGGAATGGAGGGGCAAAGGCTTGGAGTTGAGAGAGGCCAGTGCATGGGGGGAACAGCATGGCTGAAGCCCAGAGTGAAAGTAAAGGGAAAGCCCATGCTTGTGTGCCATCGCAGCAGCAAATGGACGTGTAGCCAGCCAGTGAGGAGCCAGTGAGGAGGGGATGGGGCATTGGCCCTTTCTTCATTTGGGCTTCATATCCCCCACTTGCTCCTGGGGTTGGGGAGCTTATTTTTGAGGCTTGGAGTTAGAGGAGACGGCAGGGAAGATGTGGGTAGGACGCTGCAGTAAGAAACCAGGGAACAATGAGAAACAGAGACAGGGAGAAAGGAACCCCCTCCAGTCATAACAAAGGAAAGTGGCAAGTGGTGGGGGACGGCAGGGAAGGGGATGCAAGGCCTCTCCCACACAACCCCCAGAGGGCTTGAGGTCGGAGACTGGGCTGGCGGAGACACAAAAGCTTTCCTGTTGGCTGAGGAGGAGAAACCAGCTCAGTGGGAAGAGGGGCCTGGTAGTCATTGTGGATGAGGATGGGAGCCAGCTCAGAACAGCGACCATGCCCACTCAACTGCCCCGCTCTGTGCCCGTGGCCCACCTCTCTCTCAACAGTCTCTGAGTCTACCCCTGATAAGGGTGGGCTCCTCCCTGCCCTCCTGATGAGGTAGGAAATGTGCGCTCATTTCAGATTTTGCACACCTCCACTCCCACCCTACCCCCATCCCCATTCTACCCCTACCCCCACCCTACCCCAGGTCATGCCAGCAGGTGGACAGGGCTACTGGGCAAAGGAAGGCAGGATTTCCCCCTTCCACCCACCCTGTCAGTCCCATACCCCTCCCCTTACTCTATTCCCAGAAACAGAGGACAGCCGCTATGCCTCAGGCGGGATAGCCTTGTGTTTGTTCTCTGGGTGACTTCACTGTAAATTGACTTCCCTGAAGAGGGGTAGAGAACAGGGGACAGAGGCAGGAAGGGGGAACAGGCTTCACCCAGGACCCAGAAGCTCCTACCCATGCCCCAAATTCACACAGAATTCCTCCCCATGTGCACTCACAGCCCATCTTTTGGTCCTGCTCTGTCTTCATGGACAAGAATGGGGGCAGCATTTCTACAGGGAGGCACTAGTGTGAGGAGACCCGGGAGAGGCAGGGACATTGGTCTTGGGGGTTCGGTATATGCTGAGCATGGGCCTGTGGCCCCCTTCCAGGTGCCTTGGGGGTGGGAGCTGGAGTGGAGGTGGACAGTGCCAGCAGAGGCAAGGTTGGGGTGAAACAGGCCATTTCAGAGCCCAAGGGCTTCAGCTCTCCCCTCTCTGCTGGACACAGAGATCCTTCCTGGATTGCCTCCAGCTTTCTTGGAAAGGCTCTTCACCTCCACCTGACCTCCCCTCTGGCTCCCACACAACAGGAACTCTCCTTGAAGAAGCGACTTGCAGCAGAGGAAACAAAGGCATCTCTGTACAATCTGCCTCTGCCACCGAGGAATGGTTAGGTCAAGATGACCGTAATCTATTCTCCCTGGGCATCATCAGGGCCTTCGCCACTAACCTGGTGTCCAAGGGCAGGGCAGAAACAGGACTTGGGAAAATTCTTCCCTTCCCCCATAAACTCAAACCAACACACAGGTCACACTGCCTCGTTCCATAGAGCAGGAGCATGGGCTGACTTGGAGATGGGCAGGCCACGTGGAGTGCCACAGAACAATTATGGGCTAGGCCAGTCAAAGGAGACATCTTCACTCTTCGGATGTGTGCTGGAGTTAGCAGAAGTGAAGACCCTGGCACAGGGCCAGGGAACTTGGGTCCTTGAGCCAGCTGTGCACTTACTGGCCAGATAGCAGTGGACAGGTTTCTTTCCTAGACTACTCAAAGGGGATGATTCTGGCCCTGCCTACCTTCCAGGTGGTTCCAGTGATGAGTTGAGTTGAAGAATGCAACCATGTTGGTACACAAATGTGCCATGATTCAGGATATGTGCATGATGTGCTAACTACAGACTAAGCTAGGAATCGTTATTACGCCTAATAAAATATGGTCAGTCTTCTTTGGGGGAATGTATTCCCATAAAACTTTTTAAAAATCCTTCCTTATTCCCCATGTAATGCTGCAACTTGGAATTGGGGCTGATGGGCAGTTAGGGGAGGCCAGCCTGGGACCCCAGCTCAGCCCAGACCATAGGTAGTTTCTGATCTTTCTGAACCCCATTCCTTAGCCCTCAGTTTTCTCCTCTATAGTGTGGGTCCCTAAAACCGCTAGGGTGCTTTGTGGTGAGAAATAGCAGAGACCAAACCAGGGGACTGAAAGCAAAAAGAAACCCCAAATTTGACATTTCCGGGTAGTTGTGTTATCCGGAGCTGTGACCACAGTCACCTCTGCCCCCAACCCAACTCTGACACCCTTCCCTCCTCCACTCCTTTGGGTGGCCTTTGCCTATCCTGGGAAAGCACCAAAGCGCCTACCTTTCCCACTGCGCCTCAAAGGGAGAACAGAGGCACAAAGAAATGGAGAGAAACCCAGACAGAATTAAATGGAGAACCAGACAAAGACCGAGAGAGAAAGAACCAAAAGGAGGAGAATCAAAAAACAAGAGGAGGAAACGTGCAATGAGGACACTGCGATTCAGAGCTTCACAGTCTGAGAGGCCAACTGGGAAGAGCCAGAGGTCAGCCAGGAAAACAGCTGCCACCACTGGGCACAAGGTGGTGGTGGAGGGTAGAGGAGGGCTCTGAAGGCAATGGGGCACATCTTTGTAGGCCAACCTCTCCAGTTTTGTTCACTGGCACCTCAATGCTAGCTTTTTAAGGACCCAGAACTCCCCATCCCCTAGCCAAGCCCAGCCCAACCCAGCCAGATGTTCAGTAGGTAGGGCTGCCAGCTGGAGCAGCAGGCCCCTTCAGGCCCTGGGGAGGAGGCTGGAGAAGCTGCTGCCTGGAAGTGGGCAGGCAGAGCCCCCACTCTGGAGCCGGCACCCCCATATCACCCTCTCCAGATGCCCAGGGGTGGGTGCATGGCAAGAGTGGTCCTCTGCCCTCCAGATGTGACTCAGAGGACTTGGAAATCCAAGGAATCTGCCCCCACTGACTGTGACTTACCCACCTGCTCAAAGTGAGGGTCTGGAAGGCACAGGTGCCAAGCTGGGCCTACCCTCCCTGTGGCAATGGGTTTGGATCTGCCACTGACAAGCTGTGTGACACTGGCCAAGTCACTTCCCCTCTCCAGCCTCTGTTTCCCCATTTGTAAGATCATCTTTATGATTGTTTCCAGCGATGACACTTGCCTCTCATTACAGGTGACCCCCTAGCTCTGTGCGTCTGACCCTCCCCTGCCAAAGCCATTGCACAGGGTGGGGAGAGAAGGGAGGAGGAGGCCTTGTGCTTCCTCCTCCCTAGGGCTCCCCTGTGGAACATCTAACGAGCAAGCTTTCCTCAATCCTTTGCACACTCCTTTACCGTTTTCAATTCCTTTCCTCGTGATCCTGCCAACTAAGACTGTGACCAGACCTGGAAGTGTGTGTGTAGGACCCAGGCATTCCAGCTTCTGCAGTGTTAAACTTCGGTTTTTCTCTGAAGTAAAAAGAACCAAAGTGGGGAGGGAGTGAGGGGCAAGAAGGGGGGAGGGAGTGGAGGGGAGAAAGAAATGGAGAGAAAATGGCAAATCCAGGAAGGCATTAGGCATGGAGGGAGGGAGAGAGAAATGATCCCCCCCCAGGACAGAAGTCTTGGCCCAGCTGGGCTGCGAGTGGGCAGCCAGGCTGGCCCCTCCCTTGGTGGTGCCAATACCAGCTGCCAGGCAGAAGGAGGCCCAGAGGAGAAGGAAGCTGGGCAAAGGGGATGGAAGGCTTCCAGTCCAGCCTTGCCCAACTCTGCAGGCCCCTTCTGGGGCTCTCAGGGAGGGGCTGTGACCCAGGCAAGGCGCAGAGAGGGTGTTCCCTGCTCCGACAAGGCCTATCTGCAGTCCTGAGCTTGTGAGGATTCAAGACAGCCCTCCTTAGACCTTTCTGAAGGTAAGAGCAGCCTCAGTTGTGACTGGGCTTAGGGAGAGGAGGGGCAGGGTCGTTTATGGACCATAGTCTGACAACTGTGTGATGCTGGGCAAGCCCCTTCCTCTCCCTGGACTTCCATTTCTTATCTGCAAAATCTCGGGGGGGTTCCAAACATATGACTGCTAAGGTTCTTTTCTGTTTCAACTGCAGAGGGTGAGTGCACAGTGGTGGGAGTAATGGAAGGAGGGGAAGTGGGGCCCTGGCGGTGAGCTGGCTTCTCTGGAATCCCCAGTCTTTCCCCTCCCTACGGCTTTGCCTCTGAAGTTACAAAAGCTGCGTCTGCAACCCACAGACACACACGCACACACATTTATTTTTTTGAATTGAGAGCCTTGAAAGATGATAAACGCCAGAGCTGGAAGGCATCTCCAGCTAGTCCAACTCTTCCTCCCTCCCTTTTTACAGATGAGAAAACTGAGGCCCTGGTTTGGGATTTCCAGAGCCCGGGTTTTCCCCCGCCCTCCCACCCCCATTCCCCGGCCACTCCTGCCCTTCTGGTCCGCCACAGTCCGGGGCCGCAGGCGAGGGCCTCCTGGGACTCCCGGGGGACCCCGCCGTCGGGGCAACCTCCACGCCCGGCGCCGCCCAGCCTCACCGCGCGGGTCCCGGCAGCGGCCGCCGCTGCGCATTCGCCGGGGAGCCAGCGACCGAGGGCGGAGGCGGGGAGGGAGCGACAGAGGCTGGGAGGGGTGTTGGCGAGAGCTCGCGCGCTGTGTATGGTCTATCGGAGGCAGCTGACCTTTGAGGAGGAAATCGCTGCTCTCTGCTCCTTCCTGTAGTAACAGCCGTCGCCGCCGCCGCCAGGAGCCCGGGCCGGGAGCTAGAGCCACGGGCGCAGAGCCTGCCCCGCAGCAGGACAGCTCCGCGCCACCAGGTGGGTGGCCGGGCAGAGCGTCCAGGGCGGCGAGCGCGGAGACGGTGAACACGGCTCCTGCTCCGGCCTCACGCCCCGAGACCCGGAGCTCGACGGCCGGGCGGGGTGCAGGGAACGGTCCACGCGAGGGAGTTTCGGCGCCGCGCGGACGAGGGACAAGGGACACGGATGGAGGGAGGGCGCCGTGGGTGGGCGCCGTCCTCGCCTGCAGTGGGCAGGGGGCGCTGTCGGGCTGGACAGTGGGAGACCATGGGGCACAGTTGCCGGGCGCCACCGATGAGAGGGTGCGTCTGTCTCCCCAACCTTCTCTCTTTAACAACCCTAGCCACGTGCCCGCAGGCACCCAGCCCGTCCAGTGGGAGCCGTCAGTGGCATAACTTCGGGCTGGAATAGCCCCTCTTATCAGAAACTGGGACTCGGGTTTAGAGGCAGGGTAGGGGGATTCTTGCAGCCCTCTCCAGAGGGCCGTGGGCCTCTGCCGTCGAGTTTCTCTTTCAGTTTCTAGCCGTCCCCCCTTCTGGGGAAGCCCCGGTGGGGCGAGGGGAGAGGAAGAGGAGGAGGGCACCTGGCTTTCGAGAGCCCCTCCCCAAGCCTCAGCGGGTTCCTTGTTGGAGGGCTGGGCGGCCTTCCCCTCCTCACGATCTTTCTTCCCGCACAGGAAAGCGTGTCTGTGGGAAGGGAGGGGCCTGGCCTGACTGCGGTCCGGGGATGGGTGGGCATGGTAGGGCCAGGGTAGGCCCAGCCCGCGCCCTGCTGAGGAGGCTCCTACTCAGCCCTCTGCTCGCCCTAGGTGAACGGACATGGCGGGCTGGATCCAAGCCCAGCAGCTGCAGGGAGATGCGCTGCGCCAGATGCAGGTGCTGTATGGGCAGCACTTCCCCATCGAGGTCCGGCACTACTTAGCGCAGTGGATCGAGAGCCAGCCGTGGTAGGTGCCCTTGCCTTTTCCCGCGGGTCCTTACCATCGGGGCCCCTTGGCCTTTAGGTCTGTTTGTGGTTTGGTGTGATTCGGTCCTGTCTGTCCCTCGCTGTGAGGAAGGGACCGTGTTCCTGGGAAAGGGGAACAGGGAAATGGGAGTCTGGGAGGGGACAGGGGATGTTTCTAGACTCTGATGCCTGTGGAAATGCCAGGAAGAAGTCTTGTGAGCTCTGAAGCACCTTTAGTCACGAGCCTGGGATTTCCATGTCCTCTTGGTGCTTGACTTCCTTGCCCAGGAGGCACCACAGTAGGCTTCTCTCCCTTACCTTGCCCCCAAGGGATGCCATTGACCCGGAAAATCCCCAGGACCAAGCCCAGGCCACCCAGCTCCTGGAGGGCCTGGTGCAGGAGCTGCAGAAGAAGGCAGAGCACCAAGTCGGGGAAGATGGGTTCTTACTGAAGATCAAGCTGGGGCACTATGCCACGCAGCTCCAGGTGGGTGTGAACTCCGGGTCATCTGCAGGGAAGTACTGTCTGCCTTCTTCTAGCATCAAAACCCCTGGCTTTTCCCCCCTGGCTTGGCCACTGACTCACCATGTGACCCTGAGCTTACCAGCAACTTTTCTGTGCTTCCCGCCCCCGCCCTGCCCTCCCGCCCCCTCTTTCTAAATCAGACCTGTGGGATTCCTTTAGCATATTACAAAACAAAGGGTGGGCTGTGTTTGTCTCCAAGAAAAATGGCAATCTGGATAGATCAAGCAGAAGGGATGGAGGTAGACTGAGTCAAGATTCCTTTATTGGAGAAAGGAAGACTGACAGATTCTAGAAACAAGGGAATGAGGCAACCAGACATCCCTTTTGGGGCTCTTTTGGTAGGAGAGCTGCTAAACTGGGGTGGGAGAAGAGCAGAACTGACCTGAAGGCAGGAGCTGTATTAGGGTTTAGATGTAAGATGCAGCCTCTCCTTCACATGGGAGGTGGGGGGAAGGAGTATAGGGGAGGGAGGAAGATTTTGTGGAAGCAGGAAAGGGGTGTGGGTGGTAATCACAGTCAAGCATTAACTGGCATTCACTTGTATTTCTTAGAGAGTCCTTCTTAAATACAAGCATCAGAGTGCCGGGAATAAAAAGTCCATCCCAGAAAAAGGAGGAAACAGGAAAAAGCTGGGGGAAAGAGGGAAGCAGAATAGGAACCCAAGACAGGAATATGGTGGAAAGTACCTTGACCTCAGCATTAGATACCCTGAGTCTTGATTCATCTGCTCACTCACTTGTTTGCCTCTGGATAAGTATTTAACCTCTCTGAGCATCAGTTTTCTCATCTGTGAAACGGGGATCATTGTTTCCGCTTATGTTGTAGGGCTTCTGTGATGTGAAAGTAAAAGGAAATGGTAGACTGGAAGTATTTTGTAAACTGTGGGTTTCTAACGCACTGCAAATCAAATGAAGACCTGGGAGGGGAAATCAAGTCAAGGAGAGACAGAGGTGTCTGGTGACAATTCCTCAGACTTCCCAGGGAAAACTGAGGCAGGGGCTGGAGGCCAGGAAGGGGTGAGCATGGCACTGCAACAGGCATGGTGGGTGCAGAGGGTGGCCACTGGTAGCTGCCCTTGGATTCTTTCAGAACACGTATGACCGCTGCCCCATGGAGCTGGTCCGCTGCATCCGGCACATTCTGTACAATGAGCAGAGGCTGGTCCGGGAAGCCAACAATGTAAGTGTCCCATGGGTGTGGGGAGAGGAGTTGGGAAGGCCTGCTACATGTATTTCTCTCCAGACACAACTGTATTTTATAAATACTGGCACGAGAGAGCACCAAAGAAATAAGAGACATGAGCAGATGTGAGGGGCAATGTTATGTGCAGGTATAGAGTGACCCCGCCCCGCCGCCCTGGCTTCAATTAAGTCAGTCCCTGGCTCTACTCCTAACTAGCTGTGTGACTTGAATAAGTTAATTAACCTCTCTGAGCCTCTGTTTCTTTGATTATAAGAAGGGGTAGTAATAGTACCTACCTTGCAGGATTATTGTGAGCATTAAATGAGATACTGTGTAGGCTAGGAAAAGATAAAAAGACCGATGAAACAAAAGAGAAAGCTGTAAATACACACACACACACACACACACACACACACACACACACACACACACAGAGGAAACTCAATCTCTGTCAGAGATGGCCTTACAAACCACCAGAGAAAAGATTTGTCATTCAATAAGTGGGGTGGGGGCCAAAATAAACATTCTCTGGTGGAGTCTGTGAGGAGAAACAAAACCAAAGTCTGTGTCAGAAGAACTAACCCAGGCAAGCTCAGAGAAGAGAGGCCCAGGGAGACAGAACAGGAACTAATCCCCCTTGCTCTAAAATCTTAAAGGCATTAAACATCTGCTTGGACGATGGTACAAATGTTACATCATCTGCAATAAAGCAAAATGACTTTCATAAAATGATATCACACAGGTAAAGACCACAGAATAGTGCCTGGAGCACAGGTCACATTCATTTGTTGTTGTGGACACTGATTTCAGGAATCTGGCAGTTCATTCAGTAAACATTTATTGAGGTCCTGCGGTATATCTGACCCTGGGCTAGGATTGGAGAAACAGATATAGGCCTGGCCCCTCCTGAAAGGAATTCAGGTGATGATAGACTCGTTAGAGGTGTGCTGAGTGCTAAGGGGGCATATGTGGGAAAAGTACCCAGCTCAGATTGGGGCAGGCTGACAGAGGGGTGTCCTGAGGAAACGGAGGTCCGAACTACAGTGGAGAAAGAAGTAACAACGGTGTTGTGAGGGTATGAGCCACCTCATCACATTTGAAGACTTGCAGGTAGTCAATGCAACCAGGGAGAAGGGAGACAAGTGGGGAGCCCCGATAGGTAAAGCCAGAGAGGAGGCAGAAGCCAGGTCACAGGGTCTTCTGGGACAACTCTTGGGTCCCTTGACTTGTTGCAATCACAGAGCTATCTGTAAATGTACAAATGAATTGGGCTCCAATTAAGAAATACATATCTGTGGCACAGATGCTGTCATGGCTGGGGGGAGAGGGGGAGTCATTTCTTCTCCCAGCCATTGAGGTGTTCTTGGACAGCTCTAGGGATTTTAGTCGTTCACAAGACAGACGAGGCCCTAGCACTTAGGGGGCTCACATTTAGGGGCTCACATCCTAGTACAGGGGCAGGCACAGAAGAAAAAGTAAACCCAAGAACTAGACACTATCAGACAAGGGTGGTGCTATTTCAAATTGGCCCTTTCGAGAAGGCCACCCTGAAAAGATGCCAGTTGAAGTGTCAGCCTCAGGAAGATTTGGTGCCAGAATGTTCCAGAGTGATGGAACAAGTGCAAAGGCCTTAAGGCAGGAACATGCTGTGTGTTCAAGGAACAGAAAGTAGCTGGTGTGCTTAGGCAGCAGTGGAACTGGGTGTGGAGGTAAGCAGAAGCTATCGGCTAGGGCAGTGGAGGCTGTGGGAAGGAGTTTGGATTTTATTCTGAGAACAGTTTGTTAGAAAAGCCCTGAAGACTTGTGTGTTCCCCAAGCCTTGTTCCCCACTCTGTCCCCAGCACCTAGCCTAGTCCGTGGCGTGGGATTCGCGAAAGAATGTGGAATGAGGGGTCATCACCATTAGTAGGAAAACTCAGGTGACTCCTGGACATGAGGGGTTTTAGTGTCTCTGAAGGGAATTGGATGGACCCTGTTTGGAATACTCTGGTGGAGGCCAGAACTGCAGGAGAAGTTTCTGCTATGCTTTGTGAAGGTGCCAGGTCACCTGTTTCTCCTCCTTTCCCTCTACACCAGTTCTCACAAATGACATTTGTAATTCCTCTGACCCAAACTTTAGCTTTTGGGGTTTCAGCCCAGTTAGAGGTGCTCCGTTGGCTTTTCCTTGGGATTCAGGCCTGAGGTTTTCTCCCATCCTCCCTGCCCACCTCACTGCTGCCTGCGCTCTCCCCCATCTGTCTCCAGGGTACCTCTCCTGCTGGGATCCTGGTTGATGCCATGTCCCAAAAACATCTTCAGATCAACCAGACTTTTGAGGAGCTGCGACTGGTCACTCAGGACACAGAGAGTGAACTGAAGAAGTTGCAGCAGACTCAAGAGTACTTCATCATCCAGTATCAGGAGAATCTGAGGATCCAGGGTGAGGCCACTATAGCATGGGCGGTGTGTGTTGCGAGGATAGGAATGGGGACCACTTTGTGAGCTCCTGCAGGGTTGGGGCTAGGTTAGTATCTATCTCCCCAGAACCTTTCCAAAGCCTGGGAGGAGCGATGGAACCCCTGCTCTGCACCAGCTTCTGGGCGAAGCCCTTTGCATGCATTATTCAGTTCAACCTTTAACAGCTCTAGGAAGCAGGTAGTTGTATTATCCCTTTTGCAGGTGGTAAAACTGAGGTTCAAAGAAAACAAGAAACTAGGCCTGGGTTGCTTGTTAAGTTGCAGAACTGGATCTCAACTAGAGATGTGTCATAAAATCCCTGTACTTTATTAACCAATATTCTCTCCCCAATAGTAGGTATTCAGTGAATAGCTCAATGAATGAATGAATGAATGAATGAATGAATGAATATGGACAAAGTGTTCCCCAATCAGAGGGACAGTCCCCTGGTTGATCCAGGCTAGAGAGAGGTGGAAACTCCAGGAATGACCCTTCTTGAGCTTCCCTGATAGGAAAGGGAGCTGGAGGGAGGCGGTGACAGTGGAAAATTCTCCTGTCTCCTGGGTCTGTAGTTTGCCAATGGCTGCTGTGATCAGGATGTGGGGAACGACAAATTATCTCAAAGGGAATTAATCCCAGGTGCAATCTGAGGAGTTTTGAAACATGGCCCATCTTCCTCCCGGTCCAAACTGACCTCAGAGCCGCACCACTCCATCCTAGTGAGAACAGGGAGCGTCAAGGTGCCTTTTCCTTCGTGCTGCTTTTTCTGGCTTCTTCAGGTAGAATCTTAGGTCATTGATTTTAGACCTTTCTTCTTTTTAGTATATATATATATGTGTGTGTGTGTGTGTGTGTGTGTATATATATACACATATACACACACATATATATATGTATATATATATTTCATATTTCAAAAGTATGAAATATATATGTATATGTATTTCAGAGCTATAAATTTCCAGCTAAACATTGTTTTAGCTGCAGTTCATGGTTTTGGATATGCTGTATATTCATTATCATTCAGATTGAAGTATTTTCTAATTTCTCTTCTGATTCTTTTACCCATACATTTAGAAGTATATCGTTTAATTTCCAAATATTTGTTTTTTCCTAGATGTCATATCCTTATTGATTTCATTTTCACTTCATTATTGAATTCCATTGTTGTCGGAGAACATACTCCGTATGATCTCAATTTTTAAAAATGTATTGAGACTCGTTCTATGACCCAGCATGTGCTCAATCTTGGTGAATGTATCTGGTGAACTTGAAAAGAACATATTGGGTTGTCGGAAAAGTCATGACGCATTTTTGCAATGAAAAACATAGAGAAAATACGTCATGACTTTTCCGACAACCCAATATTTTCTACAATGTTTTATTCAAAAGCTGTAATAATAAATTCAATAATGTTAATAAATATAACATAATATTGTATATTATATGTAAATATAGCATATATTTTATAGCAAAATAAATATATTTATAGCAAAATATATGCTATAAATATTTACATATAATATACAATATTATGTGTATAATATGTATAACTGTATATTTATATATCGTATATTATGTAATATTATATAAAATAGATATTTAAGAGTATACATATTTAAATATATTAAATCACTATATATTCATTATGTTAACATAATAAAGTTTTACCAAAAAAAGGCAAAAACAAAAAACCAACAACATCTATGTTTTCCAAAACAAAATATAGTGAGTAGAATGACATTGCTTTACATTTTTATAAATCTTTTTAATGTTAGGCTCAATAGGAGATAGCTGGGTCTTGTTTTCAATCTGTTTACAAGATATCATGTCTTGCAGCCTCCAGAAAATTTCACTGTATAGTTATAACAGATTAAAAGAGAAAAAGGCAAATAAAGTCTTATAACTTTTGAAAAAAGTTTTAGCTTTGTGGTGCCCCTTTAAGGGTCTTGGGAACCCTCCAGGAATCCCTGGTCCACACTTAGAGAACCACTGATCTATGTCCTTATTTATTTTTTTGACTCATTGTTCTATCATCAGATGCTGAAAGAGAGGTATCAAAATCTCCTATTATATTGTGGAATTGTGTACTTCTCCAATTTTTCTGTAAATATTTCCTTTATGTATTTTGAAGCTTTGTTATTAGATTCATATTAACTTATGATTATTTTGTCTTTCTGAGTGACACTTTAATAATTATGAAATATCTTTCTATCTTTCTTGATCTCTGGTACTACTCTTTCTTTGTCTTGAAGTCTACTTTATCAGATGTTAATAAAATTACTCTAGCCTTCATGTTCTATATTGGCACAGGATATCGTTATCCATGCTTTTTTTTTAAAGATTTTTATTGGGGAATTGGGGGATGGGAACAGTGCTGGGGAATTGGGGGAAGAGGAGCAGACAAGTTGCTGTTGTTTTCTTCTTCAGTCTTGTTGTGGAGGACGTTGCTTCACTGGCCCAAGTTGGCACCATCATTGAGCTCTTCCCGGGCGAGGCAGATCAGTCGCCGGCCTCTGGACGGCCGCTCACTGCGGCTGCTGGCCGCTCATGATGGCTGCTGGCTACATACGGTAGCCCATGGCAGCTCACTGCCACAGGGGCTGCAGCCTACGCCGTCGCAGGCCACTCATGGCAGCCCAGCTCCAGGTTGAGCTGTTGTTCAGCATCTTAGCTGTGGAGGGCAGTGTCACTGGCCCTCATATGTGGGATCCGAACC
>NW_017731832.1:799718-806503 GCF_001890085.2 Hipposideros armiger
CCTCCCAAGCCAGTTCTTAACCATCGCGCCACTCGACCGGCCCCCTATCCATGCTTTTTTTAATTTAAAATGTAGACAGTATATATTTGTCTTGCTTTGGTATTTATTCTGACAATCTCTGCTTTTACTTAAGGTGTTTAGTCCATTAATATATAATGTAATATTTAACGCAGTTGAGCTGAGGTCTCTACTTTAGTATTTATGTTTGGGTTTGTCCTGTTTCAGTTTTTATTGTTTTGTTTCTCCTTTTTTTATTATTAAATTTTTTTTTAGTATTCTGTTTTAATTTACCCGTTTAAGCTTTCCTCCTAACCCTGCCCAGTCAATGTTTTCTGTACCCTGAGGCCAGCACATTGTCTGAATCATAGTAGGTATTGAGTAAATGTTGATGAGCCGATTCTAGCATGTCTTCCTCCCATCTGATTCCATCCCAGACTGACCCCAAAGAAGATGGCCCAATTCCTAGATTAGGAAACAGGAGATTCAGGCTGTCAATTCTACCTAAGGTCTTGGACTGGTTGACAGTACTTAAGATCCTGTTCTTGGGTTTTCTGTTTTCTGTTTATGGGTTTGGGTTTGGATTCTGGTTTGGGTTCGTACCCATCATGCAATGTCAGTTTAGTCTCATTTGTCAAGTTCACCTATCAGAAACACAGACTATTGATCTGTTTGTGCAAAGCAAGGCTCAGCTCCCTCCAGTGGAGCAGACAATTGCCTCACGTCTCTTGGCGCCCTTCCCGGAAGCTCCTGCAAATTGCCAGGAGAGACCTAAGTGGGTCACTTGCACAGGGAGGCTGGGCCCAGGTGTTGGGGTCACCACCACCTCCCTGTGGGTGGCAGAATTCCTGAGGCGGCCGTCCAGACTACTGTGCTGTGTTTCCGTGCTGGACAGTGCTCTTCCTGCTCAGTGCCCTGCAGTGAGACTGGAGCCATATTTCTGAAGCCTCTTCTAGTTCTGGGCTCTTCCTTGCTGTCAAGAGTTGCTTTGGTGTGTCCCAGCTTGCGTGTCCATGGGGCAGGACCTAGGTCAGTGTGACATGGCCTTCACAGGCCTGCCAGGAACTTGACCAACACGTGCTGACTCACATCAACTTGACTCAGTCCAAGTCAGGACCCTGGGATGTTCCAAAAGGCTATTGGCAGGAGGTAATCATCCCAGCATTCAGCACAGTGGTTCCCGTTGAGGGGAGGGATGGGTTTGCAAGCCGGGGAGGGTAGACGAGTGGCTTTCATTGTGGACATGTGCAATTTCTTAAACTGGGTGATGGATACACAGGTGTTCTTTCTACCTTCCCTATGTCTTAAGTACTTCATAAGTGATTTTTGGAAAAAGGGTGGTGAGGACTCACTGACTCCCTGTTCCTGCCATTGATGGGATTCCTATCAGCCAGTGTGGAGAGAAACTGCCTCCCTCCACCCTTGCTTTCCTGAGAGAATCCTGCTGCTTTTGTGTCCCAGTGGGCCCTGGACACACACACACACACACACACACACACACACACACACACACACACACACACACGTGTCTCTGTTTTCTCTTTCTCTTTCCTCTTCCTGTTGGTTGACTGAGCTCACGGTGACCCAACCTGGACAAACATGTTGGGCACCTTCCAGCACCTAGAGAAACAACTTCTTCCCCGAGGAGAGGCTGCTGTGCTCTGGGAGGTGGCGCAAAGCCATGGCGCAGGGCCTTCCCTGATGAGGCTTTGCCCTGTGAGGTGGGGGCTGAGAGTCGCTGGTCTCTGTCAACCTTTAACCCTGCCCTGTAACCCATTAACCAATAAGAACTAACTCTCACCCAGAACGTACAGGTGCCAGGCAGGGTCTGGAGCATTTTCTGTAGCATTACTTTTTAATCCTCACAGCAACCCACTGAGGCAGGGAACAGGATTCTCCCACTTTACACATGGGGAAACTGAGGCACAGGAGAGCGAAGTGATTTGTCAGAGTTCGTGCATCTAGTAAACTGCCAGGGCAGTTTGGGCCAGGGTGGGAGGGGAGACCACGGGGCAGGATCCTCCTCAGCTGGACCCCCAAGCTTCCATCTCCCACTCCCTAGAGGGGAGCTCAGAGGTGGGAGGCCAGGGAGTGGAGCCTGCTCCTCTCCGGCACCCTTGGCTGCTAGCGCCCCGACTTACCATCGGTCAGGCATGTCCCTTGAGGGTCTTGGCTGTAGAACAGGTGAGTGTAGTTTCTCTGGGTTTCCTGCTGGAGGCTGGGAGATGATGGTCCTGGGTGTCCCGTCCCCTTCTCTAGCCCAGTTTACCCAGCTGGCCCAGCTGAACCCCCAGGAGCGTCTGAGCCGGGAGACGGCCCTCCAGCAGAAGCAGGTGTCCCTGGAGGCCTGGCTGCAGCGCGAGGCCCAGACGCTGCAGCAGTACCGCGTGGTGAGTGGGGTCTGCGTCCCTCTCCTCCCAGGCGTGGGGTCCACACCCCAAGCTGAGCTGTCAAGGCGCCCAAGAGAGGGATAGAGCCAGGAAGAGAGCAGGACCCAGGAGAGCAGGAGGCCAGATCCCCCTCTTTCCTGTGGGGGCCTGTGAGGCAGAGCAGGTCACGGGGAGGGGAGGCCCGGCCTCCTGAGTGAGGGCCTGCAGAGCTGTTGTCCGGGAGCCCAGAAGGGCCTGCTCCCCCCGCCCTCAGGAGCTGGCTGAGAAGCACCAGAAGACCCTGCAGCTGCTGCGGAAGCAGCAGACCATCATCCTGGATGACGAACTGATCCAGTGGAAGCGGAGGCAGCAGCTGGCCGGGAACGGAGGGCCCCCCGAGGGCAGCCTGGACGTGCTGCAGTCCTGGTAATGGGTGTGGAGGAGGCAGGCAGGGCTCAGGGTGGTGCTACCAGCTGCTGCTTCCGCTCGTGTGTGTGTGTGTGTGTGTGTGTGTGTGTGTGTGTGTGTGTGTGTGTGTGTGTGTGTGTGTGTCCGTGTCCATGGGCAGCCCGCTCGCTCTGTCTGGTGATGGGTCTTATTTTACCAGTGGTTCTGGTTCCTGAGACAGACTTTGAGGCCCCCAGTCATGCCTCCTGTCCCCGGGAAGGGAGTCACTGTGTTGGGGCACGGGGTATGGGGGTGCAGAGTGATGCTCGGGCTGGTCGGGTCTGAATCAGGGTCGCCCCTCCTGTGTGATGCTCTGAGTTTCTGGAGGGCAGGGCAGCTCTGCTGTGCTCTGGGGACAGGAGTCGTGGCTAAGGAGTAAAGCGTTCTTGACGAGGGCTTCCTGGGTGAGGGTGGAGCTGGGTCTCGGGGGGCTCACCCGAGACTGGGAGCCTCCCCAGCTCTGGTCTCGAGGATGGAGTGAAGCCATTGTCCTTCCTGTTGGTCTTGGGGCTCGTGCGCAGGTGTGAGAAGCTGGCCGAGATCATCTGGCAGAACCGGCAGCAGATCCGCAGAGCTGAGCACCTCTGCCAGCAGCTGCCCATCCAGGGCCCAGTGGAGGAGATGCTGGCTGAGGTCAATGCCACCATCACAGACATCATCTCAGCCTTGGTGACCAGGTGATTGCTGCCTCTTGGCCACGCCCATTCCCCCATGTGGTTGTCATGGGGGAGGCGGGGTGTGCTTCCGCTTGAACCTTGTTTCTCTCTGCCTCACTCCCTCCCGCCATCCCCCCTGTCCCCAGCTGCTATGGCTGCCTGGTGTTGACCTTGCCCTGTTTCTCTTGTGGACTCCACATGGGCTGCCCTTGTCCCCTGCAGCCCGTGCCAGCTGCTGAGTTCTTTTCACTGTCTTCCCCTCCTGCCACTCACCTGACTCTCAGTGGTCTCCCTGGAACAGGCTCCCTGCCAGATGCTCTTCCTTTGCCCTTGAGCCCCATGGGAGGCAGCCTCCCCTCACAGAGGGACCAGAGCCCTGTGCCCTGAGGCAGCATCTGGTCACTTGTGTCCCCGCAGCACATTCATCATTGAGAAGCAGCCCCCTCAGGTCCTGAAGACGCAGACCAAGTTTGCAGCCACCGTGCGCCTGCTGGTGGGCGGGAAGCTGAACGTGCACATGAACCCCCCTCAGGTGAAGGCCACCATCATCAGTGAGCAGCAGGCCAAGTCTCTGCTCAAGAATGAGAACACACGCAAGTACGCGAGCCCATCCTCATGCCTGCCCCTCCCCAAGCTCAACCTGGGTGCCTGCCTGGGTCCTACACCTCGGCTCCTGTTGATAGCACAGCGTGTCCTCCTTCCCTGCACCCTTTTGTCGTGGCATTGCACATGCGATCCAGCGTCTCTCCAGTTCACTCTCCCTGTCCTGGTGTACACCGTGCTTCTCCTGCGGAGAGGCTTTCCCTAGTCCCTGCCGTGCCCAGTACATAGTAGGTCAACAGGGATTGTTCTGCTGTGGTGCTCCAGGACCTGTGTTAAGCATTGGGACACAGTGTGACCCTAACAGAACTTGGCTGTGTCCTCACCCAACCTCTTGAATAGCAGAGCAGGCAGCAGACACGAGAAGTGATGACTGGTGTGTGACAAGGGAGACGTGTAGGGCACTGTGGAAGTGGGTCATGGTGGGGGTGGAGCAGAATGACACGTAGTCTCAGGCTGCAGGATGAATAGGAGGTAGCTAGTGAAAAGGCACGGAGAGAAGACTTTTGGGCATAGAGAACATGGACCTTGTCCGGAAGGAGGTACATGTGTGCACAGAGAGCCCAGGGTTGGGGTGCCAGGGTCAGGGCATACCACCCATACAGGGTGCAGTGAATGAATGAAGGAGTGAATCAGTGAAGTGGGAGACTTGGTCATGTGTATGAATGCCTACCTGTGATCTGGGGATAGGATGACGAAGAAGACGAAGAGGTTCTCACTCTCTTAGAGCTTACATTTTGGCTGAGGAGGAAGACAATCATATACTCTTGAAGATAAGGCAGTGTCAAAAAGTGATAGACCCTCCCTAGAAGGAAAATTAAAACAGTGATATCACAGCATCTGGTTAGATGTTGCAACACCACATGAGTGGTCAAGGAAGGCCTTTCTGAGAAGATATTTGAGTTGAGACCTGAATGAGAAGGTCAAGAGTGTTAGGGCAACAGGAAGAACAAGTACAAAAGTCCTGAGGTCGGTACCAAGCTTGCATGTTCAGCAGACAGGCAAGGCGTCGTGTTAGCTTGTCCTGAGGGGAGAGGAGCCCCATGAGGCCAGGGAGGCAGGCAGGGGTTGATCACAAGCATCCTTCTGGCCATGGTCATGATTTTTGTTTTAAGTGCACTAGAAAGCTTCTGGAGGCCCCTGAAGGCCCTCACATCAACCTCAGTGCCCAATGAATTTTTAATCTAATGCTAGAGACCCAGAGCCTGCCCTGAAGAGTTTACTTGGGTACTCTCAGGTTGATGAGAAAGTAAGGCTGGAGATACACTGAGAAACGCTCTGAGGGGATGGGTCAAGGGCTGCAGGCAGGGCTTTCTGGAGTAAAGACCCCATCCCAAGGCTCAGACAGGACCATGCTCCTGGCCTGGGACCCGTGTGGAGATGGGGCCCCCCTCTCCTTCACAGCGAGTGCAGCGGAGAGATCTTGAACAACTGCTGTGTGATGGAGTATCACCAAGCCACTGGCACCCTCAGCGCCCACTTCAGGAACATGGTGAGGACAGGTCCTGGCTCTTGGAGGGAAGGTCTACCCAGAGCCAAGTCCTTGTTACCAGCTCCTGTCTCCCTATCCCCCGTTGACTCCGCCTTATAGTCGCTAAAGAGGATCAAGCGTGCTGACCGGCGAGGTGCAGAGTCTGTGACGGAGGAGAAGTTCACAGTCCTGTTTGAGTCTCAGTTCAGTGTAGGCAGCAATGAGCTTGTGTTTCAGGTGAAGGTGAGGCTCCACTCTCCCATGCCCCGCAGGTTACCCGAACCGGTGCAGGGGCCTGCCTGAGGCCCCCCAGCCGGGTTGGGAAAGCCAGCGAGCTCTGAAGCCTCTCTCACACGGAGCCTGACCAGTTACCCCGTGATGCTATCAGAAAACCTACTTTCACTCTGCCGGTGCCTGTTTGTGAGGTTATAATCTGGCACTAGCCCACAGAATTTGGGCAATGGGCCAAGGAGAAATATGTTGTGTTTTCATGTTTGTTTTTGCTTTGGTTTTGTTGGGAGGGGCTTGTGGTTGGGACTGTGGGTAAGGAGTGAGGGTTGGTTGTCTTGCCTAAGCAGAGGCCAAATGGTGGTCGTACGCCCTCAGATCTCATTCTTCTGACTCCCCCAGACCCTGTCCCTTCCCGTGGTTGTCATTGTTCATGGCAGCCAAGACCACAATGCTACTGCCACCGTGCTGTGGGACAACGCCTTTGCTGAGCCGGTGAGTCCCCGTGGGACCCCTACCTCCTGGCCCTGGGAGTCTCCCTGGGTCAGCCCCACCCCTTTGGGCCCCTGCTCAGTGGTCTTTCCCACCCCAGAACCAGACGAGAGCCAGGAGAGGTGAGAAGGGCAGCTGCCCTCAGCATGTCTGTGGGCTCTGTCTGGGCTCCAGTCTTGGGACTGGAGTCTCCCGGGCCTGCGAGCTTGGTCTTGGGCTCTGGTCCCTGATCTTCCTTCGGCTTGTGGTTTGGGTCCCTGGCCTGGGTCTCCATCCTGCCCACCTCTGCCTCCGCCCCCTCTACCCCTGCCCCCTTGCCCCCTGCCTTTCCTTCCCTTGTATTTGCCTCCTTTTTTGGATCTTTCTCAGTCTCCTCCGCCTCTAGGTGCCTGTGTGTCTATGTTTGTGTGTAAATATTTCCTAGTCCCTCAGTCTGCCTTATTTTTCCCCTTTCTTCTCCCCCTCTCAGGGCAGGGTGCCGTTCGCCGTGCCTGACAAAGTGCTGTGGCCGCAGCTGTGTGAGGC
>NW_017731832.1:812743-848648 GCF_001890085.2 Hipposideros armiger
CCTCCCAAGCCAGTTCTTAACCATCGCGCCACTCGACCGGCCCCCTATCCATGCTTTTTTTAATTTAAAATGTAGACAGTATATATTTGTCTTGCTTTGGTATTTATTCTGACAATCTCTGCTTTTACTTAAGGTGTTTAGTCCATTAATATATAATGTAATATTTAACGCAGTTGAGCTGAGGTCTCTACTTTAGTATTTATGTTTGGGTTTGTCCTGTTTCAGTTTTTATTGTTTTGTTTCTCCTTTTTTTATTATTAAATTTTTTTTTAGTATTCTGTTTTAATTTACCCGTTTAAGCTTTCCTCCTAACCCTGCCCAGTCAATGTTTTCTGTACCCTGAGGCCAGCACATTGTCTGAATCATAGTAGGTATTGAGTAAATGTTGATGAGCCGATTCTAGCATGTCTTCCTCCCATCTGATTCCATCCCAGACTGACCCCAAAGAAGATGGCCCAATTCCTAGATTAGGAAACAGGAGATTCAGGCTGTCAATTCTACCTAAGGTCTTGGACTGGTTGACAGTACTTAAGATCCTGTTCTTGGGTTTTCTGTTTTCTGTTTATGGGTTTGGGTTTGGATTCTGGTTTGGGTTCGTACCCATCATGCAATGTCAGTTTAGTCTCATTTGTCAAGTTCACCTATCAGAAACACAGACTATTGATCTGTTTGTGCAAAGCAAGGCTCAGCTCCCTCCAGTGGAGCAGACAATTGCCTCACGTCTCTTGGCGCCCTTCCCGGAAGCTCCTGCAAATTGCCAGGAGAGACCTAAGTGGGTCACTTGCACAGGGAGGCTGGGCCCAGGTGTTGGGGTCACCACCACCTCCCTGTGGGTGGCAGAATTCCTGAGGCGGCCGTCCAGACTACTGTGCTGTGTTTCCGTGCTGGACAGTGCTCTTCCTGCTCAGTGCCCTGCAGTGAGACTGGAGCCATATTTCTGAAGCCTCTTCTAGTTCTGGGCTCTTCCTTGCTGTCAAGAGTTGCTTTGGTGTGTCCCAGCTTGCGTGTCCATGGGGCAGGACCTAGGTCAGTGTGACATGGCCTTCACAGGCCTGCCAGGAACTTGACCAACACGTGCTGACTCACATCAACTTGACTCAGTCCAAGTCAGGACCCTGGGATGTTCCAAAAGGCTATTGGCAGGAGGTAATCATCCCAGCATTCAGCACAGTGGTTCCCGTTGAGGGGAGGGATGGGTTTGCAAGCCGGGGAGGGTAGACGAGTGGCTTTCACTGTGGACATGTGTGATTTCTTAAGCTGGGTGATGGATACACAGGTGTTCTTTCTACCTTCCCTATGTCTTAAGTACTTCATAAGTGATTTTTGGAAAAAGGGTGGTGAGGCCTCACTGACTCCCTGTTCCTGCCATTGATGGGATTCCTATCAGCCAGTGTGGAGAGAAACTGCCTCCCTCCACCCTTGCTTTCCTGAGAGAATCCTGCTGCTTTTGTGTCCCAGTGGGCCCTGGACACACACACACACACACACACACACACACACACACACACACACACACACACACGTGTCTCTGTTTTCTCTTTCTCTTTCCTCTTCCTGTTGGTTGACTGAGCTCACGGTGACCCAACCTGGACAAACATGTTGGGCACCTTCCAGCACCTAGAGAAACAACTTCTTCCCCGAGGAGAGGCTGCTGTGCTCTGGGAGGTGGCGCAAAGCCATGGCACAGGGCCTTCCCTGATGAGGCTTTGCCCTATGAGGTGGGGGCTGAGAGTCGCTGGTCTCTGTCAACCTTTAACCCTGCCCTGTAACCCATTAACCAATAAGAACTAACTCTCACCCAGAACGTACAGGTGCCAGGCAGGGTCTGGAGCATTTTCTGTAGCATTACTTTTTAATCCTCACAGCAACCCACTGAGGCAGGGAACAGGATTCTCCCACTTTACACATGGGGAAACTGAGGCACAGGAGAGCGAAGTGATTTGTCAGAGTTCGTGCATCTAGTAAACTGCCAGGGCAGTTTGGGCCAGGGTGGGAGGGGAGACCACGGGGCAGGATCCTCCTCAGCTGGACCCCCAAGCTTCCATCTCCCACTCCCTAGAGGGGAGCTCAGAGGTGGGAGGCCAGGGAGTGGAGCCTGCTCCTCTCCGTCACCCTTGGCTGCTAGCGCCCCGACTTATCATTGGTCAGGCATGTCTCTTGAGGGTCTTGGCTGTAGAGCAGGTGAGTGTAGTTTCTCTGGGTTTCCTGCTGGAGGCTGGGAGATGATGGTCCTGGGTGTCCCGTCCCCTTCTCTAGCCCAGTTTACCCAGCTGGCCCAGCTGAACCCCCAGGAGCGTCTGAGCCGGGAGACGGCCCTCCAGCAGAAGCAGGTGTCCCTGGAGGCCTGGCTGCAGCGCGAGGCCCAGACGCTGCAGCAGTACCGCGTGGTGAGTGGGGTCTGCGTCCCTCTCCTCCCAGGCGTGGGGTCCACACCCCAAGCTGAGCTGTCAAGGCGCCCAAGAGAGGGATAGAGCCAGGAAGAGAGCAGGACCCAGGAGAGCAGGAGGGCAGATCCCCCTCTTTCCTGTGGGGGCCTGTGAGGCAGAGCAGGTCACGGGGAGGGGAGGCCCGGCCTCCTGAGTGAGGGCCTGCAGAGCTGTTGTCCGGGAGCCCAGAAGGGCCTGCTCCCCCCGCCCTCAGGAGCTGGCTGAGAAGCACCAGAAGACCCTGCAGCTGCTGCGGAAGCAGCAGACCATCATCCTGGATGACGAACTGATCCAGTGGAAGCGGAGGCAGCAGCTGGCCGGGAACGGAGGGCCCCCCGAGGGCAGCCTGGACGTGCTGCAGTCCTGGTAATGGGTGTGGAGGAGGCAGGCAGGGCTCAGGGTGGTGCTACCAGCTGCTGCTTCCGCTCGTGTGTGTGTGTGTGTGTGTGTGTGTGTGTGTGTGTGTGTGTGTGTGTGTGTGTGTGTGTGTGTCCGTGTCCATGGGCAGCCCGCTCGCTCTGTCTGGTGATGGGTCTTATTTTACCAGTGGTTCTGGTTCCTGAGACAGACTTTGAGGCCCCCAGTCATGCCTCCTGTCCCCGGGAAGGGAGTCACTGTGTTGGGGCGCAGGGCGTGGGGGTGCAGAGGGATGCTCGGGCTGGTCGGGTCTGAATCAGGGTCGCCCCTCCTGTGTGATGCTTTGAGTTTCTGGAGGGCAGGGCAGCTCTGCTGTGCTCTGGGGACAGGAGTCGTGGCTAAGGAGTAAAGCCTTCTTGACGAGGGCTTCCTGGGTGAGGGTGGAGCTGGGTCTCGGGGGGCTCACCCGAGACTGGGAGCCTCCCCAGCTCTGGTCTCGAGGATGGAGTGAAGCCATTGTCCTTCCTGTTGGTCTTGGGGCTCGTGCGCAGGTGTGAGAAGCTGGCCGAGATCATCTGGCAGAACCGGCAGCAGATCCGCAGAGCTGAGCACCTCTGCCAGCAGCTGCCCATCCACGGCCCAGTGGAGGAGATGCTGGCTGAGGTCAACGCCACCATCACAGACATCATCTCAGCCTTGGTGACCAGGTGATTGCTGCCTCTTGGCCACGCCCATTCCCCCATGTGGTTGTCATGGGGGAGGCGGGGTGTGCTTCCGCTTGAACCTTGTTTCTCTCTGCCTCACTCCCTCCCGCCATCCCCCCTGTCCCCAGCTGCTATGGCTGCCTGGTGTTGACCTTGCCCTGTTTCTCTTGTGGACTCCACATGGGCTGCCCTTGTCCCCTGCAGCCCGTGCCAGCTGCTGAGTTCATTTCACTGTCTTCCCCTCCTGCCATTCACCTGACTCTCAGTGGTCTCCCTGGAACAGGCTCCCTGCCAGATGCTCTTCCTTTGCCCTTGAGCCCCATGGGAGGCAGCCTCCCCTCACAGAGGGACCAGAGCCCTGTGCCCTGAGGCAGCATCTGGTCACTTGTGTCCCCGCAGCACATTCATCATTGAGAAGCAGCCCCCTCAGGTCCTGAAGACGCAGACCAAGTTTGCAGCCACCGTGCGCCTGCTGGTGGGTGGGAAGCTGAACGTGCACATGAACCCCCCTCAGGTGAAGGCCACCATCATCAGTGAGCAGCAGGCCAAGTCTCTGCTCAAGAATGAGAACACACGCAAGTACGCGAGCCCACCCTCATGCCTGCCTCTTTTCTCCAGTCCTCGCTGGGTAGAATTGACCCACCTCAGAGCTCTCTGGGCTCAGCTGTTCCTATGCCGGAGCCCTGTTAGCCCTTCTGGCCTTTTCTGGCTCTCAGAGAAAGAATACAAGGCATTCTTCTGTGAAGACAACACAATTTGGTTTCATTTACATTCAAGAAACTTTTGTCTTTTATGTATATTTATTTCTTGTGTGTTTTATGGCGCTAACATTTCCTCTAAATGACATACATTTTTAACAGCCTTCTGTGTTTCCTCCCACCCAAGTATATTCCTACCCCATGTGAGCTGAGACCCTGTATGGATTTAGAGTTGCGTCTCTCATTTGCAGTGATTACAGCGGAGAGATCTTGAACAACTGCTGTGTGATGGAGTATCACCAAGCCACTGGCACCCTCAGCGCCCACTTCAGAAACATGGTGAGGAGTGGGGAAGAGGAAGAATGGGTTTTCCCCAGTTGTTTGAGAGCGTTGGGTCCTAATTTTCTCCTTCGCAGTCCCTGAAACGAATTAAGAGGTCTGACCGTCGTGGAGCAGAGTCGGTGACAGAAGAAAAATTTACAATCCTGTTTGAATCACAGTTCAGTGTTGGTGGAAATGAGCTGGTTTTTCAAGTCAAGGTAAAGCCCTTCCTCGGTTGTGTGCGTGAGTGTGTGAGTGTGTGTACTTTATATCACCGAAGAATTGTTTTGATCTCATAGTATCTTCTTTTTGGTTATTGATGAACAGAAAGTGAGAGACCTCACCCTTAGAACTGCATCTCTTAGATTCTCTTACGAAGGAACAAACTGAAATAGCTGGAGATGTAGGTAGAAAATGAATCAGGAGAACCTGAGTAATAGTTGTAGTAAGTTTTAGACATTTGTTACTTGCTTTCTGCTCTCACACCCAGATATGTCTCCAAACTCTCTTTTTGCTGTCTTGTTCTCCATGTAACTTTGAGAATTTACTGCGCCCTTAAGGAATATTTGGTAAAGTCTCTTAATTTATCTAAAATTTCTGTAATTGTGCCAATGTGGAAAAGACGTATAATTCCCGGAGCCATTCACATTCTGTATCCAAGGGTGACATTTACTGAAACTTGAGGAGAGATGAAAGTGTTGTGATAGAAGAAAAAGAAGGAGAAGAAGGTGGGGCTTGTGGGTGTGGCCTGTGGGTGCTCAGCCCTCCTCCTGTGTCTTTTCAGACCCTGTCTCTCCCGGTGGTGGTGATTGTCCATGGCAGCCAGGACAACAATGCTACGGCTACTGTTCTCTGGGACAACGCTTTTGCAGAGCCTGTGAGTGGATTCCTTGGGCCTGCAGGTCTCAGGATCTTGATGCTGGTGTCATGAATCTCTTTCATGTGTTATCTCCCAAAAGAGCACAGGAAAAATGCTGTTTTCCTTGCTGGGAGACAGAATAGAGCGAATGCGGAAAATGGAAAGAGCATGGGCTTGAAGTCAGGCCAAGCTTTCGATTCAAGCTCTACCATTTCCTCACAATGTGACCGTGGGAAATTCACTTTACCTCTCTGAGCTTAAGTTTCCCCTAAGTGTCTGCCACACGGGGATCATAATGTTTCTTTGTGTTGTTAGGAAGAGTAAATTAGATAACATACAAAATTCTTGTCACATAGTCAATCCTCAGTAAATATTATTTTGAATCATTGGGTGAGGCCATAAATGGAACTTGGGACTCCCAGGTTCCTTCTAGAGGTTAGACCTCCCCGGAGGTTACTTTAGCTGAGAAGTTGCGTCATGTCATCTTCCTTCCAATAAACGAAGGCGACATTTAATGTCTTTTCAAAATTTTAGATTCTGTAGTTCATCCCAGGTCTCTCATGAAGAATGAGATGCTTTGTCTAAAGGGACAAGTATGATTTTGTGGATTTATGCAAATATAATCTTAACACCACTAGTGTGTTGCTTGATGAGCATTTTTAAAACATTGCAGCAGGCAAAGTTCTGTGTGTTGCAAATTTCCTGTAGAGACTAATCCATAAAGGCATGATTAAAGGGTTGTAGTTGTTATTTGGGCCATAAAAGTATGTTGTTCTCGGGGTGACCCGTTACCTCAGCTGGTTCGAGCGTGGTGCTGATAACACCAAGGTTGCCAGTTTGATCCCCGCATGGGCCACTGTGAGCTGCGCCCTCCCTAAAAGAGTCAACTATGCCACTGTAGCATGAAAGCAATGTGTACCAATGACCATGACTGTTTCCCAATAAAACTTTTTTTTTTTTAAAAAGCACGTTGTTCTCTAATGTGACCCTAATGTGAAGAGTCTTACCTTCTCAATAGTTTTCTTTAGAGAACAATATTTTTGCTGCAAAGGTGAGATTTTTATCAGAAATTCTACCATGCTCGTGCTCCCTGTTGGGTAATGCAAACCCTGAGTTTTAGGCCCATTTTAAAAACTATCTGCCTACATCATGTCCCCTAATAAGCTCCCCGGGCAGTGTTGCCGCATCTTCTCTCATTTCCTTCGCTGCCTGTCCACAGATCTCACTCCCCAGGTAACTCTGGCATCTCCTACAACATGCCTTTACTAAAGTATCTCATCTAAGTAAATAAGCATGTTTAACATTTTTAGTATGTTAACAAGTAATGTGCATCTTAAGCTGTTTTAAAATAAATGCACGTGGGAATTTACAGATATATTTGCATATTTGTCAAATGATGTAAGTACATTGCAGCACTGTTTGTAATAGCTAAAGATTGAAGGCTGATACACAGATGTCCATCTGTGGAGGTCTGGTTAAATATTACTGCTTCTCCATGCTGGAGAACATTTAGCAGCCACAAAAGACAGTGAAGAATTTCTTTATGTGCTGATGTGAATGAAGTCTCCCAGATACAGTAGTAAGTGAAAAAAGCGTCATGCAGAACATGTGGATTTTATGCTTCCATTTATAATTTTTAAAGGAAAAAAATATATATATTTGCTGGCCTGCATAGAGTATCTTTGGAGGTATATGCAAGAAACTAAATTGCATGCCTTTGGGGAGAGGAACTGGGTTGCTAGAAGACAGGGATAGGAAAGTGACTTCGCTCTGTAACCTCCTGTGCTTTTCCATTTTATAGCATGAGAAGGAATTGCCTATTCAAAAAAAAAATTTATAACAATTAAAATGAAGTACTATGGCTGAATGGGATGAAAAGCAGTTTATTAAAAATTCATATTTTAACCTGTTTCTTACTAAAGTTGTTCATCTCGCAGTTACATTCTTCCTTAAGCTGTTTCACTTTGAGCCAGAGTTCTTGGTGTCAAGGGCAAGGGTTACACTTGTGTGCACACATGTAGGAGCATATATTCTCAGTCTCCCTCTTTCCCTCTCCCTCTCTCTCTCACTCTCCTCTCTCCCTCTCCCTCCTTCTCCCTCCATCTCTCTCTCCCTCCCCTGCTCCCCTAGAGAACCAGTTTTTTAGATTTTTCTTCCCATTGATTTACAATGTGAGAGCCAGGCCTTGGTTGTGTTTTGTTTTCGTGGCTGTGAGAAGGTAGCATTGGATCATACGTTTGGCAGCTCATTTACAGAACAGCATAGCGTGAGGTTACCCTGTAAGTTGTGGGTGAAGAAGGTAAAATGAACCTTCTGAGTTTCCCAGAACTGCACACCCCGTGAAAGAATCGATTCTCAGGCTCGGTGAGTCAAACGTTTGTAACCACGTCCAGCCATCAGTGTTTTCATTTTGCAGGTTGAGGGAATAAATCACATAACTGTCTTCTCACGAGGCTCTGGCTTCTCCCCCTCTCAGGGCAGGGTGCCGTTTGCCGTGCCTGACAAAGTGCTGTGGCCGCAGCTGTGTGAGGCGCTCAATATGAAATTCAAGGCCGAAGTGCAGAGCAACCGGGGCCTGACCAAGGAGAACCTGGTGTTCCTGGCGCAGAAACTGTTCAACAGCAGCAGCAGCCATCTCGAGGACTACAACAGCATGTCCGTGTCCTGGTCCCAGTTCAACAGGGTGAGTGAGGGACCCGCCGCCAGCTGCCTGCCTGGCACCACCTGTGTCCTGCCACCCCTCCCCACCAGAGACAGGTTACTGCCTAAGGTCAGCGCCCCACCCTCTCTTACAAGCAGGAGAGAGGGGGAGGGGGCTAGTACCCCAAGGAATGCAGGAAGCTGTGCGAGCCAAAGCAGGACCATCGGAAGGAATCCGAGCTGAGAGTCAGGCTCCTTGGGTTCTAGTCCTAGTCCTGTTAACTGATTTCCCAGGCCCCTGCCTGTCTTGGGCCACGTTTCCCCATCTGTGCGATGAAGGGGTTGGGCAGGAATGAATGTGGAGGTCTCGTCCAGCTTGGAAAACTTTTTATAACTCCTACCCCCACCCTATGGGATTGTCTTGGATCCGTGTCTAAGGGGCCAGAGGCGACTTGTCTCTGGTTTCCTAGGATAGGGGTTGGCGGCTATGTCAGTTTATGGACTGCCAGAGTGTGGGACAAGTAGGGTGAGGAGTGAGGAGAGGGTTTGGGTAAGGACCCGAGGGCACTGACTCTTCCCCGGGCAACCTGTGACAACAGGGGCACAAGCCCTGACTCGGGATTTCCGGGGGCGGGGGTCCTCAGGAGAACTTGCCGGGCTGGAACTACACCTTCTGGCAGTGGTTCGATGGGGTCATGGAGGTGCTGAAGAAGCATCACAAGCCCCACTGGAATGATGGGTGAGGAACAGTGGGCAAGGGGGTCGGGAGGGCGTGGGCTCAGGGCCCAGCGGTGACACTGCGTGCTCTGTGCACCCAGGGCCATCCTCGGTTTTGTGAATAAGCAGCAGGCCCATGACCTGCTCATCAACAAGCCCGACGGGACCTTCTTACTGCGCTTTAGCGACTCAGAAATTGGGGGCATCACGATCGCCTGGAAGTTTGACTCCCGTGAGTGCCCTGTGTTGTCCACACTCCAGTCCCAACAGCACGGCCTCCGATTTCCTCGCTGCCCATCCTGCATCAGTACTGCATCCTGAGAGGGCACCTGGTGGGACTGCGCGGAGTATTGAAGGAGTGTGCTCAGAAACTCCTTCCCTTTTCTATCGTTCTCCATTTCCGAGAACCTACATTCACGGGCCCCCTAGACTTCAGAACTGCTGGGCGAGTCCTCCAGCAGTTTCATGCTCTCTCTTCTCTGCCCTGACCCAGCCTTATTGGGTATCTACGCGCCTGGTTTGCCCCGTAGAATGTTCCCGTGGCCGTTTCCTTATCCTATGCCAGGGAGCACTCCAGGGGTAGGGTTGCAGTGCAGGCTAATAAAAGCCTGGATGTCTCCACGAGCCTGCCCTAAAACCCCACAACCTGATCCTTCTCCTGACGGCGGTGGGCTGTGGGAATGAGCTTGTCCTTTTCACAGCTGACCGCAACCTGTGGAACCTGAAGCCGTTCACCACGCGGGATTTCTCCATCCGGTCCCTGGCCGACCGGCTGGGGGACCTGAGCTATCTCATCTACGTGTTTCCTGACCGGCCCAAGGATGAGGTTTTCTCCAAGTACTACACTCCGGTGCTTGGTGCGTCCTGCCCTGATCCTCCCGGGCTCTCCTGAGCCCAAGGACACGCTCTCGGGCTAGGCAGCGGCAACTCCCCACTAAGGGCTCCGGGGCTATTTCTTTCCCCTGTGGGTTTTGGTCCATGGGATGGTGCAAAGCATGTGGAGAGGATTTCAGGGCTTATAACTGAGGAGAGGGAAAGTGAAATCTCTGAGTCTGCTTTCTTCTCTGTAAAATGAAAAGTTGAGTGGACTCTCACTTTTGTGCCCTTGGAGGAAGAGGCTACAGTGCTGGGGGAGGAGCCTGGATAATTCAAACCCACAGATAATGAACTACTCCTGTCTCCATCCACTGCTCTCACCGCTCCCCGCCCTCAATCTGGCTCCCAGGTTGAGAGTAGGAAGCAAAGTGGACAGGTTTTTCCTCTTCAACCTGTCCCCAATCCATTGGTTGGGTTTGTTCCTTGGTGTCGATTGTATTTCCTTGGCTGGGGTGGGGGTGGGGAGAGAGAAAGCAAAGGACCAGAAAAGGAAACGGAAGAAGGGATGAGATTGAAGCCAGGGCCTGGGTGGCCCTCAGGCTGGACCTGTCAGCAGGTGTTCACTGGGGGTCCGTGGGAAATCTCATCCCTGCTGAGCTCCCCGTGATGTGAGTAGGAGGCAGACTGCATGGGGTGGGCTTCCACTCCCTGACGAGTCCCCAGAGACTTTGGTTCTCATCACCGTTCCCCCCTTCACAGCTAAAGCGGTGGATGGATATGTGAAGCCACAGATCAAGCAAGTGGTCCCTGAGTAAGTGTCCAAGGGCCAGCTCTAGTGTCCTGCTGCCTCTGTCCCCCACCCCTGACTATCTTCACCCTTCACTACCACCCCTCTCCTGTTCAAGGGCCCAGCATTCCTTTCCCTTGAAACCTGGCTCAGCCCTAGGGAAGGACCTGGGTTTGGTCACCATGGGGCCAGTGCCCAGAGCTCCACTCCTGAAGCTCAATTCCTGCAGCTGGAGACCCAGGCCCAGTGGGCACTTGATCCTTCTACACCTAAAAAAGACAAGTCCCCTGAGCCCCTCCCCAAGTCAGCCCCTGCCCCAGGCCTCTGAGGCTCTGCTCTGCTTCCTCTCACAGGTTTGTGACATCTGCAGACTCTGCCGGGAGCAGCGCCACCTACATGGACCAGGCCCCCTCCCCAGTCGTGTGTCCCCAGGCTCCTTATAACATGTACCCACAGAAGTAGGTTGTGTTCTCATGGGGCTCCGTGGGGAGGAACTGGGCGCTTGGCCTCCGGCTGGACCTTGGAGGGCTAATAGGCAACGGTCTCTAGGTCTGAGACCGCCCAGCCCGGGCTGGGCTCTGGCATGTGCCAAGGTGCAGGGAGGGTGAGATCAAGCAATAAAAAGCACAGAGAATTTTAAAGCTACACATAGCAGGGTCCTTGCTCTGATGCTGATGAGCCGTGTGACCTTAGGAAAATTATTGAGCCTTGCTGATACTCTGTTTTCTCATGTGTAAGATGGAGGCAAGAATACCTGCCTCGTGGGACTGGGGTCAGGAACAAATGAGAAAGTACGGGTTCACACAGGGCAGCTGTGGGTGGGGTGGTCATTCGTAGGAGTCAGGTGGGAGCAGGGTATATCAATTGCTCCTCTCTGGAGTGCCCAGGGTAGAGAATTAATTCTCTTCTGAGCTGTGATTGGCCTGGGCTGGGTGCCTGGGTGCCTGGGAGGCACAAGCTATAATGGAATGACCACAGGTTTGAGGGGGTCACAAAGATCAGAATTCCAATCCTGACTCCACCCGCCAGCCAGGTGGCCCTGAGTGTTTCCAAACATGGCCAAGCCTCATTTCCTCCTCTGTAAGGTGGAGTAAATGCCTACCTTACAGGTGGCTGGGAGGATTGGCGTAACTGGTTACAAGGCCTGCAGATCGTGTAGGTGTTCAGTGAATGGAGCCTAGGATGTAATAGAATAGTGTTGCAGGTGGGCGGAGCTCACTGGCCCAACCATGTCGTTTTACAGATGAAGTCAGGGAGAGGAAAATGAATTCCTTCTGATCACTCAGTGAGGTAGCAAGAGATGAGACTGGGGTGCCTCCCAAAAAGCCAGGGACTGACTGATCCAACTTGGGGGGTGTGGGTCTTGCCAGAGCTGGTCCTGTTCCCCATGAGACTGGCATGAATGGGGAGGCGGCCAGGAGCTGTCCCCGGGAACCTGGGGCTGTGAGGCAGGCCAGCTCCCTCTGACATCCCCCTCTTTCTACCAGTCCTGACCCTGTCCTCGACCAAGATGGAGAATTCGACCTGGATGAGACCATGGATGTAGCCCGGCACGTGGAGGAACTCCTACGCCGCCCCATGGACAGTCTGGACCCCCGCCTGTCCCCACCTGCCAATCTTTTCACCTCTGCCAGAGGCTCGCTCTCCTGAATGTTTGAATCCCACACTTGTCTTTTGCAACAATACTCGATGTGAAGGGTTCATATTAATTGTGATTTTACTATTGCTGTGCATATTGATGCCTTTGCAGGAAGCACGTGTACCCGTGCATACGTGTACCCATGCATACGTGTGTGTATTTGTGTAGGAGGTGTGCCTGCTTTGCCTTTGCAGTCCTGCATCATGTGGCTGGGGCTGCAGCAGCCGCCTTTTTCTTCAGATCAAGGTGTTCCAAGAGTCCCCTGGCCTGTCTCTGTTGTAGACGAGACTGAGCTGCTTCCGTCATGTCAGGTACTCGGTGAAGGCAAACCTAATCCATATACCGGGTCTTGGTCTGCTCAGCAGCCATTTAAGAGGAGGCTTTGCCTCCCGTGTGTGTGTGTGTGTGTGTGTGTGTGTGTGTGTGTGTGTGTGTGTGTGCATCTGCTCCTGTACACATGTGTTGGTCTATTGATTCTTCCCTCAAGAGGGAGGTTGGGGTTCAATTCTGAGTAATATTTTATACTTTATCTAGTGAATATGGACTCCAGACTTCTTGTGAACTGACAGCTTATCTAGGCCGTGGCCATGTCCCTAACAGCAGAAATGGGTCATTTGAGTTGGGCCTGTCAAAGCTGCTCTGAGTGTGTCATTTCTTGACCTCTTGGCCTCCAGCCAGGAGTGTGATGCCATTGCCTATGCCCTTGCTATCTTTTCCCACCCAGTATCCCCTCCCCTCCATCCGGCCCCAGGCTTCTCTCCTTGCCTCTCTTGCTTATAGGAAAGGTAGGAGAAGGGAAAATGGGTCTAGGACATGGTGGGTGAACAGGGAACCCAGGACTTGCAGGGTTGACCCCCTCCAATCCTGGGGGGCGGGGGGAAACCTGCAGCGAGCGACAGCAGAAAGTCAGCTGCTTGCTGCCTGCCTGTGGAATCTGGAGTGAGGGGTGAAAGCTGATCTCTGCTTCCGTGCTGTTGGGAGGGGGGAACCTGGAAGAGGCCTGATTACAGTTGCACAACTGGCTGTGGTGTGAGAAGGCTTGGCTTCCAACCTCACTCACTTCGTCCTCAGAGGCTACCTGGCACTCAGCCAGGGGCAGCTGCCGGTGGGGAGATTGGGAGCCCCAGGTTCAAACCTCTCTGAAGGCAGGTGGGGATGAGAAGAGGGAGTCTTTTGTACTTTGTACATAGGCCATACATTTGTGAAAACAGTGTTTTTGAATAAAATATGTATTTTTCTTTTTTCTTTTTTTTTTTTTTTTTCCATAAAACTGCTGGTGTGACTCCTGGTTGGGTAACAGGGATCACTGGAGCTGGAGGCGTTTTGTTCCTTCCCTCCTGCTGGCTGATGCTGTAATGTGTAGCCTGAAGCTACAATTCTGCTCCCTTTTCTATGGTTTTAAGGGTGCTGATCCCCCCTCCCCCACCCCTGCCCCAAACACTGACAGAACTTCTCAGAAGACTGAAGAGCTAAGACTCGAGGTCTTGGGAAAAGATGGGCAGGAATTAGTGGAGGGAAGGGGTCACGAGGAATGGGAAGAAATGTGGTCTGGCCTCTTCTTATCAGCTGCCGCTATACGCGATCTTGAAGCTGGCAGCTCAGGGTCAGAGCCAAGATGACTCAACCCTCCCAGGGCCAGGGTCATAGGAGAGCCCAACAGTCCCTCTTCCCCTGGCCTCTTCCCAGAGACCAGCAGGTGGCACCATCCCACTGCCACTGTGTTTTCAAAAGTTCGGCCTGAGACTAGGGGAGACGCTGGGCTGAGAGCAGGACTGGCTCCCCATTTGGACGCCCCCCTGATACCTAGGTGCTAGGTGCCAAGTCCAAGGGCCCGTGGGGGATGGAAGAACAAGGACCTGCTGACGAAGTTTCTTCAGAGCTCAAAGCGAGGGAAGAGAGGGGCTCGCAGCCCGCCCCAGCCCAGGAGGTGCAGGGGCCCAGAGTTGGGGTGGCGGGGGTGGGTGGGGAGGGAAGCGGCAGCCAGCCGCCTGAGCACACTAATCTCTCTTCCATCTCTGCAGGGGAAGGCGGCTCATATCTCACACCCCGCTGCACTCGGCTCTGTGGTACTCCGCACAAGGGGGGGGAGGTGGGAGACAGCTGAGTGGGAGCTGATGTCTGTGAATTATCACCACTGACTGCCGGCTCGGAGCAGCGGCCAGTTAGGTGTTTAGTTGGTCCCCACCAAGGTGATAATGGAACAACTGTGGAAGGGGAGGCCTTGGGGGTGGGGTGGGAGTATCAACATCCCAACCCCCTTAGGTAGCTTATCTGACCCCAGACAGGAGGCCCAGCTTGCAAAGGCCCCTGGAAGGAGGAGGGAGGGAGGAAGAGGAAGGGAGAGGGAGAGGGGCGGCCTTCACTCTGACACCTTTGTGCCTGAGGAGTACGACCCCTGGCTCCTCTAGTGTCCCCTGACCTGGAGGCTGGTGGCTACATAATATGGGGGGTGCTCAGTGCCCCAGAAGTGGGCCAGTGTCAACGCGGACATGAGCGGGGCGCCACCACCTCCTCTCCAGACAGGCTGGGCCTGTGTGTAAGGACCCCTCAGACCTGAAGCAGGGAACGGGGAACTTCCACCGGCCAGAGACACAGCTGCCACGCTATCAGATGGGTCCTATATAACTTTTATTTTTGGAAGTTAAGTAGATACAGCAATATACAAAAAAAAAAAAAAAAAGGAACCCACAATAATATAAATTTTTACACTATGAAGTATACATTGGAATTTGATGCAGTGGCCAGGACAGCAGCTTACAAACCACTGTAAAAGTAGGTTAATGATGGATGGAAAGCCCTCGGCTGGGCTGGGGTTGAGCAGGGGCAGGCAGTGGGGAGAAAGCGGGCCGGTCCTGGAGGACTCGGTTCTTGAAGGGAGCAACCGGACCATGTCTCAGCTCCTCTTGGGGCAATCAGAGTTAAACCCAGATACACGCGCTACCTCAAAGCCCCGAACGTTGCAATATCCATCTGCTCCGGATCCTTGCCCTGGGTCCCTCAAACTAAATCTTCTCTCAGTTTATGAGTCAAGCTTATCATGAACGAAAGATTGTCGCTGGAGAAGGGAGCCTGTACTACCTGTCCCCGATTCTAGGCAGGAGGACAGGGCACAGGGATGGCCAAGGGATGGCCTTATGTCTTGGAGAGAAGGTCCTCATCCCCTAATTCAGAAACTGGCTCATTTGGGTATAACAAACTCATTCCACAGAAACTCTGATCCACGGAGACGAGGTGGTTTGGGAGCACCCATGATAGCCAGGCCTCTGAACCAGAGGAGGCCCCAACATCAGATCACCTCTCATGCTCCTAAGTGTTTCGAAGTACACTGTTAATTCAACCTGTTCTGCCTCATCTGTGGGGCCCCAACGGGCAGGAGACAGTCACCAGTGCTGGGGGGAGGCTGGGCGCACACTCCCTCACATGAGGGACAGACTGAGTTTATCAATAAGCCTTTGCCCCTGAGTTCACCAAGTGAAGAAATGATTACAGGTGCTGTGGGAAGTCACCGAGAAACTGGGATAAGAACCACCACATTCCCTGAGCTCAATCAGACCCTTGGCGGGGGCCCCATAATCTGAGTCATGTTCAGCCTGTAACTGTCTCCCTCTGATTCCAGGAGGTCCTGAGACCAGGGCTCCGAAAGCAAACAGGACAAGGGACCTTTGGACACTGGAAGGAGCCACGCCACAGGGGGAGGTCAGGTGGACTGGGGGAAGGCAGGAGAACCATCCCATCCCTTATAAGGCACCCACAGTAACACCTGGGCTCTGAAACAAGAGCGCAAGTCCAGGGGGAAAGGGAGGACAGGGTATAAGCGTGCCTCTGCCCAGCCTCACCTACTAATAGGCCAACACCTACCGGGGAAAATAAAAACTCTGTTTATAAAAAAAAGGCTAGAATGTTTAGTTTCTCCTTCAACCTTCCCATTTCAAAACCAAAGGCCAAGCCACAGCATCAGATGTCTTTTAAGGGTTGGATCTGAAGCCCATTTCAGGGTTTATATAAAGTATCAGCCTGACGAAAGCTGAATGCCTAAAGCACCAAAGAGGCTATTGACTGAGTTTTCTTAAATACAAAAAAAAAGGCTATGCTGATACAGTGTTTTTTTGCCCTTTAATTTTTTTTTTCTTTTAAATTTCAAAAGAAACCTAGGGGCTTTGAAAGTCCTATCTTCTATTTGGACGTTAGCAAGGTTAAAAGTGCAATGCCAGGGATACACGTATGTAGCTAGAGGCAGCCTGTGACGTTAGCTTACAGAAATGGGCAGAGGGATGCCACTGGCACCAGGAGGCACTTGTCTTACAACAACAGCAAGCTGCTGAGAAAGGAGGGCAGGGAGCGAGAAAAGACAAGACCCTGCCTTTCCCTCCCTCTTGCCATCCCTTCCCCATCCCCTGATCACAGTCTCAGAGAACACGCTCTTATTTGCATTTAGATAAAAGCATTATCACCCACATTCATTCATTTCTCTATTTTAAAAAGTGCCCAGATTGCTCATAGATAGATAACAGAAGTAGGAGATTTAAAAAAAATCTGGAACCACAAAGTTAGGAGTTCAGATGCTCTGGGGTTTGGCTGCTTAGGGGTGGTGGAGCAAAGGAGGTGCCTCTGTCATCTCTCTCCGCAGCGTCGGTCCTCGGCGCCTCACATGGGGGAGGTAGCACACTCCGAGGTCAGCTCCATGTCGAATGTGAGGGACTCTGGAGGACAGACAGGGAGAGCTGGTTCAGTCGCCTGAGCACTTGGACTGGCAGGGCACACACTCCTAGCCCCCGCCGCCATCCGGTCCCCTGCCCCTCACGGCCAAGACAGGGTTGGATCACCCAGGTTTACTCTCCTCCCTACAGGGTCTTATCCTCAGGAAGGGCTCAGTCCCCCTCCTACCTTAACTATTTCATGTGTATGGAAGACCTAGGACTGCCCTGTTGAATGTGGCAGCCTGGAGCCAGCCATAGGCGGCTACTGAACACTTGTGGTTAGATTTCAAGAGACTCAGTATGAAAAATACCTCATTTGTTTTTCTCATACATGTTGAAATGATACTATTTGGATTTATTGGGTTAAATGAAATATATTCCTGAAATGAACCTCACCTGTTTCTTTTTACTGCTTTTAATGTGGCTACTGGAAAATGTACGCTCACACACGTGGTGTGTATCCCCTTTCTACTGGAGAGTTCTGCTCTAGACCCTCCTCCTACAATCCATATGTACCAGCCCTTGGCTCTGCACACGGGACATCACAGAAGGAGGCCCGATTCCCCTCACAGGGACAAAGTCTGCCAACCGAATACTCACCAAACTGCCCTCCTGCTGAGGGTTCAGCACCTTCACCATTATTTCCAAACTGCATCAATGAATCTAAAGTGCGGGGGGACATCGGCAGGTCAATGGTATTGCTGCAGGTCGTTCTGTAGGAAATGGGGAGCAGTGGGTGGGGAAAGGGCCGGGTTGACAAGACACAATGGAGGAAAAAAAAAAAAAAAAGAACAAAACACACACACACAAGCCATCAAACTCTGGTCTCCAACAGAAAAGTAAAAGCTCAAGCTTTTTAAACACACAAGGTCACTTTGAGTACTAAACATTGCCCAGGGCCTTCCAACCCTTTGCAGGATAACTCTCACCCAGTGTCCCATTCCCAGGGGTAACTGAGGACATTAGAAATGAAGGCAAAATTGGGAAGGGAAGCCACTTACGGTGTCACACAGATAAACTTGGTCTTCAGGTAGGGGGCGGCACCTGGGAAGAGGAAAACTGGGCCTTAGTGATTGTGACCCCACTCGGTACAGGGCAGGAGAAAACCGGCTACCTCACCAGGGCTGACTTGAAATTCATTCCATCCTTGAGCAGAGACTGTTTTGAACCTCCATCTCCCTCCAGGGTTGCCCTCCCTCCCTCACTGCACACTAGTTGGTGTTCTAGGCGCTTCCGGCTTGGAAGGAAGTTCACTTCTTTCCATAAAGCTTTCCTTAACGACAGAGACTTTTCAGCACACCCTTATCCCACGTGAGCCCAGACGAATGCCAGCATTGTGTTCATTCTTTCCCTGGATTGTGTGAACGTTTAACTGCCTGGATGTGGTCTGAGGATTGTATACTGGCTGGGTCGTATCTCTGAGATAACGTCTCTGCATGCGGGAGCGGAGCATATGCAGTCTGAGCATGGCGGCAGCCTGCCTGCTCACATACCAACATCAGTTTTTAAGAGAACGTGAATCCGCTGAGGGTTGTGATTCCAAGGCCAAGGGTTACACCTTCTATTCCTATCGGCACTAATCTGCCTCTGTTACATTTTTAGGTGAGGGTATCAATAACTTTCCAATTGGGTGACTACATCACAATAGCGAAGAGACTGGGGCAAGGCACTTTCTCTTTAAGGGGGAGCGGTAAGGAGGAGGTGCCCGTCTCTGTCATTTATAATTCTTGTTCTATAGTTAGAAATGTGAGGCTTGGAATCAATGAATTTTAGGTGCTAAATGATTACACCAAGAGATCAAGGAACCTTGGAGACACTGGCATGAAATTTGGGGGATTCAGGCGAACAAGTCACGTAGGGGGCATGAGGCAGGGTGGGATGGGCTGAAGGAAGCACAGTGATAAAGTTTGGGGCTTATGGAGAAACTGAGGGATCAGAAAGCATGTGACAATCTGAGAAAAGGCATCGCCAAGGGGTCTTTTGATCTCTGCCATCTGGGTTTATTTTGGGCCAAGAAATAGATTAATTCACTGCAAAATCCAAAGAAGCTACTGAGACAGGCTACTGATGTCTTAGAAATCCATGTGGCCCCAACCTGAGGGGAGCTGCCACCCCAGACAGAAAATGATTTCATTCCCCAGCGATCAGAGTAGCTGAGAAAAATAGCTTTAGCCTTAGAGGGAACAGTAGAAGCAAAGCCAATTTATGGCTCCGTACAAGGTTGTAAATGTACAAATATCCAGTTGGCAAGGTAAGGGATTTGTCATTTCTAAGAGGGGACTGGGACTCTCTCCCTCGAGCTGTAAGAAAATACCACATAGGCTTCTGGTTGGAGAAGGAAGAAGAAAGGAAGAGTCCTGGGCAGACAATCTATCTCTGGGAGACAATAATACCTTCATGATAGGAGTAGAGAGGAAATGGTCATAGACCCATCTCCAAGAGGACTCCCATTTTAATACAGGGGCTCCACATACACACATCAGCCACCGCTACACGCCCCTGACCCCATCTCCACGCTCACACCACACCAAGCTCCTCCGTGCACACTGCTTACACGCGCCTCCCCAGGGGGCAGGCAAAGCACTCAATGTAATTAGTTCCGTTTTTTTGTGACTGGCATCTTGCCCCTGAAGAAATACCAAGGACTCCAGGCAGGAAAGGACCTTGCCTCCTGGTCACACAGGAAGGATAGATGGTAATGGAGGGCATGGCCTCAGGTTGGGAACTTGGATCTTGAAAGCCAAATTAGTCAAAGGGCCGGCACTTGGACCTAAATGTCCTCTGCAGAAGGAACAAAGACTAGTGTGACAGAGGCTGATAAACAGATCTCCCAACTGAAGCACAACGTGGAAAGAGAGATAAGTAGCAGACAGGAAGTGAGAGCTAAACTTTTCTAGAGTATGAACAAAACTCAACACCAGAACAAGGGGGAAAGGAAAGTCAATTGTCAATGAGCTCAAATTCCTTCCTCCAATTCCAGCCCTTCCCGCCCCCAGAAATTCTTCAGAGGGAATTCCTATGAAAAAGTGGGAGGGAGGCTGGTGAGTTTGTGTGTGAGCTATTTGTACAAAAACAGACTTTTCAAAACAACCGGGGCAGGGAAGCTAACCTCAAAGGATCACTTAAGCCACTGCTGACTCCATGATTAAGAAGAGGTCAATAAAAACAAAAATGGCAAATCACAGATTCCTCTTCAGGATCTGGACAGAGAACCCAGAGCGTCAAGAGCAGCAAATGCTAATGGGAACAGACTGGAGGGCTCTGCCTCTCCACGCTGATGACAGTGCTAGAGATTACAGGCTGAACGTAAAATAACTGTATATAATGTATATAAACACGTATGCCCGTGCACATTTTAAAAAATCTTATTTTCAGAAGCTACACATTCTAAATACCAATTCCATACCCCTCCCACCAGTTACCACCTTGCCTTTCAATCACCACTGTCCCCAACTCTGCTCTTAAGCCATGTGCTAATGCTGCTAACACTCATTTCCTCCAGAAAGCCTTTCTTCATCCCACTCAATACTGCTCACATTGTTCACTGACGGGGGGGAAAAAGGAAACACTCTAGACTGAAGTCTGGGTTGCAAACCTTCCAGCACCTACTATGTAAGAAGCACTGTGCTGGCTGGGCATCCTGTTACTGACGAATTCAGACCTCGCTTTCTCTTCAAAGCGTTTTGGGTCTGTTCTCGGGGGGAGGGTGCTCCTTCTGGGGCACAGACTAGTGACTCTGAATCCTCTCCTCTCTCCAACCCCATCAGCCACCCCAAAAGCACTCACTACAAAGTTCTTTTCCATAAAGAGGAATAAAGATGGCCACGTTCCTCAGGCATTCACCTGTCTGTCCTCCAAGGATCCTGCAATTTCCCACTTTTCCCCAGGATTAAATGCCTGACGTGGAAAATCAACAACTACCTGGGTCAGCCTCCGGGTGCTCCTGGCTCTCCGGCCGACAATACTTTCCGAACGCCTCCTCCTTAGGAATGTCGGGGTAGAGATAGACCAGCGGAGACACTAGGATATTGGTGGCATCCATGATCTTATAGCCCATGATGATTTCCGCGAATGACATGTTGTTCAGCTGCTGCTTGGTATACGGTTCCACCGACTGGATCTGGGTCTTACCTGTCACGGGATATGGGAAGGGAAGATAATGGAACGGACCTCAGAGAAAACGACCTAATTTATTTTTCCCTGAGAGGGAGAGACGTATGCCAACCTAGCGCTTGAGACCCTGGATATCCTGCCCAGTCACTTGAAACTGTGGATATGTTCAGCTGGCCTCTGGAGAGGCTATCCAGCTGGGTCACAGGTAATACACGCTTGAATAAATACTTGCATAAGATATACGAACAGGGTAGGTAAGCAAAGAGCTGAAGAATAAAATTTAAATTGCAAACTCCTAGGAAAATATCAGCCCCTGGAATAAGCAACACAAAATTGGCAAATCAACCCTTCAGCTGGAAGAACTTAGAGAAAAGAAGTCACCCAAGTGTGTTTTGCCAAGTCTGAGGCAGGGAGTGCGAGGCCATCTCTGCCCACTAGGGGGCAGTAAGTGCTTGAAACTCACAGCAGCCACGGCAGCAGCCGCTGACACCAGCAGGGGTGTGTGACAGCCAAGCTTACCGCTGATGTCCTTCTCCACCCAAGTGAAGGTGACGCCTCCTTCTTTGCTGCTTTCACTGAATCTTAGCAGGAAGGTGCCTGGGGGCTTGGTGCTCAAGATGGCCCTCTCCCGCTCCTTACTGATAAAGCCCATTATGTACCTGGAGCCAAAAAGGAGCAACAAGGTTTGGGTTGAAGGGGTCTCCCTAGCCATTGGCCTGCTGAGACAGCAGGTAACTTGTTACACCTGTGTACTCTGCCAAACACAAGAGTGTCAACCTACCCCTCATTCCAAAGGGCCAGGATGTACTTTTTCACGAGGTCAATGATATTGTCCAGCCAGACCCAGAAGGAGAAGCCCTTGCCAGCCATGTTTTCCTGGAGAAAAGAATAACGGGAAAGCCAAGTCTACCAGCATCCCAGCTTTATTCAGTGCCATCAACATCCTCAGGTCTATCTACCTTCTGGCAGGTCTTTCTGGCAACTGGACTAAGAGTCCGCCTTTGGGCCCAGTGTCTAGACGTCCCCTCCCAAACCTATTCCCAAGAGGTGGCGGCTAGGAGTTAACAAGATTGCTTACTTTGCAAAATTTAGCCCATGTGATCTGACACCCTGAATAGTTCACACCAGGTCCTGAAGGAAAAAAAGAATAAAGTAGTATAATTTTCATCTTTGAATCAAGATCTTACTTCTTAAAACAAAACACACATTCATACACATTTGTCCCCCAATGTGCCTTGAAACCATTGGTTTTCATGTATTTGAAGGTTGCCACCACTGTGCATACGTGTGTGCATACGTGTGTGCGTACGCACATGCACACACACCAAACCCCATCATTTGACACCCCCCTCCTTGAGTTGTTGTTGAGCCTGGTAGAGGTGGTGGATGATGTATCAAGTCCCCCTGCCCTTCCTAGCCATGTGTGGTGGCCCAGGGACCAGCAACACACATTCATAAGCAGACAGCTGGTGTTACACATTTAGTGGCAGCACAGGACAAAGCTACTTATAGTTCAGGTAGCACATAAATATCCTACTAAATTTTTTTCTAGGGGAAAACATTTCAAACAAACCTACAGTTTACTGAAGAAATGCATAGGGATGTCAAGTCTATGGCTCCGCCTTCTAACATGCACTTAAAATATCTTCTTAAGGTCAGAGATCTGGGAGGGTGAGGCAGACAGCCACCAAGAGAAAAGAGATCTGCCTCCCACCTCATCAGAATCATCATTCGAAGGCAAACTTCCTCTGCACCTAACTGCCCGCTCCTACCCACGGGAGCACAGTTTCCAGCCTGGGCACGGGGCCTTGCTCCATGAATTTTCCTGAATGAAGAGCCGGATTCCTTTTCTGAGGAGGGCAGGAGGGAGAAGAGGTAAAACGCTGACCTAGGAGTTTCTCTGCCAGCGTAGTCAATTGCTCGATGCTCAGCCCTCGCTTCGTGGTGGAGGAGAACTGCCAGCTCAGCACCTCGGCCACTTGATCCCAGGTTCCAATTGGGGGCTTGGTGAAGAAGTTCACATTCTATTGAAAAGGACACAGTTGCTCATGCAGGTGAAAGGGCGGTGCTGATGACCTGCACTAGGTACCACCATAACCTCTGGGCAGTGAGGAGTCAGAAGGCGGGTTTCTTTCCCGAGGACGGGGCACTAACCTTGGGGTTGTTGGTCAGCATGTTATACCACAGGATGGACGCCCAGGCGTTGGGCATCTGACAGATGTTGGAGATCACCACGACTGGCAAGGAGTGGGTCTGTGGAGCAAGTGGGAGATGAGCTGGGGAGGCCGCTTCAAAAACCCCTTCACCCAGATCTCCTGGGGTTCGGAATAAGGGTCACACTGTAAGCCACACCCACTGCCACCTCTTAGGGAGGTGTGACTGAGTGGGCTCACCACCCAGAGTGGGGAGAAGGCTGACCATGGGCCATAGGACTCAGGTTGCTGTCTGAACATAACCAGAAACTTGTAGAATCTGACTTGCTCAAAGCGGGACGCTCGGTCCACGCATTCCCATGTACAAAACCTGGAAGGCATGCTCCAAGAAGTGAAGCTAGTTAGACAGACAGGTCCTAGAAATCAAAGACGAGGATTCCTGCTTTTTCATTGAAAATCAAGAAAGTTGGGAAAAAAGAATGTGAAGGCCATGATTCAGGGGTGACTCAGGGGTGAGTCAGTCCCGATTCTGCGGCAGAACTCACCTCTAAGTCAATCTTGAGGCCTTGGTGATACACCTCAGTCTCAAAGGTGATCAGGTGCAGCTCCTCGGTCACAATCAGGGAGGCCTACAATAACGAGAGGGACGCTGGGTACTGACAGCCACAGTGGAGGACAGAACATGCTACAGCCTCGCTACACTCAGAAGGGGAATCCACCAGATGGCCGCAGGCAAACGGCCCGGGACTCGGCTCTGAGCATATGCTCTCTTCAGCGCTAGGACTCTCCTATGCTCTGATCCTCAACCTGATCTTTTACTGGCTTTTATTACATTACAGGGATCCAATAGGTGATTTACAAAATGGGTGAGACACAACAAATGACAAGACAATAAGCACCTGTGTGTACCCACCACCCAGGTGAAGGGGAAGACCACGACCTCTGAGAGTCTCTGGGTATCCTTCCCCTGTCCCATCCCCTCCCTCTTCCTTCAGATGTAACTGCTATTTTATCTTTTGAGTTTATCATTTCCTAGCTTTTCTTTGCAGTTTTACCATAGTTATAGCTCTAAACAATGTACATATTACTTAGTTTTAGGCATTTGTGAACCTTAATGCATATGGAATCATACCCTACGCACCCTTAGTGAGTCACTCTTCACATCCAAGTGGTTGCATGCATCATTTTCACAGCTGGACAGTATTCCATCATGTGACGACACCACAAGTCATTTACCCATTCTAGTGATGATGGGTATTGATGCGAGTTGCATTTAGGGCTTAGGATCAGGCTGCTGTGACACTTTGTACATGTCTCCTGGTACACACGTGCAAAGGTTTCTCTACTGTTAACTCCTGGGAGTGGCACTGCTGGTTTATAAAAGCCTGTTCATTTTTATAATGCCAAACTGTCTTCCAAAGCAACTCTAACAAGTTGTATGTACTCCCACCAGCAGTATAGCAGCCTCGTTTTGAACAAGAGTTAACCAATGAATTCTAAGAAATGAAATTCCAATTCATTTTTTAAATACTCTTTTTCTGATTAAAAAAGTAATACAAGCTCAGTTGAAAATACAAATATTACAGAAGCAGCAGAGAGTAGCCTCAGATATGAACAGCAGCATAAATACATAATCACGGTTTGGCATATATGCCTCTAGAGTTTTGTAATGCATACACAAACATGCAAAAAACAGTATAATGCATTTTTTAAACAAATATACGAATATACTACTCAGATTATTTTGCATCTTGCTTTTTCTAAACATATGTTTCCCTATATCATTGCACACTCTTTACTGTCAAGCATTATAAATCCGATTTTTTTTTTTTAAGGCCTGCTACATTTAGAGAAGAGGGAAGAATGGCTCAGGGGACAAATATCAGAAAAAAAAACAGGGGGTGACAATTTTTTTTTAATTAAAAACTAGTTTGGGGTTACATTTACCTTTTTTTCATTTTTTGTTTTTTTTTTAAAGTTTATTCTTGACACTAAGAATCCAATAATCTGAATCAATGGGAGGCAGAAAAGAAATAAAGGGGGTAAAGAACAAAATAGGTTTTGCTTTTTTGCTTTTTTTAAAATGTTTAACTTGGATTTGTTACAACCTTCTATCCCACTTCAGTGAAAAAAATAAGTCACCAAAGGAGCAGCCAAGCGGCATCAGCTGGCAGAAGCTGGAAGAGGAATTTGGAAAGCCCCAGGCCAGGTGGCAGGCTTCTTTTCTACTAAACGGGTTGTGGGTAAGGCAGCAAGGGACTTTCCACTCCTACTTAATGTAAGCTTACTCCCAGGACAACCAGGGAAATGCTCCAAGCCAGAGAGCTTACGGCAGACGTGACTTCTGACCATGTCATTCTGGCCCCCACTGAATGACTACAGCTGAAACGGCAGGCCGATGTCTCTAATTGTGGACAATAAGAAGGCCTTTTTTCTCTCCCCCCTCAAAGAAAATCCTCCTAGTTGGCTTTCATCCCCAACAAAACTTACGTCACAGTTGGCTCGGCCCCCGTTACCACATCTTTGTTCTCTCAGGGTCTGTAAGAAAAGCAAACAGCACCTATGTCACGTGAGGCTGTCCCCCACCCTGTCCTCTGCCACAGGCCCTTGGAGAAGGGAGGCCCTCCCACATACCAAGTGTTTGAATTCTGCAGAGAGGCTGCCGTTGTTGGATTCTTCCATGTTCATCACTTTTGTGTTTGTGCCCAGAATGTTGAATTTCCGGGATCTGAATCACAGGCGAAAAACCAACCACAAAAGGTGACTTGAGTGGCCAAAGAACGAAGTCAGATTAAATAGAAGAAAAGGAAGCCTCTAGGCTGAACTCACCCTCTGAGAGCTGCAACGTCCCCGGAGTCTCTGTTAAGAACACAAACTGGCGTTAATAAAACAGGTCCTGTGTTTCTTCAAAAAAAATCCACTTTGAATTCCTGTCATTTACTCTGATGGAATAACTGCTGTGCTCCTGGGAATTTCTATAAACTCTTCAGTTACATTTTATATGTGAAACAGAAGAACCCTGTACATGCTTAAGTAGTAGACACAGCTGGTTGCCTACCCAACATCTACTGCCCCTTTCCTCACAGAACCTTGATTCTGCGCAGATATCCCTCCCATCCCCACCGCCAGGGGATCCTGATCATTAAGTCCATCAGAACACAGCATGCCCACAGGGCAGTGGTCCAGGGGGCTGGGAAGGAATTATATCCCAGGCGGATTTACATTCCATAGCTAAACACAGAGCAAGGAAGCATGTAGCCTTAACTACTACAAACAACCATGTTGCAACCCAGAAGGGAGCCTTAGAATGCAAGGGGTGAGAAGAGGAGGAAGCTTCTGGGTCCTTGATGCCATCAATGAGTCACTGATCTCACCCTCAGGAACCTGCCCTAACTGCATTTCCAGTATTCCAGGTAGCAAACTTCCTTGTTATTTAAGCCATGCTGGGTTTTCTGTCAAGGTTTACTGTTGTTACCTGCAACTTAGAGCGTCCCATTTGATATAGCTGGAAATAACTCTTCCCAGGGTGTCCACTGTCCTTTAACTCTAGGTTTATGATTATATAGTTTTTTATATAGTCACATTTCTGTCTTTTCCTTTCTTTTTTTATTATTTTATACTGTTTTAAAAGTCCTTCTCCATTGCTATGTATTTGCTTACACTTTTAGAATGAATAATAGCTACTAAATAAATAGTGCATTCCAAGTGGGATTACAGATTTAAATCATTCAGAAGATATATTTCCATATATCACATGTTAGAACTTAAGAGTCTTCACAGGAAAGTGTCCCTATGTCTAACCTATATTTCTTTTATAAAAAACATTCTTTTTTGTCTCATCGCTTTGATGTATAATTGACAAACTGTACTATTTAAAACGTATAATTTAGTACAGTTAGATATATGTATATATACTATATACATTTGTGAAATCACCAGCTCAATTAATAGAATAAACATGTCTATCATTTCCCAAGTTTCCCCATGCTTACTAGCAATCCATTTCCCAATGTCACACTCCACCCCATCCCTGTCCTCAGGCAATCGCTGATCTGCTTTCAGTCCTATAGATTCATTTGCATTTGTAGAATTTTACATAAATGGAAACCTAGCATATATACTATTTTTTTTCCCTTGGTCTGGCTTCTTTCACTCAGCATAATTATTTTGAGATTTAGTCATGTGTTACAGCTATCAATAGCACATTCCTTTTTGTTGGTGAGTAATATTACATTCTATTACATATACCAAAAATTGTTTATTCATTCATCTGTTAATGGACATTCATCAATGAATGTCCAACCCTTTGTGTAGACATATGCTTTCATTTTTCTTGGGTTTAATACCCAGGAGTGTAAAGGTCGGGTCATAGGGTAGGTGCTTGTTCAAATTTTTAGGAAACTGCCAAAATGTTTTCCACAGTGGTTCTACCATTTTGTCATTTTACCACCATTACATTACATTCACCTATGCTTTTAAAGTTCTTTTGTTTAAAACATGTAAATACATCTGGGATTTATTCTGATGGACAGAAAAAATAAAACTCTAGCTTCTCACTCGAATCCCCTCAATACCAAGTTGAGCGGAAACCACTTGCTAAATAATCCATCCTTTCCTCAATGGTTTGAGATATCATTTTAAACATATATTAATTCCTTATATAAACCCAAAGTCTATTTCTGAATTTAGGATTTTGTTTCAATGATCAATCAGTTTATTCCTGCCCTAGTAACATACTTATTTGGTAACTGAAACTTTGTGATACGTTTTAGTATCTGGCAGAGTAGCTTCTCATATCAGCCCTATTATTTTTATCTACTTTTTTTTTTAAGATTTTATTGGGAAATTGGGGAAGGGGAACAGTGTTGGGGAAGTGGGAAAGGGGAACAGCCAAGCTGTTGTCCTTCAATCTTAGTTGAGGAGGGCGCAGTTAGCTCAGCTCCAAGTCCAGTCGCCATCCGGCGATGGCCGCCCATTGGCAGCTCGCTGCCACTCGGCTGAAGGTGCCGTGTTCAATCTTAGTTGCGGGTGGGTGTAGCCCACCATCCCATGCGGGAGTCGAACCAGCAACCTTGTTGTTAGGAGCACGTGATCTCACCAGCTGATGTTAGCAGCTCAGCTGGAGCGCAACTCACTGGCCCATGTGGGAATTGAACTGGCAACCCTGTTGCTCAGAGCTCATGCTCTTAACCAACTGAGCCACTCGGCTGGCCCCTTTATTTACTTCTTAAAAAATGTTTTTGAAAGTAGGATGGTGATTGTTAGGGGCTGAAAGGAGAGAGGAACGGGATTTGTTGTTCAATGGATATAGTTTTGATTTTGCAAAATGATAAAGTTCAGGAGCTCTGTTATGCAATACTGTGAAAACACTCAACACTACTGAACTGCGCCCTTAAAAGTCGTTAAGATGGCTGAAGAACAAAAGGACAGCAACTTGTCTGTTCCCCTTCCCCAATTTCCCAATGCTGTTCCCCTCCCCCAATTCCCCAATAAAATCTTAAAAAAAAATAGTTAAGATGGTAACTTTTATGTTAAAAATGTTTTTACCATAATTATAAATAAATAAATCCTGTTAAAAATCCAACTGCTTTTTATTTTATTTTTTTCATTTAAGATACAACTTGAAAGTCAATTGGAAATCTCACAGGAAAAATTCTATTTGCATTTTGGTTGGTACTGTATTGACAGGGAAGAATCAACATCTTTGTAATAAAATTATAAGTCTGCAATCCAGGAACATGATTTGTCTCATCACTTTTTACAAATATCCTTTCCTCACTAAAATGTCATAGTTTTCTTCAAATAGATCTTTAACATTTCTTTTAAGTTGATCACAATATATTTTTACTTCTGTTGCTTATTGTGAGATAATTTTTCAAGTACCATTTCTAACTGATTAGTGCTAATATATGATTGAAGTTATTAGTTTTTGCTTACTTATATACTTATTAAACCTACCACCTTCCTCAAGTCCCTTATTTCATTAGTAATTATTTCCAGTTCATTCTGATGAAATTTCCAGATAAATAATTATATTACCTAAAAATAAGAATACATTTTCTCTTTTCTAATCTCTTCAAAGGGTATGTGCATTTTAATTTTTGAAAGGTATTGTCAAATTTTGAAAAGTATTCCATCGTGGTGAAGTATGGAACAATTAAAAAAATCCGTTTTCCCCCCATATATTCTCAGTTTTATATAATATGCATAAATTACATTTACAAGTAAAAAAATTAAAGAAAAAGAGTGCTCAAGGTCACAATAGCAATCACAACTCAAATCTGTACCATTAGTTTTGTGGTTTTGTTTAAGCACGTAAATGACAATGCACTGCAAGTCTTTTGAAAACTTTTGTTCAAAAAATGAAGATCTCTGAATGGAGATAAAGTCTCTAAGTTCACATGCTGTCTGTCAAAGTTCTCATTTCTCTATCTCTCATTTGAAAAAAAAAGAAAAAAGGAGCTAAAGATAAGAAGTACTTACTTGTCAATGCACACTTTAATTTTAAGCTGATAATTTAACTCGGGGAATTTGACGAGCAATCTATTTAAAAAAAAAAAAGTTTATGAACAAACGAAAAACAATCCAGTTTTTTTAAAAGTCAGTAGGCTCCCCCAGAAACCTCTAGCTGAAGAAACATAAAATTCAAGTTTTCATTTCTAAGAGGTGAATAAATCACAATTCCAAATTCCTCTTCCTGCCAGTGCTGTCTTTGATCTTAAGTTAAGCATCACCCCTTTAGGCCAAGGTACTGAAAAAAGCCTAAGAACTAAGAACTTGTACAAAGTTGTAAGAGATTCACCAAAGGATAACAAAAAACATTTCATGAAAAATATTACAGGCATACGTGCTCTGCAGCTGGTATTCTTTCTATTAAACCTGAAACCCAACACCATACCAACTTTCTGAAGAGGGAAATTTCACTGCAGAAGGGCAAACCCCAGCCTACCTGTCTGACTTGAGTGTGAAAGTAACACTCCACCCTGCAGGCCCTCCACCCACCTGTGTCCTGTGGCCCTTTAGCTTCTATGTCACTAAGCCTAATACTTTTCCTTAAAATCCTCAGGGAAAAGTACGCTCAAAGAACAGAAAATAACAACAGCATTATTTTGCCCCTTTTGCAGGGCAGAAGGACACACTGTGGTCTAAGACCGTAGGCCTGGGATCATAGGAATAGGCCCAAGTGACTCATAAAGATGACCCTGCTATAGCTTTTTGACAGAAGAATCAAAGAGCAAGTTGATATCATGCCAACAAATTCCACACCCTCCACAGTACCACCTAGGACGCCTGTGAAGAACAACCCTGGCCACCAACTCTGTTCTTATTCTAAGAATGTCCCTCCATAACACATCTACCAAAAGTGGAAGTGCCACGGCCCACCTGACTTTAGTGGTAAACTGGACCCCCGTCTTGATGACTAATGGCCGGTCGGGATGCATGGGCATGCAGGGCTGCCGCTCAACCACAAAAGCGCTGAAAGGGAAACAGAAGGACAGCAGTTCACACACCGCGCTGTGGCCAGTCTCTGTCCTGTGCCTCTGAAGGGAGCCAAGTTCTCGTTTAAGGACGGGATGTTTGAGGGGGTCAGGGGCGATGAGGGAAAGGGATAAGGATTCTAAAGTTACCTTTTCATTAAATTTCTAAACAGCTCCACAATTCTCTCCTCCAGCATTGGCCGGTGCTGTACGATGGGGTCTCCTTTGTAGGAAACCTTTTGCTGCAACTCCTCCAGTTTCTTAATTTGTTGGCGGGTCTGAAGTTGAGATTCTGCTAATGAGGTTATCCTGCCAATAAAATAAGAAAGTTACCAGTTAGTTAGCTAAGGGAGTGTACACGGGTAAACTGGGGAAGGGGATACCATAGCTATAAACACCACTATGTAGTCAGTCCCCTTAAATAAGAAAAGGGAACTTTTTTATTGTGGTAACATATACGTAACATGAAATGTACAATTTGTAAACATACAATTCAGCGGTATTAAATGAGAAAAGGGGGAATTTATTTTGCATTTATTGAGAAAAAGGGGAATTTATTTTGCCTTTTCAAAATAGTCCCTTCCTAAAATTTTACATTTCAAAGAGGGTGCTGGGCCCAGAGGAAGAAGTGTCAAAACCTGCACCAGGAGGAGGTATTAACGGAGTTATCATTGGACAGTGAGGAGCACTAGAACCCAGATATAGAGAACAAGAAACAGGCAATTTGGCACTCACTTTCTTCATCTTATCTTATCCTTGTACCAAAATGTGGGGACCGGGGAAACAGGAGATTAGACAACCCAAGAAGATGGGTTTGAACTAGCTCTGCCACTCACTACCTTTGCAGCCTTGGCCAGGTTCCTTCACCAATCGCGGGCTGTAGTGTCCCCTTGCATGAGAGAAGGGGTTGAATTACACGACTCCCATGAGCCCTTTCCACATCAATGGATTAAAGGGTATGACACTATGTTTCAAAATACTGATAACACTACATATAAAGAAGTAGACAGGGAGACAAAGGCTGATGAAGCCTGTCCCCAAGAAGAAAGCATATTGGTCTCTCCTTGATGTTCTACCACTAGTTTAAGAAAGATTAAAAGACCGCTAAATGAGAATGTGAAAGATGCGAGGCGGGGAAAGAGGGTCCCTGATCAGAAAGCATTTAAAACTGCTTTCAGTAAATTAAAAAAACTCAGGGTTCTTAAGGACATGAACAGGCCTTCTCACGTAGAGTTGCCCTAAATTTCCAATTTCATGCTCTGTGGATCTGGGTTCCCCTTCATGTCAGGTTTCTTCTCCTAGTTCATTTAAGCTGGTGCAACACATTCATTATTGGGCCTTGTACATCACGGGTGCTTAAAGAGATTTGCTCGATGAATGAGTGTAAACGAACAGATTACAGAAGAGCACAGAAAGAAAGCCCACTAACGAGAAAATGTGCAGATTTCTATCTTTATGTGCATACATATAATAACAGATGTCTAGAGTGATGGTCACCAAAATCTTAACTGTAGGTAGCTCTGAATAATTCAGTTTTAAGAGACTTTTCTTCTCTTTATTAATCTTCTGTATTTGAACTTTTTTTCCCTTACAGAGAGCATGTGCCATTTTAGATTATTAAAGTAACTAAAACTTAAAATTTAGTCTATGTGTTAAACACAGTTAAACCAAAAGCTTTATTTAAATGATTAAATAAAACATTTAAAATGCAGTAATATAAATACATTTTTATTTTAAAAATTGTCCAAATGAAGGAAGAACTTTTAAGTCTCAGGCTTCATTTGAATAGGCAAAAGTCCCTACCTTTGAGATACAGTACCAACTTTTTGGGCCTGCCAGTTATGACCCTAATTTAGCACAGCTTTCTAGAAGGAAAGGAAAAATTTCTCTTTCATCTTTTACCAGTTTTCTAGATGAAAAGCCCCCACCTTTGAGACATAATACCAACGCTTTGGGCCTGCAGCTCTGACCATAATTTAGCTACTTTCTAGAAGGAAAGGAAAAACTTCTCTTTCATCTGTTACCAGTTTTCTAGACGATCTAGGCAGATGTTGGGAGGGCCTCCAATGCAAGCGATCTGTTGCCGCCTCTTCCAGTCAGCCAGCTCCTCATCCGTGAGAGTTTTCTGCACGTACTCCATGGCTGACAAAAGCCCCGCCAACTCACTCACGATGCTCTGGTTGGAAACGAAAACAAAACCAGAAAACATTTCCTCAGACCGTCTCATACCACATGGTGTAGTCGATTCCAGAGAAGGAACTCATTAGAAACCAGACTGGTTCTGCCACGAGAGGCCACAGGTGAGTGAGACACGCAAGGGAAGCTGCCTAATGTTCTTACTCGCCGCATCTGGTCCAGCGCAGTCAACATCTGTTCCAGCTGCTGCATCTTCTGCCTGGTTACTGACTGGTTGTTTCCATTCAGATCTTGCATGTCTGTGGAGAAAGGAAAAACTCCTTGACCTGAGGGAACACTCCCATCCTTAGAAACTAGGCTCCCTTAAGCAACGGTAGCCCCCTAAGAACCCCTCCCCGCAAAGTCTGAACACAGTGTCAAGACAAGTCCTGAAACTCAAGTTACACAAACTCACTTTCTACAGGAGATTTTAAAGTCTCTAATATTCACTTGCCTCCTTGACTCTTGAGGGTTTTATAGTTGAAATCAAAGTCATCCTGGAGATTCTCTACCACTTTCATTTTCTGTTCTAGATCCTGTTTCAAGCAAACAAACAAACACAGAGAAGTAGAAAAGACTTCCCTGGGGAAAGGGCAAAGAAAGTTTCCGAGAAGAAGGAAAATCAATCCAAAACCTCGGAAAGGATACAGGCAGGACCCAAAGGCAACATCCCCAGGGAGCGGGATATCACCCCCAGCCCCGCTTTACCTGTACGCGCTTCCGAACATCTTGTAGATGCTGCTCCAGCATCTGCTGCTTCTCTGTCACCACGGCAGCTGTGGGGTGGTTGGCCTGGCCCCCTTGCTGCCAAAGAAGGGAGTTGACACACGTGTGAATGCAGGAAATATGGGGAGAAAAATACCTCTGACCAGTCTCCATCCCACCCCACTCCCCTTCCTGTTTGGCCTGAGACGCTGCTGCCATTGGGAGGGGAAGGGAAACAGAGGCAGTGTGCCTGCTGGGCCTTGTGCCGGGTGATGTGCTGGGTAGCCCCGCGGCAGCCGGTGCTCGCCAGGGGCTGGCAGGAAGTTCTCGCTGAGTTTTACCTGCGTCCTTGGCCTTTCACCCTGAGGTCACATTATAAACCTCCTCTGTGTATTGCACTAGGAGACCACAGGTTGAGCTAAGACATGGTCCTTACCGTCTAAAAGCTCATTCTAGGTCAGTATGTAAAAAAAACTCAGAACAATTTATGACAGCAGATTTTGGATGCCTATTTAAATGTATGGAGTATCTGATCCATTATTGTGGAATAATAAAAAACCATTCTGTCCTGGGGTGAAATGCCATAACAAGAGAGATTATCTCAGGGGAGAAGGGGAGACTGGTACCTTAAAAGGGTCAAATAGCACATGAAACTTAAAAATGATGAGTTTTGTCAAAGTAATAGGACATTTGATTTAAAAAAAAAAAAAGACCATGTAAAAGCTGAAGTGATCGAGGCAGTGTGGTACGGGCACAGGACAGAGATAGCAATCAGCGGCACAGAACTGAGAGTCTGGGAAAGACATTACAGACCCAGTGTTCCAAGTTAGAAATTCTCAGTTGTCTTTCATTTCAGAGTCACCAAATTCTTGGCTCTAATTCCATAATCTCTCAACTCAGTCTCTGGTGCCGCTGGCTCAGTTTCAACCCCAACTGTTGATCTTTTTGCTGCTAATCTCTCTCACTTCCAATCTGTTCTCTACATTGATACTGGAAGTCTCCAAAATAGATCTGAACATGCCAGTGTTAGAGGGGGCCATTCTCTCCCTTTCCCATGGTCCCAACCCAAGCCCACAGAATACCAAGTTCCCTTAGAAGTTTCAAGAAGGCAATCTCCACCCCTACTTATTCTCTTCATAAGGGGGTGACTCATCTGGTGGGTGAGACTGGGAGAAAGACTCTGTGTACACACTGATCTTCGAGGAACCCAGCACTCAAACTGATGCCTCTCTCCTCCCACTCTTGCCTTTCTGGGGCACACGGGTCAGGAGTGAGGGCCTGGCTCTAGAAGCAGTGCTAGCGGCCCATCTCTCTGTGTTCAGTGGGTTCTAGTCTATCTCTAAAGCTCCATATGGGTGGCTGGGGAAGTGCTACTCTCTAAACCCAACCTCTCCACCCCCAGAACTAACTCAGGGGGCAGGCATCAGAAAGCCTCCATGGTTCCCAACCCGAGCCACGCTTTCCAGTCTTGTTTTACCAACAATACAGCTGATATTCTAGTGAGTATTCGATACCCATGTCTATTTCTCAATTAGTGCTGCACTTAAAGGAGGAAAATATTATAGAGGTGATTCATAATCACCTACAGAAACCCACCTCTCATCCCTTTGTCAAAACTATTATCTGCCACTGTTTCCAGGTATAAACATCTCAGCCCAGCAGAGACAGATGTTTCACACAGTCTCATAACAACTTAAACCTTCCCTCCCTGTGCTTCGGGCGCCCCAAACTACCCACTCTTCCCCGAATACAGCATGTTTTCACACTCTACCTCCCCACACACTGTCCATTCATGCGTGTGCGTCTGCCCAAGCACACCTGAACTCATTCACCTTCAAACTCAGCCCAACTGTTGGCTCTCCTGGGAAACCTTGTTCAGCTTCCCGAGGCCAAAGTACTCACATCCTCCCATAGGTTTTTCTCACTTTGAGTGTTTGTGTGCCTGTAATCTCAACTCAACTGAGAGCCCTGGGAGCAGGGATCACGTCTGTTCGTCTTCCTATGTCTTGGTGCTTTACTCATAAAAGACACTTAAGAATATGCCAAATGATATAAACAGAGAAAGTAACAGAGAAAGGCCTCCACCCAGGCCTTAAATACACAACTGGTAGCTCTATGTCAGGGGCTGCAAACTTTCTCTCTAAGGGCAAGGTGGTAAATATTTTTGGCTTTGTGGGTCATACAGTCTCTGTCAGAAATATTCAGTCCTGCCACTGCAGCATGAAAGCAGCCACAGACAATGCATACATGAATATGTGTGGCTGTGTTCTAAGAAAACTTCATTTATGAGATCAGGTAGCCTGGAAATCTATCGTAGAGAAATCAAAGCATGAATATATAAAGATATATAGGGAGACACTGGACTAGTATTGATAATGGAAAAAAACAGAATGAAGTGAATGTCTTCCAAAGGGGGAGGGATTGAATAAATTACAGCAAATCTACACCACAGACCATAATGCAGCAAATAAAGAAAATGAGTTAGCTTTACATTACTTGACTTAGAAGGATTTATATGATATAGTATTAAACGAAAAAAGCAAGATCAAGGGAAATGAACCCATTTAAGGAGAGAGAGAGAGAGAGAGAGAGAGAGAGAGAGAGAGAGAGAGAGAGAGAG
>NW_017731832.1:852094-853051 GCF_001890085.2 Hipposideros armiger
CAATGGAAATAGCAATACAGACCAAGTAGTCTTAAGGAGTTGTAAAAATAACTGCAAGAAATAGCCCAAGACTAAGGTACGCAGAGGTCAAAGTATACTGAGATGGTTCTCTGGGACCATGTGACATTTAATGAAAGGCTGAATACATAACACATACACTTAACTGGACTTCCTGATTTATTTATTTCTCAGAAAAGACTACATGCTACATGCTGAAGCACTGCGACTATGGCGTGTGTTATCCACAATAAGAAATCAAAGGCCATTAGAACTCTCTTACAATACTCGCATTAGGACCAAGTTCAAATCTGCCTTTGTAGGCTAAAAGTATCACGATCCGCCTTATGTTTTTCAGGACCCCATTTGCACAGAAATCTGTGTAATATGCCAATTTGTGTAAATTCTACTGAATGTGAATATACTGGAACTCTAGACCTGCCATATTAAAAAATGGTAGCCACTTGCCATGTGTGCCCATTGGACACTTGAAATGTGGCTCGTTGAACCTGAGATATGCTATAGCATAAAATACACACTGGATTTTGCAGACCTAGTAACCAAAAAAAAAGTAAAATATTAACATCAAAATGATACTATTTTGGATATACTGGGTTAAATGAAATATATTATTAAAATGAATTTCACCTATTTCTTTTTACTTCTTTTAATGTGGCTACTAGAAACTTTACGTGACTTGCATTCTTTCATTGGACACTGCTGCTCTTATGTAACCAAAAAGCTATGGCTCTTCTAATAGAGGATTTAAAGAAACAGATGCCTACTTTTCATAATATACTCCAGTGTTATAAATTAATAAAAAATAGACTAGTTTATCGAACTGCTTATCTTGGATCTGAATGGAGAGCCATCAGTGTGCTCCCTGAAGCTTGAAGTTAAAAACCACAAAGGAGCATCCCACTGTATCTGCTCAGTTATAGATTACCACTGGGGTCAGGA
>NW_017731832.1:853101-856389 GCF_001890085.2 Hipposideros armiger
ATAAGAACAAGCACATCTTTGTACACAAGAAGGAAAGCACATCTCAACAGCACTGTGCGTCTTCCCAGGTCTCACCTGGGCTGCAGTGGCTGCAGTTTGGAGGAGGCGGGACTCTTCCCACAGGCACCGGGCCACAATTCGGGCAATCTCCATTGGCTTCTCAAGATACCTGCTCTATAAGTAGGTGAGAAAGAGAATGGGAAGCAGTGACAGGCTAAGGCGATATGGATGGAACTTTGCTAACTTAAAGCTCAATTCCGCGTAAATTGAGCGTTACATTTACTACATGAAACTGCAGAACAAAGGCCTCAGAGCTTGGCTGCAATCAGTGGGAGATGAAGAGGAGACGAGATGAAAGGAAGAAGGCACAGTTGTCTGAGTGTCTGGACAGTATGTTATCCTGGTCTTAAAGGGAGGCGACCAACTGTCGAGGAGCAGCCAATTATGGTCAAACCTTTAAACACTTCAAAGAAAGAGTCATCTTCCTATGAGGGGACCTGGTTACAATGATGTTACTAACATGTTAACATGATTAACATGACAATCTCATTATTGCTTCAACTGAGGAAAGAAGTGAATTTCAGGTAATGATGCTCAAGGGTGAGTAATGGAGATTTGAGAAGGGGCTGATTACTTCTCCTTTGATTTAAAGTACAAGATAGGTTCTCATTCCTTAGCCAAATGAGAAAAGAAATACTTCCAGGAAAGAAAGCTAACACCCTACACTGAAGGTTCAGTTTCTCCTCTATTCAGTTTCTCATCACACCTGAAGGAACTGCTTGATTCTTCGCAGATTGTGCTGATAGAGAACGTTTGACTCTTGTAGGAAACGGCTGTACTGTTGATCAATCTCACCCAAGAGATTATGAAACACCAAAGTGGCATGGGATTCTTTGCTGGCCGCATAAGCCCTAGGAAAAGAAGGATAAAGAACAATTCTGAAACACATGCACACACACGCGTGCGCGTGCACACACACACACGCACACACACATATCATCCTCAAGGAGGAAAAAAACCAAGGCAAACCCAATGCTTTAACTCACTCATCATTTTAGATTCATCTTGCTTAGCAACAATAAATATCAATTTAATTACTAAAATTTACTCCAGATACTATCAGCCACTCTCTTATGAAATATTTGAGTGAAGTGGACAGGTACGCTATTTTTGCTAAATTCTCAATCAACTATGTGGTCAGATTATTAGGAGCAAATAAGAAATCCCAGGCTAGGATTTTCTAGCATCTCTTATCCCCAACATCTCTGAATCACCTGTCTGCCCCCTAACCAAATTCTGGAAAACCTAGGTCATAGACTGAATTAAACCAAAATTAATAGGTGGATCTGCACACACTAAAGTGAAGGAAATAGTTGTTGGAATTCTATGCCATTATTTCCTCTATGAACAAGTCTCTTTCTCTTACTCTGTGTCTCTTTCCATTAATTTAAGGGGAATCAGAAGCAAGGACGTAAGCTTCTGCCCATGACAGAGATCTGACTCAGATAAAAATTGTTTGTAGCAAGTCCCTGAAGTATTAGGAACACACAGAGGCTCTCCCCAAGTCAATGAGATCCAAATCAGCCTTGAAAACATCTACCACCAAGCAGGCTGTTTCAATGTGCCAAAAGGCAGTTCTGTGTGTGCTTCTACAATAATACAGGACATGTTTATACAAGACTAAGAGTACCTCTTTATTTCCTGATCTTTTTTACCCCATCACTTGTATCCAAGTTTTTCGATGAAATACCGTATTTCCCCATGTATAAGACGCACCCTTTTTCGAAAAATTTGGGGTCTAAAAACTGGGTGGGTCTTATACAGCGGTTGTAGATTTTTTTTATTTGCATTTCCCGCTTTTTCGGGCTTGCTGTCTTTGCGCTCATTATTTCGCACTTGTTACCGGTATATTACAGTAGGTTACGTTTTGCCACGTTCTGCCCAGAAATGGATCAGAAAAGATTTTCATACAGTGCTGAATTCAAGTTAAAAGTGATCCAGTCTGTAAAAGTGAATGGGAATCGTGCTGCTGAATGTAAGTTTGGTCTTCCTCCAACTGAGAAAACAATCCGAGACTGGCTACGGGAAGAAGAAACCCTGCTGAAAACGCCACGGCAGAAGAAGGCCATGAGAGGCAATATATGGAGACAGTGATTCGCCATCAGACACAGATGAGGACAAGCTAATGGTTGGGAGTTTTGACAGTGATGAGGAATTGTATGAATTTTATGATGACTAAAACTTGAGTTCAATAACTTTATGTAATACATTTTTTTCAAATTTCAGGCCCCCAAATTAAGGTGCGTCTTATACATGGGAACGTCTTATACATGGGGAAATACAGTAGTTAGCACAGAGTTAAGCTAGATAAAGCAGATCAAGTCTCGTGATGCAAACCAAAACATAAAAAGTCAGGGACTTTCTCAAGAAGGACTTACCAATCTTGACTCTCAATCCAAGGGGCCAGAAACTGCCGCAGCTCCATCGGGAAGCTGTCACTGTACAGCTGATGAAGCTGCTCCAGGTACCGTGTGTCGAGCTGCTGTAGCTGATTCCATTGGGCCATCCTGCTGGAATCAGGGATCCCAACTGTAAACCAAACGTTCACAATAGTCACTACAAATCCTAGTAGGGGGAGGGACCAACCATCTAGAAATACTCCAACTACCCAACACAGGCATCAGGTCTGTGATTTACAGGTAAAAATTGCTTTGGAAAGCTGTCTCTCCCAGTTTAGAACAACACACACACATTCACAATCTATATGTCTGGAACCACACCTCAGCTTCTTCCTAAACTGAATGACAACGTGGGCATGATGCCAAGTTCTAGAGTCTATTATCTACCAGAGGTATGTGAAACTGAAAAATAACTTCCAGGTTTCCGTTTCCTCATCTATAAAATAGAGATCATAATTCCTACCCCTCAGGGCAATTGAGACATTTCTGAAGCACCCAGCTCAGTGCCTAGCATACAACAACAGATGCTCAACAGATGTCAGTTCCTTTCTTCCTTCCCCTTTTAAGTGAACTGGGAGGTATACACAGTAAACCTGAACTAAGACCTAAATGCGGGCTATGGATGTTCAGGGAGGACAGAGAGCTAATACCGAGACGAGGTTTAAAAGTACAAGCAAGGATCTGCCTGGAATTCTCCCACTTAACAAAACTAATTTTGTTTTTTAAATTCCTCAGACTGGGATGAGAAAGAAGAGAAGCTAAATACCAGGCATAGACGTTGTCCTCAGGTTCATGAATACCCCCACGGAAATGCTCAGATATGAGAAAC